>NW_015505428.1:1044258-1107644 GCF_001515645.1 Sinocyclocheilus grahami | reverse complement strand
CACACACACACACACACACACACACTCACACACACACACACACATCTCCATCTCCATCTCCCTTCTTGAAGGTTATTTAGCAGCTGCTTGATAAACAGCACAGAAGGCGACAAAATTATTCCGCCTCTATTTGTTTGTCTTGCTCATTGATTAACCCTGATTGTTTTCTTCTGTAGGTTAGGCTTGGATCACAGTGCATTCAAATCTGTGCTGCAGCTAGAATGCGTATTACATGTGCGTAACATTCCACAATTTATAGACACTGAACAAAACTATTATGTTGCTTAAGTTTATTACTAGATTAATTAATACTCATTTAATTACATATACATTGATCTTGCGTTTAATAATTTCACTAAATTATATATCATTGTTCTAATTCCCATTTCTTTGTGTAACTTGATGCTTTGGGGTATTTAGTAGAGATGTTTATAAGATTATTGTTGGCCTATTGTTTTCTTCTGTAGGTTAGGCTTGGATCACAGTGCATTCAAATCTGTGCTGCAGCTAGAATGCGTATTACATGTGCGTAACATTCCACAATTTATAGACACTGAACAAAACTATTATGTTGCTTAAGTTTATTACTAATTAATTAATTCTGTGCACTTGTGCTTGTGTTTCATACTCATTTAATTACATATACATTGATCTTCCGTTTAATAATTTCACTAAATTATATATCATTGTTCTAATTCCCATTTATTTGTGTAACTTGATGCTTTGGGGTATTTAGTAGAGATGTTTATAAGATTATTGTTGGCCTAATTTGACACAGTAAAAGTTATTTCTAACAGGAGTAACCACCAATAACAGTGATTGTTTTCCCAAAATAAGTGTTTACAAGTTGTGCTCAAAACAAATAGTAATAGAAAAAAACACAACCAGAAATACACCAGAAATATTATTTTAATTTATTAGTACATGCTTTGAACAAAACCCAGGGACCCATCCTGTGTGAAATATTCTGTAATAATCTAGTGCTTTCTGGATCATTCCAGTCATAACAGACAAAAATCATCCAACGGACACTTCTGACGTTTTGGACGACTCACTAGAACCAGGAAGTATGACCATATTAGCCCGGTTCTGTTAACACTGCACTGGCTCCCTATTAAACATCGTATAGATTTAACTGTTTATGTTAAACTGTTGTTGTTAGCTCAGTATTATGCATGTGTATTTTTATGCATGAGTATTACCAGATTAGCTTGTACAAGTTTTCAAATGATTTTTTTAGCTTTGTAGACGATTTCAGAGAGGCTAGCAATAGCAAGCTAGCTTTGAAAGCATAAGATTGCAACTAACGAACTACACCGGCATATTCAACCTGACTATGCTTCCTTCACACAATATATTCATATTCAACGCAAGAACTGTACTGTACTGATTTGATTAGCAGCACTCTAACAATTATACACTTGTTTTCTTGGCTTGACGAATCTTATTATAAACACACTTAAAGATTATAAATAAATATACTCAGCGGCTGTCACGTGTGTGTGTTCCTGTTTAGTTCCTGTTTGTCCTTATTTGGTCCTTCCAGTTCCTTTTCCCATTATTAGTAATCACCTTGTTATAAGTTATCCTCATCACCTGTCTGTTCTGTTCTCCCTTGTTTGGAATTGTTCATGTCAACCTTGCTACGTGTGTTTTTCCGTTTCCTTTTGATTATTAAAATTAGTAAAATTCTCCTACGTCTCCTCGCTCCTTTGCTCCGCGCTCCTACACAGCAGCAGTTCCGTGACAGCGGCGTTGCCTCTGAGGGCAAAATACTTGGCACTGCCTTAGCCATCAATACAAGAAATACAAGAAAAAGCGGTAGCATGCTGAGAACAATTAAGAAGAGAGTCCATTGTGAAATTAGATGGACAAACTAAAGCATTCTCGTTCAATCCCTCATGCATGTTAAAAATACATTTCAGCATTTGTAATAGTTTGAAATTTTGGAAGGGTGTGCACACTTTTTTATTTTTTTATAGTGGAAGGAAGTGGAAATGTGTCATCCATCTTTCTTTTAACAGTCTATGCATTTAGCACTTTTTATGATGGGATTTCCTCTGCTAGTGTAGCCATACTGAGCAATGCACTTTCTCTTATTCATTTTAATATCTGCGGACTGTCTCTGTGTAATAACATATTTGGCAATTCAATAAGGATCAATTTGAAAGCGGTTTCCCTTTAACTAACTACATGTCAGTTAACAGCTACCCTGAAGCCAACATTTCCATGCTTTCTCTGAGATGAAGCTTTACGCTATAAAATCTTCACATTTACTCTAATGCACAATTATTGAATTCCTTCAATAAATGTTCTATGCTGCATAATATCACAGTGAGAGCTAAAAATCGAAGCAATGACTTTGAATGTTTTTTTTTTTTTTGCAAATTAAAGATGCAAGGTCACTCAGGCAGCTTTCAAAGCTAGTCTCCCTTTCTTCATGTAGATTCAAGAAAAACTCAAAGGAAGACTGACCTTTCCTTGACATGATTTGTCACTCATGTAAGCTCAGAAATAGCTGCCTAGAGCCCAATCAGCAGGAACGAGGCTCGCGTCCTTGATTTGTTTCCCCATTACAGTCTAAAAAGCAAAACTCAAAAGACAAGACTCATTACACAGACACAGACACAGATGAAAGACGGATTTCTCTGGCTCTAATAATGATATAAATGCATAGTTGTCTTCTCACAAATCATTTTGCTCTAGATATAAGGAATCAGTTTCACTAAGAGTGCATCATTAAGATACTGTGAGGAATGTTTTCTTAGGAGTATTTTCTTAGCTATCACGATGTCTCAGAGGAAATGCTCATAATCTGCCATTTATAGCACGGGAGCTGTCAGTAAAATCTTGCTTTCTTCATATTCAATACAAAAAATAATATTTAGAGAATAAAGTTGTAATGTTATGTAAATAAAAAGAATATCAAAGACACAATATATAATTACATCTAATAATACAAAGTAACAAAAAATAATTTTTTCTGCAATTCTTTGGTGTTAATTATTATTGTGTTATTTATTTTCACGTAGCATCAATATTTTGGTAAATATTTAGGTCAGGTAAGTTTCAGAACAATGGAACATTGGTTTAAAAACTTTTGCATGTGTTTTTAAAGATATTTAGCATTGGAAATGATGGGAACATTCTAGAAGTTTCTTTAACATTCTGTTATAATCTGTAATATTCTATAGTGCTTTCTGGATCATTCCAGTCATAAAAGACACAGATCATCCAATGATACCCAAAAGGTCATGAGATTTTCATATTCAGCATGCCAAACTTCATTAAGAAAAATAAAAAATAACAGCCAAACAAAACTTTTCATTAATTCCCTAATTCTATTCTTGTAATGTTACAACAGTACTCTTGTACAAATTATACTATTATGAGATTATCCTTTAAACAACTCATAGGAGACCTGTTATGAAAATTTTTTCTTGTATTGTTCCAATGTTATTTTTGAAATCTTAAATCTTTTTTTTTTTTACATGACACTAAAACGCTGCCTTACTGCAGTATAAAATGACATATAAACAATATATGTATGTTTAAATGATGCATTTCACGAACAGAGATGTTTAATGTGCAGACAATGAATGCAACTGAACAAATATCTGAATCTCTGCTTGGGCACAAGAGCGTTTTGCAACAATCACAATCGACAAGGCCGAGAGCATTATTAGAGCAATACCAATGTCTAGCATTGCCATGGTAGCAACTCAGTTCTGGCTAATGCCCAAACACTGTGCATAGTTCAGGTGCAGATGCATTACCTCTGAAACACAAGAACAAATCCACAGAATTTCAATGCACCCTCTGTGATTCTGTCATTTGAAGCAAACAACACATAATATTTCACATCACAACATTTTAGACTTGTAGCAAATTTGAGGACCTGGTCTGAACTTCGATCAGAAGTAGACTTAATGAAATCAATAATAGGCTATCCTTGACGGACCACATTACTGTAATGCTTTAGAAGTATTTATCATTGTTTGTTTTATTGTTAACAAATGAGTGTCAAGTGTTACACTAAAAAAAAAAACTCAATAAAAATATGTGAGGATTATTCAGTTCAATTTGATGGAATTTTACTATTAATTAAATTGCGTAAATCCAAAAAAACAAAAGGGAATTTGAGGACCTGGTCTGAACTTCGATCAGAAGTAGACTTAATGAAATCAATAATAGGCTATCCTTGACGGACCACATTACTGTAATGCTTTAGAAGTATTTATCATTGTTTGTTTTATTGTTAACAAATGAGTGTCAAGTGTTACACTAAAAAAAAAAACCTCAATAAAAATATGTGAGGATTATTCAGTTCAATTTGATGGAATTTTACTATTAATTAAATTGCGTAAATCCAAAAAAACAAAAGGTACATTTTTTGTTTGAGTGTACCAAATAAGATTACCTTAAAATTAAAGTTTTTATTTAAATGACATTGTCATTGTGACAATGACAAATTAATGCATTATAGTGCATTTAAAGAGCTTATCAATAATGCATCAGCACATATCTTTAGTAAAAAATATTTTAAATTAACATTTATATTGCGCAAAAATGTGTAACCAGTTCCTTCGATTCATTTTCTTTTATTACCTGTCACTTTCAGACTTTCATCATCTTGTAGAGCAGTATTATTATGCTGATATGAGACTGAAAGATGTTAGTTTGTGAGTCTACGTGAGGAGGTGATGCACACAGCGTGAGTCTAAAGAGAAAACTCAGCACCAGCTGACAGCGTGATGATGAACAACAGCAGACAATACCTTCACAGCACTATATACTGTGTCTGCTCAGCATCAGACCTCGTTATAGACTATTTTTGAGTGTGTTTGTGATAAAAAGTAAAACAGGCTACAGTTGCCACATTAGAAAATACATGTACAATATATAACTGGCATGATATCCATGTTTGTAATAGTGTGTCATCAAAAGCGGCGATGAAGATATGAAATGAATATGAGAGTTTGATGCCAATACAGTAAATGTTTACACTGTACCATATGACTGAATCAGATGAAGGGCGAGTTATAGTAATTTGGCAATAATCTCTACCATAAGGCAACCTGTACATGAGCCAAGAACCACTGTACAGGAATTGCAGGCCATAGCTGTAGGGCAGAGAATCAGGTCACTTCCATCAGGAACCGGTCTATACTCATTTTTAAGTGAGTGAAGAATGAAGACAGAAAAAAGATATAAGTCTTCATTCCCCTCCGGTATACTTGATACATCTCACTGAATCACTCTAGGAGGTCTTTCACTCATATGAGCAAAAAAGAACGGCTTATCAAGAATTGTAAAACTACAGAGTGATGAAGCAAGAAAAGATCCGAAACCCAGGATTGCAGGAAACGTGACCCGATTTCAGAAAAACAAATTCAGTGAGCTGACTTTATCTAACTTTATTTCTCTTCTGGGGCAATGAGGGCCAGCTGAATTGAAAACTAATATGATTTGTTCTGCACCGACTGCCTCTGAGCTTGTACTTTGAATCTGAAATTGACAAGAAGAGAGATTGACAATCAAGGCAGAGACCTGAAAATGCAAACGCAATTGTTTTAAAGACACCGGAGCAGCAGTTTTATTGATCTGGAGCATGTATAGATGTACAGTTATTCTGCCAACACATCACCAGAAACCAGAAAGCATTGTTATGGAAATCTCTAATGATAAATTTAAGGACCAGCCTTCCATCTTGGTGAGCTGCCCAGACATGAGGAAAATATGACTGCTGGGATTGCTTTGATGCAAGTAAGCACAGTGAAGAAATAAAGAGAAAACTGCAAAGAGGGAGAAATAAAAAAGTTGTCATTTAAGATAATTAATGTGCTAAGATAGCCCAAGAATGTGTTGTCTCACAGGCAAGGAGAAATTAAGCAGAATTTGTTTTCTTTCTTATACAGTAAGTTTCTTTTCTTCTGAAATAACAGGCGAGTTTCAATAAAACGGATATAGAAATAAAGACAAATTGCCCTACGTCAGGGTAAAGCTGAGCCATATGAGAAAACCTTCAAAAGATTTGCATAACAAAATACAAATTGTGCAAAAAATACTAAAGCAATATGCCATTCCAAATATTTTATTCTCTTATATTCTTTTATTAAAAATGTTCTAAAATGTATTAAATATAATTTCAGGACATTCTGTTTATACATATACATATGCATATATATATACACACACACATATATATATACAGTATATATAATATATATATATACAGTATATATATATATATATATATATAATTTTTTATTTTATTATTATTTTATGTATTTATTTATTTTTTGGATATTTTTATTTTTTTGAAAAAAAGGATAATTATTTGGAAAAATCAATCAACAAAAGGTTTAAGTATTTTCTTTAGCACATGAATTCTGCATCATTTACCTTTTAATTTTAACACAATTTTCAAGTTTCAAGTCCAAACTTCCTTCTTTCTCTGAGCTCTTCTCATAACCAAGTATGTGTTTTTGTACAATGTTAAAAAACAATATCAGTTGTGAAATACTATATGAAAACTAGATTATCATTTCCTGAAGGAAATACCAGTGCTCGAAATGCAGAAAAAGAACAGTGTTAAAGGCAAGGTTTTGTAGCTTTTATGTAAGTTTAGGTTTTATCTTTTGGTTCTGCATAAATGAAATACTGCATCAGAGACGCTTTGCTATCCGATAAGACCCTGAGAGCTGAGGAGCCGTCAGATTTAGAAAGCTGAAAAAGAAAAACTGGTGGCCTTTTTGATCACTATTAGGTACCAAGAAAGATCCTTGTGGTTCGATCAACTATCAAATGTTTAAAGAACATCAACACAACAAGCAAATAATATTGCATTGTATACAGGGTTTCTGCAGGTTTGTGAAGGTAAATGTACGCCTTTTTAAGACCAGGTGAAGAAAATGGAAGTAATAAATTGAAGGGAACACAAAGAAATTCATCAAAGTTAGTTTATGATTAAAATAAGAACAAATATGAGATATAATAAGAATAAATATCTGTCAATGCAGTCAGCATTATTTAAGGAAGGGTGAATTAAGACTTTTTAAAAAGCGTTTAAGGCCCGCAGAAACCCTGTTTTATACACAAGATAATTAAATGTATGAGATAAGTTAAAAAACTATAAAGTGTAAATAAAAAACAATTCTGTCTCTCTCTCTTTAAGTGCTTTACAGCAACTGGAGCTGTAAACTGTGTGGAGACTTTGAGAATAATTTGCGCTTGACCCTTGGCCTGAGCTAATAGAAGGCCAGTGTTTCTTGTCTAAATCCACATAAACCTATTCAAAAAATGGTGTAAGTTGCTTCATTGGCAGTCGAGCCACTAAGCAAAGCTGTGCTTCTCTATTTCCAGACGATCCATCCATTCATTATATACACTGCATCAGTCTCTTACATAATGAATTGGAACCATTAATGCATAATTTGGCAGATTAATGAGTTTTAATTAAGCAAGTGTTTTATTGTGCTGTTGATTAGGCTTGCTGGGGAATGAGGTGGGGGTGTGGCCTGTGTCTAATCACTCTATGCCTAATTAAATGTAGTAAAAATTGATTAAGATGGACGCTAGAAATTACTGGTACTACAGGGCTACAGTTACAAGTGTGTGTGAGAGAGAGAGAGAGAGAGAGAGAGATTATAGACTTTTTGTACTTGCTAATATACATCTTAAAGCACACAATCAAAAATAAATAAACAAAAAAATATCCCCAATACTCAAACTTGCATCGATAACTACACAGTATGGAGTAAAAATTATTTCTATGTTGCACTACATTGTTAAACACAATGTTTTGGCCCCGTCCTCCTTCCATAACTGTATGCGCACTGCCCGATTTTTGTAACCGCACAAACAATGTAAACGCAGCTTGCACACGTGCTTTGAACACGTAAAAAAGCTAAGTATACCTTGGGCTTAAAACAACATTAAGAAAAACAGACATTTGAACAGACCGAAGACAGCCATACAGGTTTGGAACAACCAGCAAATGATAGCAAAATCCTCTAAAAATCACTGCAAGTCTTTATAAATTAAAGAGACAATCGCATCAGAATTTAATACATAACTACAGGGGAAAGTGCATTTTTGACTCCTTCTGGGACCAAATGAGAAAGTGAGCGAGAGCTGTGATTACGTCTGAGACATCCGACTTCCCAAACCCTCTGTCTGTGAGCTGGCAAGCCTGGTGCACACAAGCATCAGTGGGCGTGACATTGGGCCGAGTGTGGGTAGCCGGCGAGTGTCTTGCTGGAAAAACCACACGACTATATTTCTGTCTGACTACGTCACTGTGCAGACCTAGATTATTTGTGATCCAGCTTAAATGAGAGACTTGAGGAGACTCTCTGGGTGGGACACAAAACCAGAAGGTAAGGAAGAAATAGGAATGAGTCAGACAGAGAGGGGAGAGAGAAAGAGAGAGATTCATTGAAACACGGATAATTGGGGACTGAAAATTGGGACAGCTATGCACCGCAAGACTCACTAGTGCCGCTGGTACTTCAGAATTAACTCACCAGGGAATAAAATGTCTTCACGATTTACCATAGACGTAACACACAATCCAGGGATTAAAATAACAGGGACAAGCAAGTGTAACCGAATGCAAAAATGCATGATGCAAAATGATAAACACACACCCGATCGGAAACACTTTGTTTGCACCGCAGTAGAAGAGCAAAGACCAACCTTGTATTTTCGTGACTTCACTTTATTTTAAAGACCAATTCTCTCTATTAACTAGCATGCATATTACTATTGGCTGTTTATTATTAGTACTTATAAAGCACATATTAATGGTTTGAGCATATGTGACCCTGGAGCACAAAACAGTCATAAGGCAAAATTTTTTTAAAATTGGGATGTGTGCATCATCTGAAAGCTGAATGAATAAGCTTTCCATTGATGTATGGTTTGTTAGGATAGAACAATATTTGGCCGAAATACAACTATTTGAAAATCTGGAATCTGAGGGTGCAAAAGTCCCAGTTAACAGTTAGTTAATAGTGAGAATTGGACCTTAAAATAAGTTTTGCATTGCCTTAAATTTTGTATTGCCAGTAGGTTTGGGAACTGTACAAATGGAAATATCTCAGATTAATAAATATTTACTTTTTAATTAATATTAGTGTTTAATTAATTAATAATAATAATTAATTAACACCATTTTGTTTTCATGCATTTGATATGAATCACTGAATTTAATCAATGCATTTAAGATGTTTTAAGATGTTTAATATTGATAACATATAGCAAGCAACAAATAGGGGAAGCAATTTTTATTGTCATTTTGCTTAAGGTGATTGTAGTGTGTGATCTTACACCTGAGAGACTCAGAAAAGGTCAGATAATCACTGGCTGAGATTAAAAGATCTTATTCTCAGTGTATGAAGACACAGCAGCAGAGTTCTCATAATGACGTGTCAGCACTGAAGTTGTTCTTTTGTGGTTTTGCCACATGCATTATTTAAAGATTGAATCAATATTGCAGATTGTGCTGGTACTGTGAGGGAGAACTGACAGAAACACACTGTATGTGGATTTCCTGGTAAAAGGATGTGTTCCTGTGCAAAGCTTTTTCACTAATGAGTATGTCACTAACTCAAAAGTCCTAACTTGAATGTTTGAGAAATGTTCCTGTAACGTGATTTTTTTTTTTAAATACATTAATCTCTAGTTGTGGTAATAGTCACAGTCAGGTGTGTCACTGAGTATCAAGCCCCCTATTTAACAAAACCATGTTCCATAAAGTCAGGTCCTATTCCTTTTGGCATTTTGATATTTAACAGCTAAATATCAGCTAGTAATGAAAAGGTTAAAATTGTTGCCCCGGCAACCTGGAGCTGAACCACACCACAGGCAAGATTGTATCATTTAATGCAGAACAGACCTCTGAACTTATATGAAAAGATGAACATTTAGTAAAATAAAATAACTTACACACCTCCAGTCCATACGTCAGTATGTTAGTTCGTTTTGTAGTAACATTTCAGCAAAATCACATTATAAGTGTTTTGCAACAGTTTCAGAGGGGTGCTAAAAGCGTGTTCAGTTTTATCAGAAGGTAAATCTGGAGATATTTATTACCTGTTTATTACTTGCGTATCGCAGCAGTTCTAAAATAAAATGTCTGGTGAGTGGCGATAAAAGGTTATTCTTCTATTGCGTTTGAAAATGGTGTACCACCCAAAACTCTTCCCAAGGTGTTAAGAAAAGTAAGCATGAGATTAAAAATTCTATTTTAGCCAGTTTAATACTCTGAAGCTGATAATTCACTTCACAAAACACATTGTGGTTGTCACAAATCAAATCACGTCCTTGTTTTGAACCCATATTTAGGCTGCTTTTCACACTTGGTTCGATAGCCTGCTCCAAACCCCAGTTTGATGAATCCCCCTGCCTCCTGCTTGATTGCATTTACACTGTATTTTTTGGTTCTGAATCACGGCATGCTTGCGTCATCAGAGTGGTAGCTGTTTACCCCTGTTATTAGGTAATTTTGTACTTTGGATTTTGTTTTGCCTATGTTCTCGTTGTCGAGGGCATGTCATGTTGATGGAAGCGAATCGACTCCATCCGTGTTTTCATCATCGATCTGAATCAGATGTGGTCTTTGACAAAAACATTTTTCTCAGGTTTTGTTCAAAATGCTGCTTTTTAATGAAACTTACCCACATTCAAATGCTGATAAAAAAAATGCATGATGCTAGAATAAAACAGACAGAGACTCTTTCTTTTGACGTATTGCATGTACAGATACTATTCATTCAGCAAAATATTCTGGGGGCCATGAAAGTTTAGTGAGAATTATCAAAAAAAGTTGGTTGTGGGTGATAACTTCTTAAAAAAAAAAACACTGGTGGGGAAAGAGTTCAAATACTAAATAGTACACTGTAATCATCCACAACAAAGGATGAAGGGAACACTTCCCCCCTCATTTAAAAGTTGAAAATCTTAATGTCTATTAAGTTGCATTTTATTATTTGCCTTTAGCACTGGTTTCTCTCTCTCTTGCTTTCCGTGAACCTATCAGAACAGACCTGCAATACTTTTGGGTTGCAACCAACTTACACACCTCCAGTCCATACGTCTGTATGTTAGTTCGTTTTGTAGTAACATTTCAGCAAAATCACATTATAAGTGTTTTGCAACAGTTTCAGAGGGGTGCTAAAAGCGTGTTCAGTTTTATCAGAAGGTAAATCTGGAGATATTTATTACCTGTTTATTACTTGCGTATCGCAGCAGTTCTAAAATAAAATGTCTGGTGAGTGGCGATAAAAGGTTATTCTTCTATTGCGTTTGAAAATGGTGTACCACCCAAAACTCTTCCCAAGGTGTTAAGAAAAGTAAGCATGAGATTAAAAATTCTATTTTAGCCAGTTTAATACTCTGAAGCTGATAATTCACTTCACAAAACACATTGTGGTTGTCACACATCAAATCACGTCCTTGTTTTGAACCCATATTTAGGCTGCTTTTCACACTTGGTTCGATAGCCTGCTCCAAACCCCAGTTTGATGAATCCCCCTGCCTCCTGCTTGATTGCATTTACACTGTATTTTTTGGTTCTGAATCACGGCATGCTTGCGTCATCAGAGTGGTAGCTGTTTACCCCTGTTATTAGGTAATTTTGTACTTTGGATTTTGTTTTGCCTATGTTCTCGTTGTCGAGGGCATGTCATGTTGATGGAAGCGAATCGACTCCATCCGTGTTTTCATCATCGATCTGAATCAGATGTGGTCTTTGACAAAAACATTTTTCTCAGGTTTTGTTCAAAATGCTGCTTTTTAATGAAACTTACCCACATTCAAATGCTGATAAAAAAAATGCATGATGCTAGAATAAAACAGACAGAGACTCTTTCTTTTGACGTATTGCATGTACAGATACTATTCATTCAGCAAAATATTCTGGGGGCCATGAAAGTTTAGTGAGAATTATCAAAAAAAGTTGGTTGTGGGTGATAACTTCTTAAAAAAAAAAAACACTGGTGGGGAAAGAGTTCAAATACTAAATAGTACACTGTAATCATCCACAACAAAGGATAAAGGGAACACTTCCCCCCTCATTTAAAAGTTGAAAATCTTAATGTCTATTAAGTTGCATTTTATTATTTGCCTTTAGCACTGGTTTCTCTCTCTCTTGCTTTCCGTGAACCTATCAGAACAGACCTGCAATACTTTTGGGTTGCAACCATCCAGTTAGGAACTACTGATCTATATGAAATCACTGATTTATGCTAACAGCGTGGCACGGTGAGCAGCACTGTAACTTAATGCTGAGCCTTTCTGTGGGCTTCTTCTGGCTTTTCTGGTTTCCCCCACAACCCAAACACTTGCAGGAGATAGGAATTGGAAACACTAAAATGCCTGTAGGTGTGAATGTGTGTTTTAGCCTGGTGATGGACTGGCAATCTCTCCGGAGTGTTTCTCCCTCTGGGACAGACTGCAGGATCCCTTTGACCCTACACAGGACAAGCGGTTTGGAAAATGGATGGAAATGCAAACTTCACTGGCTCTAAACAGCAGACATCAGGCGTCTTTGGAATTGGTTTTAATAACTCTGTTTGTTATCACACACTACAGAAACCTGTCATTCGGTCAGACCTCCTCTATAATTGCTTTGCACAGGCAAAACAGTCTGTGAGTCTGTGGGATGTGCAGCAGGTTGAATAGATCAATGCTGTCAGAGCGGTTGTCCAGAGGGACTGCTGACACCTTCAGATTTACTGCCTGTAGGGCTGCCCGAAGACTGCAAACATTTCAGCACACACAAACTCAGATGTGCATCACACACACACACACACACATAGAGAGAGAGACAGGTAAGATCTGGTCCAGTCCGGACATGTTCTCAGGTCATCTGTTTATTACTTGCGTATCGCAGCAGTTCTAAAATAAAATGTCTGGTGAGTGGCAATAAAAGGTTATTCTTCTATTGCGTTTGAAAATGGTGTACCACCCAAAACTCTTCCCAAGGTGTTAAGAAAAGTAAGCATGAGATTAAAAATTCTATTTTAGCCAGTTTAATACTCTGAAGCTGATAATTCACTTCACAAAACACATTGTGGTTGTCACAAATCAAATCACGTCCTTGTTTTGAACCCATATTTAGGCTGCTTTTCACACTTGGTTCGATAGCCTGCTCCAAACCCCAGTTTGATGAATCCCCCTGCCTCCTGCTTGATTGCATTTACACTGTATTTTTTGGTTCTGAATCACGGCATGCTTGCGTCATCAGAGTGGTAGCTGTTTACCCCTGTTATTAGGTAATTTTGTAGTTTTTTTCATATTGCACAGTTTTGCCTATGGTTCTCGTTGTCGAGGGCATGTCATGTTGATGGAAGCGAATCGACTCCATCCGTGTTTTCATCTTCGATCTGAATCAGATGTGGTCTTTGACAAAAACATTTTTCTCAGGTTTTGTTCAAAATGCTGCTTTTTAATGAAACTTACCCACATTCAAATGCTGATAAAAAAAATGCATGATGCTAGAATAAAACAGACAGAGACTCTTTCTTTTGACGTATTGCATGTACAGATACTATTCATTCAGCAAAATATTCTGGGGGCCATGAAAGTTTAGTGAGAATTATCAAAAAAAGTTGGTTGTGGGTGATAACTTCTTAAAAAAAAAAACACTGGTGGGGAAAGAGTTCAAATACTAAATAGTACACTGTAATCATCCACAACAAAGGATGAAGGGAACACTTCCCCCCTCATTTAAAAGTTGAAAATCTTAATGTCTATTAAGTTGCTTTTTATTATTTGCCTTTAGCACTGGTTTCTCTCTCTCTTGCTTTCCGTGAACCTATCAGAACAGACCTGCAATACTTTTGGGTTGCAACCATCCAGTTAGGAACTACTGATCTATATGAAATCACTGATTTATGCTAACAGCGTGGCACGGTGAGCAGCACTGTAACTTAATGCTGAGCCTTTCTGTGGGCTTCTTCTGGCTTTTCTGGTTTCCCCCACAACCCAAACACTTGCAGGAGATAGGAATTGGAAACACTAAAATGCCTGTAGGTGTGAATGTGTGTTTTAGCCTGGTGATGGACTGGCAATCTCTCCGGAGTGTTTCTCCCTCTGGGACAGACTGCAGGATCCCTTTGACCCTACACAGGACAAGCGGTTTGGAAAATGGATGGAAATGCAAACTTCACTGGCTCTAAACAGCAGACATCAGGCGTCTTTGGAATTGGTTTTAATAACTCTGTTTGTTATCACACACTACAGAAACCTGTCATTCGGTCAGACCTCCTCTATAATTGCTTTGCACAGGCAAAACAGTCTGTGAGTCTGTGGGATGTGCAGCAGGTTGAATAGATCAATGCTGTCAGAGCGGTTGTCCAGAGGGACTGCTGACACCTTCAGATTTACTGCCTGTAGGGCTGCCCGAAGACTGCAAACATTTCAGCACACACAAACTCAGATGTGCATCACACACACACACACACACATAGAGAGAGAGACAGGTAAGATCTGGTCCAGTCCGGACATGTTCTCAGGTCATTATTCCTGAACAAGCTCTGTCTTGAGATCCAGACAGAACCTCACCCCTTACACAAACACACGTAAAGAATGTGTTTGGTTATGCTCTTTAGGTTTCAACAGCGGAACATCTTCAGATAATTGGACGTGGGCTAATTAGTAAAGACTTAAGTGCTGATCGATTGACGTTATGGATTCCAGACGAGCAGCCACAGACTTGTGCAAGGACTCTCCAGTGGTTTATCTTTTTGCGTATCTAAGGCTGAAGCATCGCTCTCTTTTATCATTGTCTTCATACAGCTTAACTCTTTCCCCACCATTGACGGAATTTTCATTGAAGGCTTTCTATGTTTTCACTGGTGTATAGTAGGAGGCGCTATTATGCATCTTCTGAAAGAGTACTGAACGTCTGCATCTAAATACGGCAAAGAAACCGAAACAAGCGTTTGCATATGTAAGCAGATGCATGGGTAAAATAACACGATCATCAATTATTAAACAGCATGTAAATCAAAACATTACCGAATGAAATGACGATCCAGGAAGTGCTATATGACTGTGCAAGCTTTGCATGTGTAGATGGAAGCGATCGACTCTATGTTTTGATCATCGTTCTGAATCTGATCCAGATGTAGTCTTTTACAAAAACGTGATTTTCTCAGCTTTTTGTTCAAAATGTTGCTTTATTCATGAAACTTGCCCACATTCAAGTGTTGATAAAAAAAGATTGCATGAAGCTAGAATTTTCCTATTTTTTAAAGCAAAGCCTCTGTTCTTTGTTTTGACACACTGCATGTTCAGATATTCACACACACACACACACAAATATTCTGGGTGCCATTAATCTTTTGTGAAAATGATCAAAAATGCTGGCGGTGGCTGGCAACTTTTTAAAAAAGCTGGCGTGGAAAGAGTTAAAGGACAATCAAATTATTTATATTTTATTTAATGATTCATTGAAGGCTTTCTATGTTTTCACTGGTGTATGGTAGGAGGCGCTATTACGCATCTTCTGAAAGAGTACTGAACGTCTGCATCTAAATACGGCAAAGAAACTGAAACAAGCGTTTGCATATGTAAGCAGATGCATGGGTAAAATAACACGATCATCAATTATTAAACAGCATGTAAATCAAAACATTACCGAATGAAATGACGATCCAGGAAGTGCTATATGACTGTGCAAGCTTTGCATGTGTAGATGGAAGCGATCGACTCTATGTTTTGATCATCGTTCTGAATCTGATCCAGATGTAGTCTTTTACAAAAACGTGATTTTCTCAGCTTTTTGTTCAAAATGTTGCTTTATTCATGAAACTTGCCCACATTCAAGTGTTGATAAAAAAAGATTGCATGAAGCTAGAATTTTCCTATTTTTTAAAGCAAAGCCTCTGTTCTTTGTTTTGACACACTGCATGTTCAGATATTCACACACACACACACACAAATATTCTGGGTGCCATTAATCTTTTGTGAAAATGATCAAAAATGCTGGCGGTGGCTGGCAACTTTTTAAAAAAGCTGGCGTGGAAAGAGTTAAAGGACAATCAAATTATTTATATTTTATTTAATGATTCATATCATGAATTTATAATCAAAAGGATGTCATATTATTATTTGATTTCCCAGTAGAGCAGAAAGACTCTAAGATTTTAAAGTGAGCCTTTTATAAAAAAATATATTGTAATGAACACAAGTGACAACTGAACAGATATTCCTCCACATTATCTACTGTACAGAAGGCTTTTATATAACACAAGCTGTCTGAAGTGTGCCCATAACTAATTTAGTGCCATTCTCTGGCAGCGGTACAACTTAGGCCACCTAATGCAATATTAATGTGATTTTACTTTGCAAACATTTCAGACAGACAAGCTAAATCACAGCTAATTGTTCTTTCAAGAAATACAGAGTCAAAAATAAAACCCTCTCAGTCAATTTGCATTTGATTGTTCTAATGTTATTTAATCAGGCTATTCAATTCAATGATGGGCTTCACGGTTTGGAGGCCAGCTAGTGAATCATGCGAGTAATTTCCTCACACTAAGAAGGTGCTTTTAACCGGGTGTATGCAGAATATTAATAGGAATAGGCTATGGGTTTTGATGCTGGTGTTGTTTGGTTTATTACAGGGAATGTGTGCAAACTCAACAGTCCTCATTCTCTGAGAGCATAACATTTTACATTGCAATAATAACTAAGAGCGAGCGGCTTTGAGAAGACATTGAATAGTCCTTATAAAGTCTCTGTTTTACATCTTATGACCTACAAAATTTACAGCTGCTCGAATCTGGAACGTGGAAGGAAAATGTATTCTATTTGTTGCCTCCAACCAACCTAAGTCTTGAATGTTAAAACCAAACCACTAGGAGTTTTATATTCGTCTTCGCATCCCTTCCCATGCTGTAATATCAAAAGATATGAATTCCTCCACCTGGAATATGTTCAGATTTTATTTATATACTTTGGTACAGTGGTAATGATATATGGAGGAAATTGCATATTTCCTGTTGTTGATGTATGTGCCTTCCATAGTGATGATTTAGCCCCAGAAAACATGACAGTCATCTTTTCTTGCCTGTCCCTGATGTTTCTTCTGAGGATGCTTTGATCAGCTCAGATAAAAACACATTATTATGCAAGTCATTCCACATGGCCAGAGGCCACAATGTTATCGCAAATCATCTGTAGCTCCTTCACAGACTTCAACTTGACCAATAATAGCAGCAGGGCTTTTATGTTTGCATGTAAAACAGGGAAGAGGAGAGTGCCAAAGGTGTTGAAAAGCATCTCATCGACTTCTTTAATTATGTTTTTATGTGTTCCGTCCTTAAGTCCTGGGACCTTTTGACTCTTTGTTGCTTCAACTGCAATTTGATAACAAGTGAAGATAACAGAGAATATAAAAACTGTGAAATTTGCCTCATTTTTGAGATACTGAAGTTCTGACATCCCTGAAGATGGCATGAAAATGAAATTCACCAATGCATGTTATTGATCTTATTGTAAACGATTCACACGATTCTCGATTTCTTGACCTCGTAATTTTAAATGAAAATGTCATTACTATAATATTCCAGTGAAACAGATTTGCGTCCATCCGATCAACAACCAAGGATTATAGAACAAAGTCAACGCTTTACATAATTTCCTTTTTCGATAATCCATTTCACTGCTTCATGTTTATGAAGACTTTACTGATTCAACAGTGACTCAATATGCCTTAAAGTGAAAAGTCTCTCACCCGTGTATTAATAAAACTGGTTATCTTGTGACAAAATTTTACTTACACAATTGCAAGTAATTCATTGCAAAGGACATGAATCATAAAACTGTTCAAGTGAAAGTTGGGTAATGTTTAGTTTTAAACAGGAATTTGAAGACGAGCCAATTGAATATGTAAACATTGGGGTATTTCTTGTTAACACTGAATTACACGTTAATTAAATGAGTTTTGATGACCCCATTAATCAAGTGAAGCCAGAAATGATGAGGATGGTGACGGTATCAGTATGGAGAGCAGAACAGCTCAAATATGCGACTAAACATGATGAAATAACTGAAGAAAACCATTGCATTTGTGATGGATATGGAACATTTTTTAAACCTTTGTTTTAAAAAAAAAAGACAATTTTAAATATTTTTCCTTGAGGCACCCATCGTAATAACACTACATTCAGACAGTGAACTGTTAAACACAATATGCTGTATGAAAGGATGAATACATATTCATAAAACTGTAATTAAATCACCTTTTATGCAACTTTAGACGAGGAGACCAGGGGGTTATTTATAAATCACATGCATTTCATGATTGACACTTTTCTGTCCTTCCAAAGGACCTCATAAGAGTTTTGATGCACGCCAGTCATGGCATAATTTTGCTTAATAACAATACAGTAATCACTTAAAACCCAACAGCACACACTACAGTACGTTGTGCTTAGCACTCATCACAACATGAAACCAGAGTATTGCATGTGAAAACACACACGTTCACATATCTCAGCTTATTATGTGGCACAATAATCAATTATGATTTAAGTGTTTACATTCACACTGACCACATTGTTCTGTGAAATGAAAATGGTGTGTTACAGTGAGCAGTGCTTTTGACTGTTCTGATGAAGGAGCCGATTAAACACATAGCTGTGGTTCTTGGTGACTGCGCACTTCAAAAACAATTAAACTAAAGAAAATGAAATATCATTACTGATGCCAGATCGTTTTATTTACTGGCCCACGGGCAAGCAGCACTGTTGCAGTGCAACTCTAATTTAGTTTTACAGTGAAGCAGAAGTGTAACTGCAACAAAACTACTATAAATTATCAAATGTTTTTTGTGTCAAATGTGTCATGACATCTTATTTACATGAAGAGGGAGATCACATTAACATGCAAACTATAATTAATTTTCATGCAAAAGAAACGTTAAACTTCTTAAATCGTCTAAATTCAGTCAGAATTACAGTTTAACAAACTTTTGAATATAGATGCATGTGTTGCTCAGAAATGCGCAGTGGCTCTGCTTTGACTTTGTTGGACTATTTTTCTTGGCAAAATAGTGTCTAAAATGTCTAAAAAAATAAATAGTCTCTTACACTGAAAAAAATGTTTCATTCATCCAATTAAAAAAATGTAGGGTAATGATTCACATCTACTGTATATTTTTTAACTCAATTTTAAATAACTTGCCTTAAACGATATTTTCTAGGTCTATGAAAACTATTTTATAAAACCTGGCATAAAGTATATTTTTCTTGTTGAAGAAAGTCAATTAATTTAAATTCAATTTTTGATCCAAACAAAAAAATATAGACTTAATCAAAACAAAAATTCTCATTTGAGAAATTTATTGTTTTATAGTTTTCATAGACATATGAAATATTGTTTAGGGCAAGTTATTTATTTTTCATTGGCTCAAGTTAAAAAATATAGATGTGAATCATTACTCTAAATTGTTTTAATTGGATGAATGAAATTTTTTTTCAGTGTAATTTTACCTTCTGTTGTCAACATACTGTACTGATATTCAAGAAAATATCTTTGCTTAACTATATCATCTTATAAATAAATAAAAAAAGTACAGATGCAGGGAATTGTTTGCTCATATACAGTGTTATTTTAGTATCACTGATATACTATTATAGTTTTTGTTAATATTTTGAATGAAATTCAATTTTCATATTTTCTGTTTTCAATTGAATTTTAGTTACAGATTTAGTATTTTTAAATTAGTTAAAGTAGTATTTTGGTTAACGATTTAGTTTAGTTTTTTGTTTGCCCATTTTTATTTGTTTTTTGATACAACTTTTTTTAGTTTATTTTGTTTTTGTTAATTTAGTACTTTAAACAAAAATGAGAATTATATTATATTAGTATATAGTATATTTTTTATGGTTTTATTTTTAGTTAACGGTAATAACCCTGCCCCATATGTTGAATTTCAAGGGCATTTTTATTCATTCTGGAGGCATTTTGCCCATGAATTTCTGATCCTGAATAGAATTTAAATTAGCAACAATTCTGGTCAAGATACAATTATTAAAAGGGTGAGAAACATCCTTTAGAAATTGTATTCTATTTACACACACAACCCAAAGCAACATTAAGTATTAAGCATTAAGCATACATACTATTCAAATTAAACAGGCTGTTTTTGCTACTGTACCAATATGTAAATAAGCACCGTTATGATTGCCTAACCTCTGTATACTAGCATAGTTCACGCTCTCTTATCAGTCACTGAATACTGAAAAGGCATTGAAGTGTACATGTGGGCAGCCGTAACAGAAACAAGATGTATTCCACACACTCACGATATACAACTATAGCAAGCCAAGTTCTCATTCTACAAAGTACAATATCTCCACAAACCTCTGCATAGTTTATGGGGAAATAAACAGAGCTTGTGCATTTTAAATGGGCACAATAACTGGAAGTGGCTCTGTCTGCTGCATGGCAGATTATAATCATTTGCATGCTCTGTAAAAAATATGAAGGTGAAAAGAGAGCATGAGCTTCCTTCTCTCTTGGGTGAACGGTGACCATGCCAGTGTAATAACAGAGCTGTCATGGTAGGCAACATGCTGCAGATCTGGTAGATGGAGGGTGTAATTACTTGGTGAGTCTGGCCTGCTGCTATTTGTGATAATTGCTTGTATATGCAGCCTTCTCCTCCATAAACCTTCTCTCCTCAACGGGTCTGCAGAGGCCAGCGTGTATTATGAAGCAAGGCTGGTAAAAGCGTAATGTAGTGATGACCTTTAGAGGCTCATAACATACAGTTGTGACTTTATGGTTATCAAATAGACCCCCATCTGTACAGATGTGATAAGCAAAATGACTGAACTTACTGAAAAAAAAATAGACTAGTGTAGTCCAATTACACTGATGATCTGGTTCTTCTTAGTGAATCGAAAACATACAGTGCATGCAGACTCTCAAACGAATGACTATTATTAATCAGTTATTTTTTATGAATCAAAAACAAACAGCAGTCAGACTCGCAAACAAATGATACTTACAAGCGGTTTCTTTTTAATGAATAAAAAAAAAACAGTTTAGAGTATCCTATACTCTCGAATGACTGAATATTATGGCCACACTTTATTTTAAGGTACGCTATTAACATACGATTAACTACGACTTTTGCCTCAAACTCTTAATGTGCTGCTTGTTAATAGTCAGTAAGATAGTTGTTAAGTTTAGGTATGGGGTTAAGGATTAAGGGATCTAAAATATGATCATGCACAATAACATGTGCTTTACTTTATCAATGATCTTATGCACAGACCAAACAGAAAGAGCATTATATGTTGTATAGTAATTTAGAATAGTTGCCAAGAATTAGAGCACAAATGACTTTTAATACTGTGCATTGTTTAAAACCATAGCTGGTGAGCCAGTTGTTGAGTGACACAGATCAAGCTGTGCAATGAGCAGAGTAAGTCCATGAAACAAAAGACAAAAGGACTGTGCTTGACTCGCATCATTGAGCTCTTTCTGAAGCAAATGGACAAGCTGGCTTACTGTAGCACACATGGGAACAACAGGCGTGATTTAGTGAGCATCAGAGCTTCCCTGGGCACCAAGCTGGCAAAGCAATAACCAATGGTGCCCCAGCTGGCAATGAGCTAACAGGATTATTCTAAAATGGGTCTCAGTGATGCAGAATGCCAGTGTGCCCAAATGTCCCATCCCTCAGGAGCTGAAAGGAAGGTGACGGAAAATGTCACTCATCTTTAAGTGCAAATCACGTCCCAGTAAATGGCTAGGTGACACGGGTCAAGAGCTCCAATCATCCCCTGAAGAGAAAACAAATGCACGCTTCAAATGTCACAAGAGTAACATGAACAAATCTGTTATATAACGGTAACCAAAGCACACAGTGTTTTATGATTTCAAGGGTTTTGGATTAGCAACTAAACGAAAAATCTGAGATTACTTTTGGAATCTTTTCAATGAATCGGTTGAACCAGTTCACAAAACTGTGTTTGAATGATTTGTTCGTGAACTGGTTGATCCAATGAACTGATTCAATGATCCAGTAGCAGCAGTTAAGAGCTCATTGAGGTGAAGATTACATATTGTTTAGCTTCAGACGATTAAGATCATTGGTCACTTTTAATATACATGCATGAAGGTTTTTTTTAATGCAATCTTTTCTGAAGCTTCGGCTTGCACTGGAAAGGCAGTTGAGTAAAGCATCCCATATTTCTCCTGTTGTGTTCCCCAAAAGAAAATGGAAAGTCATATGGTTTTGAATTATAGCAAATTTGTAAGAATTGCGATGTAACGGTGGTCTTTTAGTTGGGTTGCAAAGTTCAGATTTTTGTCTTCTACTTTTTAAGAGTTCTTTTTGTTAATATTACTAATATTCAAGGATGCATTAAATTGATTTCCATTTTTTAAAAAATTGTTCTTTTCAACTTTCTATTCACCAGATAATCCTAAAAAAAAAAAAGTATAATGGTTTCCACAAACAAAAAAGAAGCACAACCATGTTTTTAACACTGCTAATAATCAGAAATGTTTCTTGAGCAGCAAAGCAGCATATTAGAATGATTTCTGAAGATCATGTGACACTGAAAGGTGCAGTGAGTGATTTCTGGAAAACGCTGGTGAGATCTGAAATCACAAAACAAACACACCCCTACCCAAGAGGATCATCAAGAACAATCAAGAGGTAAATCTCTAGATTCAACAATCTAGCAAAAAAAAGAAGCACAACCATGTTTTTAACACTGCTAATAATCAGACATGTTTCTTGAGCAGCAGAGCAGCATTTTAGAATGATTTCTGAAGATCATGTGACACTGAAAGGTGCAGTGAGTGATTTCTGGAAAACGCTGGTGAGATCTGAAATCACAAAACAAACACACCCCTACCCAAGAGGATCATCAAGAACAATCAAGAGGTAAATCTCTAGATTCAACAATCTAGCAAGTAAATGAGGCGTGATGCAGTAACACAGCATCCTCAAACGCTCTGCCTGTGGAATATTATACAGCAAAACATTCAAAACCATGCAGGATCTTCCCAGTTTCCAACAGTTTAAAATGCACTCTCTAAGACCTAGTGTGCATATTCACTGGCATTCTTCTAAATTAAACCTTTATTGTAACAGCTACATCAACATTTATGGACAACAGCTATTTGCTTCTAATTATACAAAGTGACTTTGTGTCGCACAAATCAAACGTTTTCCTTCCTTGAGCAAAATGTATGACTCTGACTGGGTTTCACTCCTGGGTAAGATTGCCTTGTTTAGTTTTTTACACCCCTAAGATTATCACAGCGGTGAATATGATTGTAGATCAGTTATCTATTGTGGAGCCGGTAGTATCAGACTGTACAGACAGGATTTTCCCATGGAGCGCCGCTCGTGCTGCGAGGCAGGATTACAGGAATAAAGGAACCCGGGTGATCCTTTATCCCCCCTTTCCACTTTTATAAATTCCTCATCTCTTCAATATAGGCCTCCCTTTCTTCTTATCACGCTAATGATACTCTCTCTCTCTCTCTCACTCTTATTTGTTCTCTTTCACATTGTGTTTGAGTAACAGACAGGGCTCTGTGAACTTCTGAATACAGCCCGAATATGAAAAAGATCAAACGTTACTGAACGAATGAGATTTCTCAAAACTTTTCTCAGTGAAAATGGATACAGTTTCTAATATTCACATGAAGTAAAACTGAAAATGACTTGCCAGCGTCTAAATAAGATTAGTGAGTCAAGCGATAGATGTGTTAAAGATGAACCGTATAACAGCAACTGACATCCGATCCCATGAAAGTCCACTGCGATTAGTCGCTCTGTCAAACGAGGCAATCTTTAAGTCTGATTTCCAAATAGTCTTTAAGATGCCAAAACTGAGTTGATGGTCAAGAATTAGAATTCCTCTCAACAGTTCTTCTCTCAAGGGCTCAGTTTGATTTTTAACGTGTTAGTCTTCATTTCTGAGAAACGAATAAAGAACCATATAACCAGAGTTGACAGAGATGTCTAAAGGCCTTTATAAAAACATGATGCATAAATATTGCTGCATCGTATAGATGTAGATGCAGGGAATTGGTCTGTATATTAAAAGCATATTTATATGTATATTAGTCATTTTCCTGACATCAAGCTTACGTAACCCCTTAAATAAATGAACCATCCATTTTGTCTTATGTGACAGCATTTCACTTACAGTTCATGGAATTTATTCATTCATCCTCTTAAAAGTCAGAAATGGTTTGTGCAAGATGAAATGCAATAAAGTCAAGGATTCCACTGAATCTCATGCAATGGGCTTTAATCTTTCTATTCCATTATGTTTGAAATGTAGTTTGACTAGCAAACAATAAACCTGTATTCAAATGTTACTTAAAAATACTTTACTTTTTGTTTTTTTGTAAATTAAATTATGTTTAATGTATATAAACATGATCTGTTTCATAAAAAAATAACTAATGCCTTAGGCATTTTTCTTTTTCTTTTCCTAAACTTTAGTATAAAAAATATTCCAGGGTGTCCACAGATATAAACAAGTTAAATATACCACCTTATATGACATTTAAGACCAAACTTATGATGGAAATGCACATTATATTACACACATATATACTGTATATGGTCACACTTTAGTTCAGGGACAAGCTCTCACTGTTAAGTAACTGTGAATGTTGCCTCAATAAACTCCTAATTTGCTGCTTGTTAATAGTTAGTAAGGTAGTTGATAGGTTTAGGATTAAGGGATCTAAAATATGATCATGCACAATAAGGCTTTAATAAGTGCTTTATTAGTACTGATAAACAGCCAGTATGCTAGTAATATGCATGCTAATAAGCAACTAGTTAATCGTGAGAATTGCTCCCTAAAGTGTTACCTAAATATATATGAGCAATATCACACTCATAGCCGTGAGATATGGCTGTACATTGGCACGGCTGTGGTTCGGCCGTAGGTAATCATATCTGTGCTGATTTACAGCCATTAAGCACATCTACGAGTGATATTGCTTTTATACAACAGTTCGACGATACGAGTGTGAAAATACATAAGAAACAACACCGGAGTGTCTTTAAAAACCATCTTTTGTGTGGAACTACTTCCTTCCGCCACAGATTCAAATCTCAGTTTGAGTTTAACAGCTGAGCTCAAGATCTGTTACCAATTCGAAAACGTCACTTTAGTAACGAAGGAACGTCGAGGTTCTTCATTAAAAGCGTATTGTATCACTGTATCAAAAGCTCCCTGTATAATATGTAGAGTATGATGAGAGAGATGGACTGAGAGTGCATTACCTGCATCTGATACAGCATTCATTCTTCAGCTCAATCTCATATTCACAATAAAACATTAGTCTGTCCAGCATTTAAGTTATATAAATTATAACGTGATGAGATTTTGCTCTCAGCCAAAACTATTTGGTCTGGAACAAATAATAGATTAATGAGACCAAAGATATTTATCAGTATAAATATTTAGGGGATTTTATTCAAGTAGCAGTAGTTGAGTAGTTCTATCATAATGAAATATATAGTTCTACAGACCAATTTTAGTGTTTGCAAACAGTGATGACGTTTTTGTGGGCGGAGCCTATCTGGTGGCAGAAAATTACAGGTTTAACGTAGCAGTCTATTCAAGCCATGGAATAAAATAACAAAAAATGTAATTTTGAGTTTATATTTCAAAGTTGTGACTTTTTTTCTTGCAATTCTGAGATTACATCTCACAATTCTGGTAAGAAAAATCAACTCGTCATTCTTTCGTTTTAGTTTATGATCCCACACTTCCGGCTTTTTTCCCTCAGAATTGTTGACTTGAATAAAGTTATAAAGTCCGAATTAGGAGATATAAACTTGTATTAGTAAGAAAAAAAGTCAGAATTGTGAAATAAAATAGGGAAATGTTATAGGTTTAAATAGTATTTCATGTGTGTATTTCAGCAGTAGGGCTAATACAATATGTCCCCTATATGAATATTATATAGACCTATTATTTAAATCAAATGTATGCTTTAAAAGTAGAGTAATCATGGCAGATTTCATCCATAGTCTGTGCGTTTAAACATCTGCGTTTAGCTTCAAATGGCGTCTTTGACGACAGTATTTTATAAAAATTATTTGCATTCTGATTCTGACATCCAAAGGCACAACAACACATTTTTTTCTTATTCCATGGATTTTACCCATTTCCCTCCACATGTTCCCAGTGTTTTTCTGCCACCACAATGCATGCGCAGCTGCAAGTGACATAACTGTGACGTCTACTCCAAATTGGTCTATATAATTGCACGTAACACCAGAAATCTCCCCACAGTATTTTTTCTGTGAATGTTTTTTAGTTTTTTTTTTTCTTTGACGAATTATTAGCATTCTGATTCTGACATCCAAAGACACGACACATTTTTTTCTTATTCCATGGATTTTACCCGTTTCCCTCCACTTATTCCCAGTGTTTTTCTGCCACCACAATGCATGCGCAGCTGCAAGTGACATAACTGTGACGTCTACTCCAAATTGGTCTATATAATTGCACGTAACACCAGAAATCTCCCCACAGTATTTTTACTGTGAATGTTTTTTAGTTTTTTTTTTTTGAAGTGCAGAGAGCATAATACTTTTCTTTTCTTCCAGTACTCGTTATTGACTTATAGTAACGAGTATTCAAACACTGGTAAATATTATTTTTATTTTTTTTAAAGTGCAGAGAGCATAATATACTAGCTACAGTATGACTTTTCTTCCAGTACTCGTTATTGACTTATAGTAACGAGTATTCAAACACTGGTAAATAAGCAGAGCTGAACCATTGCTAGGCAACAGGCTATGAACATCCTTCAGCTTTAAGCAGGATGATTCTGCAATAGATCGAGAGAAACACATCGTCCCTCAACTGACAACGCTAGCTTACGTCTAAGAGCTCATACTTACATTCTCTTGATGCCGTGAGGTACTCGGTATTTCATACTGTAAAGAGTGACGAACATACACTTGCTAGTTTCGAAGGATTACTGATCTACCTTTCATCAGCTGTTCTGCAGGACACACTGCGGTGTAGCTCAAGCATCTGAGGCTTTAATGAGAGAATGAGATGTACCAGAAGGAGAAGAGATGTCACCCGGTCTAGAAGACTTGAGAAGCTATTCTGCCTTGTTAAATGAATATCACATTAACCAATACGCCCCATGGATGGATTGCCTTTTTCTTAAGCAGAACAAACTATAGAAGCTTTATTGGACACATGAGACACTTTCACACACTGAGAAACACAGACAACCAAAATCGTTGAAATGAACAAAGAAAAACCCACATTTTATTGCACTTAAGTTATAAGAAAATAAAAATTCTAAATGAATCAAACAAATACACAATCCCTTTAAGGTTTCTTTTTTTATCTGTCTGTTATGCCAGGCAGTTTACATAAACTGAAAAAATAAAACAGCTCCAACATCTGATTTCTCAAACCAGATTATAAATTAAACGGGAAGAAAGAAAAAAAAAAAACAGGTGAAAGAACAAGATTGTTTTTCCTTTAATATACAGTGTTAAACCACTTTCACAGTTCAGCTTGAGTTGTGTGACTTGGAGGATGAGACGAATCGTTTGGCTACGGATGCGGTTACGCCCTGTTTATCTATGAAGCTGCTTTACCATTCAAAAAAACAAACCAAAAAAACCCATGAGAGCGTCAACAACGGAACCAGGTTAGCTCTAGCGCTTGTAATCAGATGTCCATTTCTGTACACTAAGACCACCTTTATTCTTCGGTAACTTAACGCCGGTTCCAACAATCTCGTTTTCAACTAATTAAAAACAAGAATGGGATTCTTTTTAGTCGAAGCATACATTTCCACACAGAACAGGATGACAACAGCTTTTGTCCCAAGGAATGTGTGAACAATTTGCTCAAACACACACCCGCACACACACCCAGTCATGCTCGCAAACACACGCAAAATAGTTTCTACTCGTCCGGCGTTTCATCTCAGCAGACAAACCCGTCTCTTTGTCAGACATTCTCCCTCCTCTACACCTCGTAGAGGCACATTTGGCTCAAGTTTCAGTGGCAAAAAAAGAGAAGCGGTTTTGTCGATATTTTGCTTTTGTTGGTACGTTTGTTTGAGTCGTTTTACAAGTTCAAACTCCACAAGTAACTTTTGTTTAGAATTTCGTCTGGGACTAAAACGTCACAGCCAGTTAAAGTTCCACCTTGTTTTTCTGTGAGTCTAGCAGCATAGAATCCAGTTTGGTCACTGGGATGGACAGTACTGGAGGGGGGGGGGGGCATATTCCCAGGAGCTTATGGGAAAACATTTCCCACAGAGCACCAGCACTGATGAGCTAATGAGACCAGACTGGTTGAAAAACATAACGAATGCAGGTCATCTCTGATCCAGAGAGGCACTGCTTATGGAGCACTAAATTACAAAAAGAAAAAGAAAAAAATTACAAAATAAAATCCCATAAACGTGTGAAACAGCAGAGTGGGTTTAGCTTAATACTGAAACCTGTTGTTTGCAACAGAGGCAGGATCGTGAAACAAAAAAATGCTGAACTTGAAAAGAAAGCACAAAACTTTAATTCACAGCTGTTGACGCGAAAACCAAAAGACAAGTTGTGGGGAACAAAGCAAAGAAAAACGGATACAAAAGAAAAATTCAACGCATGAGGAAGAAAGGGATATTTGGCGTGTGCTGAGGTTGATGAGGACCGACAAAATTGGCTTCCTTTCTCTCTCTTGAATCACTCCTGCAGTACAAAGCTCTGATCTGTCTCCATTAAAGTGTCATTTGTATACACTATTTATCACTCCGTGTCCGTGTCGATGCATTAGGGGTCTCATGTATACAGTGTTGACTGTTTTGTTCAAAAAAACAAAAAAATGTTTGTACATATGGATGTGAATTTCAGTCAGGCTTGAGCGAACAAGTCTCTGTGCAAGGTCGCCTTGAGTGGAAGGAAAAGGGACAATCCTGTCTTCCCAAGTCCTTCTTGTCAGTTTCCTTCCCAGAATGCTGTGAGCGTCTGCACTTCGGAAGGTGAACGGAACTGTGGCGGCAGTCGCGGTCCGTGGCACGACGGGGAGAAATGTTGGCGGCAACTTAACGGGGAGGTGCCATGAAGTGAGCGATCGGTCCTGGCGCGGCAGGTTGCTCTCCCCCCCACACCCTCCCCGTTTTCCAAACGAGTCCCCTTTAAGTTCACCCCCTTCACTTCATGTCCACGTCGAAGTCCAGCACCAGCAGCTTGGTTTCCTCCGTGCCGTTACGGCTGCCCACCGCGCAAACCAGTTTGGTATTGGAGGCGCGGATCCGCCAGACCACGCCGCCGCTGCCTCCGCTCTCCAGTGTGACCAGGTTACGGATGAACTCGCCCGTCCGAAGGTCCCACAACTTCACCGTACCGTCATCAGAGCTGGTGATGACAAAGTTCTTGTTGAACTGCAGGCATGTCACTGCACTCTGGTGCTTGTGGGGACCTGAGAGCAAATGAAGGAAAGAAACAGAAATCAGACACTCACATCACTTGTAAAATAAGAAGTGCACTTAACTGTATTGAATATATGCTTGTAATGTATTTGGTAACACTTTAGTTTAGGGAGCAATTCTCACTATTAACTAGTTGCTTATTAGCAAGTATATTGGCTGTTTATTAGTACTTATAAAGCACATCTTAATGCCTTATTCTGCATGAACATATGTGACCCTGGAGCACAAAACCAGTCATAAGGGTCTTTTTTTTTAAATTGAGAGTTATACATCATCTGAAAGCTGAATAAATAGCTTTCCATTGATATATGGTTTGTTAGGATAGGACAATATTTGGCTGAGATACAACTATTTGAAAATCTGGAATCTGAGAGTGCAAAAAAAATCTAAATATTGAGAAAATCATCTTTAAAGTTGTCCAAATGAAGTTCTTAGCAATGCATATTACTAATCAAACATTAAGTTTTGATATATTTATGGTAGGAAACTTACAAAATATATTCATGGAACATGATCTTTACTTAATATCCTAATGATTTTTGGCATAAAAGAGAAATGTATAATTTTGACCCATACAATGTATTGTTGGCTATTGCTACAAATATCCCCCAGCGACTTAACACTGCTTTTGTGCTGCAGGGTCACATATTAATCCGACCCCATAACTAAACTTAACAACTACCTTACTAATTATTAATAAGCAGCTAATTAGCAGTTTATTGGGTTAAAATAGTTAGTTAATAGTGAGAACTGGACCTTAAAGTGCATGCTAAAGTGTACTTCTTAACAAGGGATTCCAAATAGAGCATCTCATCACAAACTGCATTGCTGAAATCACCAATAGACATGAAATCAAACTGCAGCGTGTAACTATGGTTACAGGAAATACTGTGGCATAAATGGCTTTGATTCTGTGTCCTTGAGGTATTGAGTCGAGCCAGTCTTTCTGATAGGCCAAGAAACATGCGAGTCTATACAAAAGTGCTTAGACTGCCATTACAGCACCATCACGGGCAGATACGCAAAATTAATCATGATATCAAACATCTAGACCTGAGAACATAGACACGAGTGAATGCAAACTAAAAATATCCATTTCAAAGGCACGAATTCTTTCATGAACACCCATTAGCAGAGCGCTAAAGTCAACTGTGTGAATGTAAATGAGATGGCCGCTCTCTATTGATGTGCAAGACGCTACACAGAGTGCCACAATAGTCCCTTTTCTTTAATGAGTGACTCTGTGTGTTTGAGCATTGGCACTTCAAAGCTCCGCCGCCGAGCTGGGGTCAAATGTGTGTTTTTGTGGATTACGGCAAACGAGAGTCATTAGGTGATAACAGGAAATGCTCAGCGACCTAATTAAATGACCTACAAACTGATATATGGTTCTTTAGTACCCTCTGGGCACCCCAAACGAGACCAACCAACCCCCTCCAATTCCTTTCATCACATCACCCATCCCTCACCCTTCCAGAAGATTAAGGCTCAAGATGCTGAGAGAGGCTGGGAATCATGAAAAATACATCTTTGGAAACACAAAGGTAAAAAATGTGGTAAAAAATGTGATCTTTCGCCTCAAGACTGAGAGTAAAAATGATGTTTGTGTCTAAAATGGATATTCTATTGTTTTAAAGTGTGTGAAGCAGATAAGATATTCATTTAAGACTTAAAATATGAGTACAATTTTATCAAATTAAATAAGATGATTATTGATTCATGAGCTGCACTCCACAAATGATTTTCGTATTATTTTTGTCTTGTTTTGCAGTGCAAATATCTAAACAAATCAAGATATGTTTACTTGAGAAGCAAAGTGATCTAAGATATTCCTGTTTTCTGAAAAATTATCAGTTTTGTTAGTTTTAGCTTAAAACAAGAAAAATATCTGCCAATGGGGGAAAAAATAATCTTAATTCAAAGGGCAAACAAGATTATTTTTTATGCACCATTGGCAGATATTTTTTATTTAAAGACAAAAAAACACTTAATTTTGACGTTTTTCTTATCTGAAGTCATTTTGCTGAGGTAAATGTATCTTAATTCTTCTATTTGTACTGGAAAAGTCGTCAAAAATACTAAGTAAGAAAATCTTTTTTTTTTGCAGTGTGAAGCTCTTAAAAGAACTGCACGTGCCCAAAAATGTCAAATATTCTAAATTTCTCTGCAGTTATTTTTTTAGTGCTGCATCAATTTTAATAATCTTTTCATACATCAACAGTTCAGTTTTCAGGCTCCACAAAAGGACAAAAAATATCAGCATTGTCCAAACAACGTACTATAAGCCAAGTGTACAGGGACTACAAGGGGGAATTCATTAAAAATTATGTTCATGGATAAATCATTCCATAAAAAAAGTGTCAAAATTTGATTTCATGGTGATTTTAAATCTCTGATCCACTTTATAACTAGTTATACTCTGCTCACCTTGCAGTGTCTGTAGGCACTGGCCGGTCTTGATGTCCCAGATCTTGACGGTGGAGTCTGCGTTTCCGGAGACCAGGATATTATCTTTGAGCTCCATGCCGCTGGTGAGAGACTGATGACCTGTGAGCGTGTGAATACAGTTTCCAGTCTCTACATCCCACACCCGGATCGACGTGTCCAACGAACCGCTCACCACGTGGATGCCGTCAAACTGTAGGAGGAGCGGATCCAATGAATCAGTGTTCAGTAGTTAATAAATGACATGTTATATAAGAAAATAACTGTGGCTAAACACCCAGAGTCTAGAATAAAAGCCAAGAACAATTCAATAAAAGCTGCACTGTGTACCGCAGGGATTTGATTCATTTCACAATGAGATGCAGCACAAGCTGAACTCCAGATATTCTCCGTTCTATTGTTATTGTATTAAACGCCACTATGTTCGATTAAATTCTTCTAATGTAGTTACAGCAAAGCTCTTAAAATTATGGATATATGAACAAATCAGGACTCGTGCGGATTAGTACGGACTACAGACTAAATGCTTTGTCCCACAGTTGCTGGGTCAATGACAAGTCGATTGTCCAAAAAATAACAAAAATCTTGTTTAAATGCTTTGACCAAGTAAATCTTGCACTCATGTTGGTTTCATATGGTTTTGAACCACTTTCAACAATAGTTAAACTTTGACTCACTGATGACAAAATTAATGAAAAGAAATGACAATAGCACTTTCCTTACACCTTCAGTACACGTATTTTAATCAGTTTTACTGGAACAGTTTTCATGAAAAAAAAAAAAGGACAATTATGTGTTTAATTTTTCCCCTATTGTTTTTATTTTTTATTCCTAAAGTTTTGTGGTGGGTTGTAGCACATGACATTTTACAATCTGAACTACTCTTACCGTGTCAAATTATCCAATATTTTTATTTTCAATATTTCTGCATGTTGGTTGTCGCACATTACTTTGGAAGACAAAAGTTTTTCAAACATTTATAATATTTAAACAAATCATCTTGACCGTGAAATTTAAGAAATTCATGTCGCCCAATTAAAAATAGCACCATATAATAAGCATTTTCAAGGCATTGTATTTATGAATAGCATTTTAAATGCACTTTTGAATGAGAGTAATGTTACTGATTATGAAAAAAAAATAAAAACTTTAAATTGGGCAATTACACATAAAAAATGAACATTTTTGCAGATCCTAGTAGTATTAGATCTAATAGCACTCGGATCATTCTGAGTCACTGAAGGTATGTGGCTCATGTAAACTTAGTAGCACGGGTCATGAAAGCTTTTCAAAAGAATAGACAGAATGATAGCGCTTCTTAATCCATGCTCCTTTAAAGCAATGCTTTAGACATCTCTTGCCTTACTGATCAAGAATTAACGGAGCAGTGACCCACAGAGACATTTCATTGTTCTTTGAGCAAAGAAGGCTAAAGTGGGTTGATTCTTTCTCTTGCTTTAAAAGACTCTAATTAATCTGCCCTCTGAGCGACAGGGCATGTGTGTCTGTTTACCTGTAGGGAGTAGACTCTGTTGGTGTGTCCCTGGAGTGTGTGCAGGCAGGTCTCGGTTTCAGGATCCCACACTTTCACCATGAAGTCATAGGCCCCGCTGACCACCCTACGGCCGTCATACTGTACGCAGCGAACGGCCGCCACGTGACCCATGAGCACGTGCAAACACTGACCCGTCTCAATGTCCCAAACCCGCAGCGTAGCGTCCCGGGAACCGCTCACCACCCTGAGAGAGGAAAACAAATGGCTTTACTTCTCAACATCTTAAAGTAGCATGCATGCATTCAAAGTTTCTTATAACGGTTTAAATGATTTCTTTCTCAACTTATAATGGAAGAATGCAATCAGGCATTAACTCAGAAGTCTATGACAGCCGATTTCTTGCACCTTCAAGGGTTGTGTTTGCTTATAGCATTACATAAATCAAAGGGAAAACTGTATTTGCTTAAAAAACCAGACCCTTAGGACACGGGTTGGATAAATATATTTTTTAAATGAGCAAAATGAACATTAAAATGGGTGCTGGTGATGCAAAGAGCAACAAACAGAAACCACTATTGTTGTTGCTCAATGAAGCCTGAGGTCACTGCACAAAATAAGCAATCATGCACGGCACAATGGGAAAATATGCACAGCAATGGACCCAGAGGCACGGAAAACACTGAGAATATTGTCAGGCGAGCAATTGAGTGGTTCACAACAGAGCATACTGTATGTGAATACTCAGAGGATCCACTCCGCACAGTTAATGTGTGCAGCTGAAACCAGATGGGAACCGTGCGCTTTAACCAGCACACAATCCCTTACATTAATTTATATAATACTTGAAAGTAAGTAAACTCATGCATGGTAGTTGTTTATCCAAATTTGATTCTACATCAGGGTTTCACTTTCAGTTTATTTCAACCAAACATATTTCAATTCATACCACTATCAAAGTTAATATTAATATCAAATGATATTAAATAAAAAAAAATGTATATGTAATTTTAACTTATGCAATTATATATTTAATTTTAAATGTATTTAAATCGCCTATATATACAGTGGGGCAAAAAAGTATTTAGTCAGCCACCAATTGTGCAAGTTCACACACACACACACACACACACACGAACATCTTATGCAAATGCATATTATGTAAACAAAGCAGTAAAGGGCTTGTTTACTAGTAGTGGTGTAATCTATATGCATCTGGCTGTAAAATGGCCTTTGGTTGGAAGGCGGTAGATGTTACCTTTTCTCATGCAAGTGCATACAGCGCACTGTTGAGGTATGACCGTACAGCGTGTGGATACATTCTCCCGACTCTGCATTCCAGACCTTCAGCGTTCGGTCTGTGGAGCCACTGATAATGATGTTGTCTCGCATTTGAGAGGACCAGACCCCGCCGGTGTGGCCAACTAACGTCCGCAAACACTGGCGAAAAAGAGAGAACAAATACAAGGGTAAATCAACTGAACTACAATGGCACATATTTAAAGTACTTTTGAGATCTCATCTGCAGCCTCCTGCTAATGTATTGCCTGAGTCTCATTGTTCTTCAGCCACATGGAGCGTTTTTGACTCAGTTTCTCTCCAGTCTCTCACAGAAATGATTGACCATTTGAAACATTCTTTTTGCTCCCATGATGTTCTCCCTCCACATACTTTGAAACAAATTTTTGATTCGGTTGGAGCCAGTCTGTTGTCTTTTCTGAATAATTGTTTAAGTTCAGGAACTATCCCAGATAGCCTTTAAGTTACTCCTACTGTTACTCCTCTTCTCAAGAAACCTTCACTTGATGTTAGTCATTTCAATCATTTTTGGCCTATTTCGACTCTTACTTTTATTACCAAAGTCTTGGAAAAAACCGTGCTTATTCAACGCCAGTCTTTTCTTAGCTCAAATCAGTTTTTTGAAACCTTCCTGTCTGGCTTTAAGTCTCGGCACAGCACCGAGTCTGCTTTATTACAGGTCTTTAATGATACACTGTTAGCGACTGACTCTGGAAACTCTGTGATCCTAGTACTTTTAGACGCAACCTCGGCTTTTGATACAGTTGATCATAATATTGTCTTATCCCGACTAGAATGTTATGTGGGCATCCAGGGAACTCTCCTTAATAGGTTTAAATCATTTTTAACTAATAGAAGTTTTTCTGTCAGACTGGGTAACTTTTCTTTGTCGCCGTCTCAACTTTCTTGTGGAGTGCCACAGGGTTCAATTCTCGCACCTGTTCTCTTTTCCCTGTATTTACTTCCTTTGGGCTCCATTTTTTAGAGAGCATGGTGTATCATTTCACTGCATACCCAAATTTATCTACCCCTGGATCGCAATAAACGTACTGCTCTGAAATCTCTTTTTGCTTGCCTAGATGAAGTGAAAACTTGGTTCTCTCAAAACTTTCTATTTCTGAATGAATCAAAAACCGAGGTTATAGACTTTGGTCCCCATGAAAACTCTGGGAGTAGAAGTATTGAACTGGACTACCTTGCTTCCTTTACTTCATCCTGCGTTAAGAATTTAGGTGTGTTTTGGGATTGTAGCCTCAAATTCGACAGACAAATAAACGCGGTGATTGACTCTTGTTTTTTTTCTGTTACGTCTTCTCTCCAAGATTAAACCTTTTCTCTCTGAGAAAACCTAGACAGCTCTCTGTCCCCAGATCACGGTTAAAGCATAGAGAGGATAGAGCTTTTGCTACTACTGGCCCTAGGCTGTTGAACAACCTCCTGGCTTATAACTGCTTTTAAATCATCTCTTAAAACTTATTTTTTTATCTTTGGCTTTCAATTCGTTGTGAGCTTGTGTTATTAATATGTGATCTGCCCTGTGCTTTTGTTTTATGTTTTGTTCAGCACTTTGGTCAGCCATGCTTGCTGATTTTAAATGTGCTGTAGAAATAAAACAAACTTGAAACTACAAGAAAAAGATTGCATATGAATTCCCCAATGCCTGCACTAATTATAAGCACTCTGATCCATCACTTTAACCTTTACCCAAGACATAACGTCTGCTTATCAACATACATCAAATAACTTTACAGTCCATTCTAAGCAGGAAGCAGCGTTAATGGAAAAAGAAACTCTCTTGATTTCATATAATATATTACATATTGATCAGCATGATGAGAGATTTCCCTTAGAATAATCCATAAGGCTGAGGGCCATTTCCTCTAAATATAATTAAACCAAATTCAATTTAATTTCAGAGGCAAACACTGAATCAAAGGCGCTTTTGGTCATTTCGTCGTGTTATGAGGCGAGTGGAAAGCGTCGCAAGTGTCAAAGAAGGCATAACCTCTGAACCATGACCGATAAAAGCAGGGGTGATAAACCCAGGAGATGTGAAAGAGAAGGTCTCAAGGCCTTCAATTCATAATGCAGCTGCTCCTATTTCCGTCTCCATCTCGATCATGATCAACCGTAATGCATCATTAATCTTTAGAAGCGGTGACCAACCTCCATAACACTGAGGGCTTTCGAGCCTTTTAACACGTCTTGCTTTGTTCCATCGCCGAATGTGGCGGTTGATGGAACAAAAGAGGAAATCAACCCAATTAACAGTCATTTCAAACCATTACTGTACTCGCAAAAATGACAAATTGGATAGTAAAAGAAGCGGTTAAAAGCAGAACGGCTCTTCAAGGGAACTGGAAGAACAACAGGGATGTCATCTCTGAACAATCGGTGTTAAAACATGCCCAAAGACTATTTCTTATCATCTTGTGATCAAAAGCTACTCCACTCACATTTCTAGTGTCCAAGACATGCCAAAGAGAAAAGGGAGGGGGTTTAATCATGAATATTAATGTACTTCTTACTGCATTATGCATGAGGTGTTGTGTTCCATAATGAGTATGTGTTACTAAGGCAATGGATCTTTCCCATGGAATGACGAGGTGGTTTAAATAATGCCGGCGAGCACGGAAAGCGTTCAGGCCGTGTTCTCAGGCGATTACAGCCCACTCAGGCTGTGTCTTGGAGAGGACCTTTGAAACCAAATGGCTTAGGTGTCTGTTTATCTGCCCGTTGAGAAACCATAAAAGAGCAAGTCTATGGCACCCACGAGGCATGGAGATTAGCATTCTGTTTGAGTGGCTGGTGGGAAAAGTTTGAAGCCAAGGATCGAGGTTTAAATCCCTTCCAAATTCCACTCATTTTACAGTCCACATTTAATCTTAGTGAAGAAGATACTGTGCAAATTGCGGCCAGGGCGGTATAAAGTGCCAGTGCTCATTTTGTTTAGTCTCCTTCCAAAAATTCATATCGTGCTCGTCGTCGGATTGAAGCAGGTCGCATTTCAACACCCTCGTTCATGTTCGAAACCCACCGTATCTCTGATTGGCCGGGATTGGCAGACCAATTTGTGTCTCAGATGGCGAGCAGACTGTTTGGAGCAGCTGTTTTCATTGCTAACCCTCCTATTTTCATACCAAAAAAGTCCTCTCCCATCTGGAAGAGTGCTGTTATTAAAGCTTTTCATTATCAAACCACTGACTACAATGGTTTGTGGGAACTGTAGTTTGAAGAACATCTGTGTTTAAATACAGTTAAGCTGTTGAGGCTGGGCGAGCTAAAGGAGGGTATAACAAGGTAAACAAAGGAAATTATAGTGTACCATAACCATGGAATGGTTCTCATGAGCACAAAACATCTTCTAGGGCCAAAATATGGCTGAAGGTTATTTGCGTAAATAGATGGGTAAACAGAGTCTAGCGAGTACAAACCCTTGCAATGCCGTCACCAGCATATTACATCACTTAACCAAATTAGTACCAAGCTTTCTGGGAAAGACAGACCATTCTAAAAGTCATTAGAGGTTAGACCAATGTTGTTTATGTTAAGACTATAAAAATAGGGATGCACAATATTATCGGAACATCATTCGGTTGATAAAGGCTTAAAATGCAAATATCGGCATCGGCCCGATATGATGCTGATATGCTCTGCCGATAAGACTAATAACACACGTGCTCAAGGTGTGCTAACAATAAGATTTAAAAAAATTATTATAATAATTTAATAATTAATTAATAATAATTAACAATTTAATAATTTAATAATGCAACTTAGTGCATTCAGGCTATACATTTTTTACCAGTATGTGTGTTCCCTGGGAATCTAACCCACGACCTTTTGCGCTGCTAACGCAATGCTCTACCATCCACAAGTAAAAGAAATGTATAATCTCTGCACAGGAGAGGCTTGGTGTTGCTTCCAAACAAAAGGAAATATGTATCGGTATCGGCTATTGGCCAAAATGAGTTCGGCATATCAGATATCGGCAAACTCCAATATTATGCATCCCTAAAATAAAACAAATAAAATATAGATAAATAAAAAAAACCTGAATAACACTTAATAGAAGATGGACTAAAATGAACTAAAACTGAAATAAAGCTAAATAGTCAAATAAATAAATAAATAAAAACATAACAAAAGCACATAACTGTATTACTAAAACCTAAATTAAAATCCATTTACATATACTTAGCAGGGGTGTCAAGACCATCAGGCCTCAAGAGGTTTGCGCTGATTCAACAATAGATTTATATATATTTTGTATAATATATGTGACCCTGCAGCACAAAAACAGTCTTAAGTCGCTGGGGGATATTTGTAGCAATAGCCAACAATACATTGTATGGGTCTAAATTATCGATTTTTTTTTATGCCAAAAATCATTAGGATATTAAGTAAAGATCATGTTCCATGAAGATATTTAGTAAATTTCCTACCGTAAATATATCAAAACTTAATTTTTGATTAGGAATATGCATTGCTGAGAACTTCACTTGAACAACTTTAAAGGCGATTTTCTCAGTATTTCGATTTTTTTTTTGCACCCTCAGATTCCAGATTTTTAAATAGTTGTATCTCAGCCAAATATCCTATCCTAACAAACCATACATCAATGGAAAGCTTATTTATTCAGCTTTCAGATGATGTATAAATCTCAATTGTGAAAAATTGACCCTTATCACTGGTTTTGTGGTCCAGGGTCACGTATGATTTGCAGGATCAGCATAAGGCAGCAATCTCCAGCTGGGTGTGTTTGTTTCTCTGATGCAGAAGTGGGTGGAGGGTTTGAGCAGGAGTGCTGCAGTCTGCATGTTAAGGAGTTGGTGGTCAGCCAAAGGTGCAGTCTGAGTCATGGCTGGAGAGAGGGAGGGGGAGGAGAGAGTCGCAGGAAATTAAAAGCGGAACAGAGCAATGAAAATGAGGGGAGAAAGCGTGAAATGGAGCAAAAGGCTTTAGGATGAGTGAAAGATGTGATGAAAGAAAGTAGTAAACAGGAGGATGGAGGCCGGAGAGCTGTTTTCACAGTACGAGCAAACACATATGCTCATACTCTCCCTGTGACCTCCTCGCTCCTCTCTACAGTACGTCCCGTCACACCCAGGCCTCCCGCCACAGCATAAACATCTCCACGAAAGGTGACCTCCAGACGCAGAGAGCTGCTTTCCAACATCGCATTAACAGTCTCATGGGCTTTCAGAGTTGAAACTGTCAATCTAAACTCAGGGTGTCACACAAGTCATATTTTACCCTGAGTTAATAATTAATCCTGAAAAAGCTTTTATGATTTCACACTGTGCATTTGTAAACACCAGGTTAACGTTCTTATTTGCATATTCATGAGGGTACAGCACGCACGTCACTGCTTTAATACTTGCTAGATCATCTGAGCAAATAAATCCTGCTCATCGTCTTAAATCTTCTGAAATATAGTACAAACATAACACAGTTGCTACTTTATTCTAGTCTTTTCGACTCAGGTGCTGAAACTAAATGGTGTAATTAATCCTGAAAAAGCTTTGTGATTTCACACTGTGCATTTGTAAACACCAGGTTAACGTTCTTATTTGCATATTCATGAGGGTACAGCATGCACGTCACTGCTTTAATACTTGCTAGATCATCTGAGCAAATAAATCCTGCTCATCGTCTTAAATCTTCTGAAATATAGTACAAACATAACACAGTTGCTACTTTATTCTAGTCTTTTCGACTCAGGTGCTGAAACTAAATGGTACAACAAGCTCATGAATAATTAATGAAGTAAGCATTGAGGATGTTTATGATGAGTTTTTTGTTTCCAAATAACTTAATGTAACTTTCTAGCAGTATTTCTTTCAAGCCTTTCCTATCTATCTATCTATCTATCTATTAATCCATCCATCCATCCATCCATCCATCCATCCATCCATCCATCCATCCATCCATAAATATATTATAGAGAGCATACAGAGGAAACTAAGCAAATAAATAATCAATAATAGAGCATTACAAGAACATTTCTATCGACTCCTTAGCATTTTATTAATTTCCATGACTTTTCCAGGCCTGGAAATCACACTTTTGAAAGAAGTGCAAACTAAACAGTGACAGTTCTGAATCAAGTTGATTTATTATTATCATTATTACCATGCTAATATTGCTCACCCCCAAAAAACAAATCCTAACTTTAGCCAACTTTGCATATCTTAAACTGTTTTGATGTGCATAAATATAATATTTATTTATTTATTACATTAGAGATCACACATAAAAGAGAAAATGTTAACCAAATAAATATATCATAAGAACAAACATTTCTATTAAATACAGAATTTTCTGCGATTTCATTCATTTCCATGAACATTCCAGGCCTGGAAATCACACTTCTGTCAGACCGGGATTCCCTTTCAAAATGACAAGTGAGAAAAGCATGTTACTATTTATTTAGTCTTATTTTCAAGGTATCCACATAACCTTCTGTGGACACCAAAACTTTCCACGCCACTCATCACTGCACAGGTGAAAAGAGCTGTGGGTAAATCCTGTCGACACATCTCAGAGAAGCCAGATTAAAGACGTCTCAGCCCAAGGCTGCTTGTGATGTGACAGAAAGAGAGAGATGTTGGTCAAGTGTCCCTGAAAACTGAGACGTCTGGCATGACCGTCCAGAGGAAACCTCCATGGCTTCATAGTGTTGGTGAATGTCTGAAGTTTTCGGATGAATCCTTTTCGACTGCGGATGAGTCCGACAGCTCCAGTGAGATAAAGAGAGAGCTAAATATAATCTGTGCAGTGGTGCAAATCTCGAAAACGCCTCATCTATTTACCAGGTAATCTGAGCGGTGTCGTTTTTGATGGTCATGCATGAAGACAACATTAAAACCAAAGACCATAGAAGCCCAGATTCTTACATTAATGCTAATTCAAAACAACTCATCTCTTTGCTTATGTTTCAGTCACATTTCATCCCTCATCAGACCCTTATCGTGCTGTACACATCCTCAAGCATGGCACACATTCAAATGAGCCGGATGCTGCGTTAGAGCCTAATCTTCCCGCAAAATCCCTTTCCTATTACACACAGCGTGAGGCCCATTCATTTCCTATGGAAGGGGGCCAGTAATAGCATTAATATTGCTAGTGCGGGTGAAGATGGTCTGTAATCCACGGCACGCCCATCAGATCTTAATCTACCGTTCATATCAGGCGTTGCTCAGACATCTACTTATTTTCCTATCTGGCTAATGATAGTGGAGTGCGCTATAAAACAATAACAATATGTGACCCTGGATCACAAAACCAGTCGAAATTGAGATTTATACATAATCTGAAAGCTGAATAAATAAGCTTTCCATTGATGTATGGTTTGTTAGGATAGGACAATATTTGAAAATCTGGAATCTGAGGGTGCAAAAAAATCTAAATATTGAGAAAATCATCTTTAAAGTTATTCAAATGAAGTTCTTAGCAATGCATATTACTAATCAAACATTAAGTTTTGATATATTTATGGTAGGAACTTTACAAAATATCTTCATGGAACATGATCTTTACTTAATATCCTAATGATTTTTGGCATGAAATAAAAATGTATAATTTTGACCCATACAATGTATTGTTGGCTATTGCTACAAATATCCCCCAGCGACTTAACACTGCTTTTGTGCTGCAGGGTCACATATAGCGATATAAATTTGTCAACCAGTATACATTTTCTAGTGTTTCCTGCGCAGCTTTTCAGCTGGAAAAAAACAAAAAAATTATATTCATGTTTTATTCATATATCAAAAGAAAACAGCCAAAACTACATGTCTCAAAAAACTGCTTTTTAATGTGCATAAAAGGAATATCTTTAATTAAACAGCTACTTTGAGCAACACTCTTTTCCACCCAAGTGGTTCATGATTCACTTCTACAGAAAGAGGGAACCAGTCCATGTTGGTGGAGTTGCCAGCTCTTAATAAACATTATGTATTATGGGAAAAGCTGTTAATCTGGTCTCAGATCAGCAGTGAAGGGCACCTTAGTACCTACACAGAAAAAACCTGCTGCTTCCAACAGATGGACTGCAGCAAAATGGCCTCTTTGGGCAGATTTTCTTTGCTTGTGAAAAGGAAGTGAATGGCAGTTTTCGGTTTTAATCCATAAACTCAAAATGGTCTCCAATATAATGAGTGAAAACAGCGAATGGTGTTTTAATGAGAACGGAGCACTTGTGTGCAATGGAATCCAACTATTCTCTCGCTATGACATTTCTTTGGCCGGCTTTATCCTCAGACAATATCAGAGCAAAGCAAACAAAGAACGGAGAGAAACTTGGACAATGAGACATCCAACCACCATGCAAAGAGAAAGCACACACTGTCATTCTTTAGACAAAATAGAGGTCAAACTGGGTTTGTATGAGTGTGTGTGTATATGGGGGTTGGTGACGTACAAATCCACGACTCACGACCCACAGGAGCCTATTTGTCTAGATCTGTTATCGATTCCGACCCGAGAAGGTTTAAGTCTCAGAGGATGAGTATCTGCCTGTGAGCCGCCTGCATGAGCTCCTGGGGTTTACAGCACTTAAATGGTGAACTGATGTGTAGCGAGAGGAAAAAGTAAACAGACCCGAGGTCAAGAAGACAGAGAGACTGTAAGAGAAGCGGAAAGAGAGGAACAAAGCAATGAAACAGAGGAGAGGGAGGTCCACATCCATAGATTCAGAGAGGCAATGGAGCCAAAATAACATTTGTGGCTGTGGCCATGACAACAAGACTGTAGTCTGCTGATCACAAGCAACTGTGGAAAATGCAAACGTATACTGGACGCTATTAATGCACTCAAACAGACAGTTAATAGTTTACTGCTGAGTGAACCGCAGAAATGAACAGAAAGGAAGGAGGAGTACAGTAGGAGAAAAGCAGTCGCACTAAATCCCATCGTCTCCTGCTTCACTGTTCCACTTCCTCTGACAGGCGCTTCAAAGGACACATCATTTCTTGTTTAATTGGCCACAGTTAGTGCTGAGGGACTCGTTGCATCAGACATGAGACATTATTCACCCGACTATATTCTCTTTCATATTAGGGATGCACTATATGTGTCAATATACAATCCCGATATCAGCCGATAATTATATGGTATAATTAGATATATCGGCAATTATATATATACATATTAGGGGTTGCACCGACTAATCGACTTCAATGCTCTGCCATGACGCTTTAAGCTTGACGTCGACTAGTCGCTGGTCCTATAGAGGGCGCAACAGGATAATAACTCTTTGAAGGACTTCCACATTTACGCTCTGTTTCCAAACAGTTAAAATGACAAATAAATGCATACTCTGAAAGCGCTCCACAAGACATGTGTGATTATATTACTGGATGCTCAAAATTGAACAGAAGAATGCACGTTTTAAACAGCTTATTGTGCAGGTAAGGTAATCGCCGTTCTAATCTAATGCGCTGCTGCACTGTAACGCACACACATAGGCTACAGACAGTAGCTCGTACATCACAAGCACAGAATCATTCAGCACGGAAATGTATTGTCAACACTGTTCTGTGATATCTCAATAAAATAGCTTAGAAACCGAATAGTTCAAGCATATATTTATTATTAACTAAATCCCACGGCTTCACTACTAGTAGAGAGACGCTGCCAGGTAGAATTATTTCACACACGCAATCGCTCGCACTAATGCATTCATATGAATGTAATCTTTACTGTGCTACTTTATCTGTATCTGATTTAGAACGAGCAGAAATCTGTGAGAAATAAAACAACCCAAAGACAAAATAACTGATAAAAATTAGCTGTTATAGGAGCAATAGTCATGTGGGCAGCGCTGTGTCATATGCCATAGCTGTGCACAAGGTGTTTCATCGTTCAACCCCTAATATATATATAAATTATAATAATTATATTTAAATATTTAAATAAAATATCTATGTATCTAATTTATTTTAGATGTTTAATTTATTGCCGATATTTGTGTTTAGTTTAAGATTACTTATGCTTTTTTAAAATTTTTTACAGTAATGTAGACTTATGTTGGCAATAACAAAAATAATATTGCCATATTGATTGCGATTTCCATCATGGGCCAGCTGAACACTTTTTTTTATTACTACGAATACATTTACACTGCTGTTCAAAAGTTTGGGATCAGTAATAATTTAAATGTGTTTTAAAGAATTCTCTTCTGCTCATCAAAGCTGCATTTATTTGATCAGAAATACAGAAAAAAACTGTAATATTGTGAAATATTATTGCAATTTAAAATAATGGTTTTCTATTTTAATGTACTTTAAAATAGAATTTATTGCTGTGATCAAAGCTGAATTTTCAGCATCATTACTCTTCAGTGTCACATGATCTTCAGAAATCATTCTGATATGCTGATTTATTATCAATGTTAGAGACTGTTGTGTTGCTTAGTATTTTTTTGGAACCTGAGATACTTTTTTTTCAGGATTCGAAAAAATGAATAAAAAGTTAAAAAGAAGAGCATTTATTTAAAACAGAAATCTTTTCTAACAATATACACTACCGTTCAACAGTTTGGGGTCGGTACATTTTTATTCTTTCTTTTTTTGAAAGAAATTAAAACTTTTATTCAGCAAGGATGTGTTAAATTGATAAAAAGTGATAAATACTTATATTGTTATAATAGATTTCTATTTGAAATAAATGCTGTTCTTTTTAAATTTTTCATCAAAGAATCCTGAAAAAAGTATCACAGCTTCCCAAAAAAAAACAAATTAAGCAGCAAAACTGTTTCCAACATTGATAATAAATCAGCATATTATACTGATATCTGAAGATCATGTGACACTGAAGACTGGAGGAATGATGCTGAAAATACAGCTGCGCATCACAGAAATACATTATATTTTAAAACATATTAAAATAGAAAACCATTATTTTAAATCAGTTTTTTCCCCCTGCATGTTCGGTCAAATAAATGCAGCCTTGATGAACAGAAGAGACTTCTTTAAAACACATAAAAAATCTTACTGATCCCAAACTTTTGAACAGCAGAGTATATACATGCATACATATATATTTTCATAGTAAAATGGCTTGCTCACTCTCTGATTGGACAAATGCCTGTTCTAACCTTTTTTGAAAGAATTTGAAATAAATTATATTTTAAAGTATATTAAAATAGAAAACCATTATTTTAAATCAGTTTTTTCCCCCTGTATGTTCGGTCAAATAAATGCAGCCTTGATGAACAGAAGAGACTTCTTTAAAACACATAAAAAATCTTACTGATCCCAAACTTTTGAACAGCAGAGTATATACATGCATACATATATATTTTCATAGTAAAATGGCTTGCTCACTCTCTGATTGGACAAATGCCTGTTCTAACCTTTTTTGAAAGAATTTGGATATATTTCTGGGTGACAGAAGCTGATCCGAGCTTTACAAGCATTTTCAAGCTGGTGCTTCTTTTCGACAACACTGCATGATGGGAACAAAAAGGCAGCCTGCCATAGATGCGGCGATGACCCTAATCATGGCGCATCTGCTACGATGATGTCTCTCATCAGACGGCATGTTGCCGCTGAACCAATCACGTCTCGCTTTGATTCAATGCACGCTAGATTTGATTACAGAAGCTCAAAGGCTGATAACCTTGGGAATGATTTGAGATCCTCTTCTGTGAAAAGCGGGAAGAATTGAAGCGATGATAACGCCCGTGTTAGTATCTGGTATCATAGTGAACATTAAAAAGAGAGATTTCATTAGACGCTGGTTGAAACTGGAGGTCAGGACGGAAAGGCCAGCGCTGGATGATGAGTGAACCGCACACACATTATTTTACAACTGCCATAAACCTGCAGCACAAGGACCGTGTCACAGCATCAGCTAGTGCAATGAATCCTTAAAGCGCAGGAGGAAGGGAACGGCAGAGAACGGAGGTGAGAAAGAGAGAAAGAAAGACATGCTGTTTGTTGTTAGTGATCATCTCAGCGTTCAATAGAACATGACTCCTCACGTTCTCACGTGAATAAGTGATGAAGATGGTCATGTACAGGTTTTCTGGATGAATTGCGATGGCAGAGAGTGCTGCTGTACAAGGATGCTCAATGAAAACACACCTCCCATGAGAGCGAGAGAGAGCGAGAGAGAGCGAGAGAGAGCGAGAGAGAGAGAGAGAGAGAGAGAGAGAAAGAGAGAGAGAGGATGACCGCACACACATTATTTTACAACTGCCATAAACCTGCAGCACAAGGACCGTGTCACAGCATCAGCTAGTGCAATGAATCCTTAAAGCGCAGGAGGAAGGGAACGGCAGAGAACGGAGGTGAGAAAGAGAGAAAGAAAGACATGCTGTTTGTTGTTAGTGATCATCTCAGCGTTCAATAGAACATGACTCCTCACGTTCTCACGTGAATAAGTGATGAAGATGGTCATGTACAGGTTTTCTGGATGAATTGCGATGGCAGGGAGTGCTGCTGTACAAGGATGCTCAATGAAAACACACCTCCCATGAGAGAGAGAGAGAGAGAGGATGAGAGGAGACAGCTGCGCATACCTCAAATATTTAAAAACATTTACAAGATTCTGCTGCACTCCATTATGCAGCGCTCTGTTTGTTGTTAGGATCACAAAAAGGTTTAATAGTTATTTTTAGGCTGCTCATCATGTCAAACTGATTGAGCTGGACCAATCAAATCAAAGTAGGCGGGGTTTACTAATCCAGCGGCAGTGTAACGTTGAAAGAGAGCGAGGTAAGATGAAACTAGCGAAACATTTAATATTTGACAACAGAAATGTTAAAGGGTTAGTTCACCCAAAAATGAAAATTCTGTCATTAATTACTCACCCTCGTGTTGTTCGAAACCCGTAAGACCTTCGTTCATCTTCGGAACACAATTTAAGATATTTCTGATGAAATCTGAGGGCTCTCTGACCCTCCCATAGACAGCAAGGTAACTACCACGTTCAAGGTCCAGAAAAGTACCAAGATGATCGAGTTGTTCAACTGTAAAGTTACGAAGCTACGAGAATACTTTTTTGCTTACTTTTTCATTACGCCGGATCTGGGTCAGCGCCGACGCCGCCACACGCTCGCGTCATGATACTGTCGTGAACGTGCGTCCACAAGTGACACAGTAGAGAAATGTGGAATAAAGTCGTTATTTTTGTTTTCATTGTGCAAAAAAGTATTCTCGTAGCTTCGTAACTTTACAGTTGAACAACTGATGCCACACAGACTACTTTGTCGATCATCTTGGTACTTTTCTGGACCTTGAACGTGGTAGTTACCTTGCTGTCTATAAGAGGGTCAGCGTGCCCTCAGATTTCATCAAAAATATCTTAAATTGTGTTCAGAAGATCTTTCGGGTTTCGAAAAACACGAAGGTGAGTAATTAATGACAGAATTAAAATTTTTGGGTGAACTAACCCAAAATAATAACAGCAATTTCCAGTAATGCAAACTACTCAAATCTTTTCTCAAATATGGCTGTTTGGAATTGAAAATTTGGTATCATTTACTTGATTCATGTAATATCTTACTGAATGTAACAATATAAGAAACGTTTTGGGTTTTTGAAATATTAGATATACAAATAAGACATGCATATTTAAAAAAAAAAAAATAATTGCTAATATTTAATCAATTTTAATCAGAATCATCTGCTGTAATTAATATACTTACAGCAGATATTCAACTGAATATTTTATATTCAGTTTCTTGAATTTGTGAAAATTCATATTTTAAATGTATAATTAATGTATTCAAACATTTATATATTTATCAGTGTTTGTTTTTACTTTATAAGGTCCTTAGAAAATTATTAAAATAAAGAAAATCTCACCTTCCCAGTAACAGCAGACCATACTTTGAGCGTGTTGTCGTCTGAGCCGCTCACAATGCAGTTTCCACAGAACTGGAGACAGGTGATGACATGATCGTCATGGCCTTTCAACACCTGAAAACAGAGAGAAAAAGAGGATTAATTACAAAATGAACAGAAATGCTAGTATTACAGTGATGCGCAAGAACAACGTGATGCTGCTGATGCTGGCAAATGACACAGCAGCTTTCAATTACAGGAACCAACAGGTTCATGGTCACCATGGTAACAACCGAGTATGAATAACCCAAAATCCCTATTTTCTGGCACCCACTGTGCCGTCGAGAGGACTTAAGTTGCTCTTTTCAGGGTCTTAAACATTTCAGTTCCCCAAGTGATGCACTGATGGGCGTCTCTCAGAAGGATTTCCAAATTAGATAAAGACTTCAAGCCATAAAAAGCAGTTTAAGGGTGATTAAAGAGATTTAATATTATGCCTTACAGTAACAAGGAACTAGAAAACTGAAATGTAGGCACACGTTGAAATGAAATGTCTTTCCGAAAGTGGGGTTGGTAAGACTTTTAAATGTTTTTGAAAGCATCTAAACGCACATCAAGGCTGCATTTATTTGATAAATACAGTAAAAACAGTAATATCTGTGAAACATTATAACGGTTTTCTATGTGAATATCTGTTAAAATGTAATTTATTGCTGTGATCAAAGCTGAATTTTCAGAATCTCCAGCGTCACATGATCCTTCAGAAATCATTCTAATATGCTGATTATTATTCATGTTGAAAACAGTTGCGCTGCCTGTTTTTTAAAGTTTTTTTTCAGGATTCATTGATGAATAGAAACTTCAAAAGAACACAATTTATTTGGAGCAAAAATTACTTGTAACATCTCTGTACTGTCACTTTTGATCAATTTATTGCATTCTTGTAATAAAATAAAACTGACCCCAAACTATTGAATCGCACTGTATATATATAGTGAAAATCATATATTTATAAAATAAAGATTATATTCTATATTTAATGCATGTATACTCATACGCACTTCCTGTGATGTATTAATGCACACTTGTTCCCTGTGCCATTTGCAGTGCCTTGCAGACTGCGCATAAACACTTGCAATCTCATTTAAAACAGGTGTATATCCAGCTATCAGGGAATGCACTCATGAAGTAAGAGTGAGAAGCAGCAGTGAACACCACAGCTACCTTAGGTGATTTGAGGTCTCCTCTCCTCCAGTTGGTGTCTATTCTGTGTTGTCTAATATAGGCACTCTTCCAGGGGCTGTGTGTGAACCCTGGCTTGATAACCTTCCTTCTCTTTATGTGCAAGGGCTCGTCAATACCTGCAAAACAGACGTGACACTAATGATTCAATGCATGATTCTACTCTTGAGGCAACTATTCAATATACATGTGCATGAATTTCCAAAGCCACAGAGTTGATGGAAAAGCACCTTCTTCTTTGCATTTCTCCCTCCAGAGCAGGTTGTCCTCTGCTAGGATGCGCCAGTAACGACACGTCTGAGCTGCCTGAAGCAGATCCTTTGGCTCCAGAAATGACAACACGTGTAAGGCCAACTACAACACAAGACAGACAGAAAACCAATCAGACAGGAGAGCGTGAGGGAGGTTGGAAGTGTAGGCTACAACAGGATAAATATTTCTGCCAAAATGTTACATTTATTGTATTTATTTTTTTAACACCGTGTCAGCAGCAAGACGATGGCGAAAAACAGAATAAATAACAAAACTCACACAAGTAACAAGCTATATAAAGACATGTAAGATTAATACTAGACAAAAAAATCTGAAATGTATTCAAGGTGATACTTTTTAAAATCCCACAAAATGTTAAATAGCAAAACAAATAAATGTAAATAATGAAAAATCATACTAATATAATGATTATTATAAAGATAATTATAACACTGATAATAATAATTATTATTATATTTTTGATAGGATTTTAGGTAAAAATATATGCAATTATGAAAGCCTTATAGAAGTGGTTAAACAGAACATTGGGTAAATGAAACTAATTTTAATTAAGTATGTTCTTAAATTATATTTCAATTGACAGAAAATGTATACAATTTAAAATGTATATTTTTTTTAATAAAAAAAATAAAAAATCACATCAAATTGCTATATAAAAAGCACTTTCATACGGTGACAAACATTGTCATAATTACTGATAATCTAATTGATAATATAACAAAATATATTACAAACTAATACCTAAACCATCACCAGCCCCCATGTATTGAATAAAATATATATACGAAAATGTGGAATAAAGTCGTTATTTTTGTTTTCATTGCGCAAAAAAAGTATTCTCGTAGCTTCGTAACTTTACAGTTGAACAACTGATGCCACACAGACTACTTTGTCGATCATCTTGGTACTTTTCTGGACCTTGAACGTGGTAGTTACCTTGCCGTCTATGGGAGGGTCAGAGAGCCCTCAGATTTCATCAAAAATATCTTAAATTGTGTTCAGAAGATCTTTCGGGTTTCGAAAAACACGAAGGTGAGTAATTAATGACAGAATTAAAATTTTTGGGTGAACTAACCCAAAATAATAACAGCAATTTCCAGTAATGCAAACTACTCAAATCTTTTCTCAAATATGGCTGTTTGGAATTGAAAATTTGGTATCATTTACTTGATTCATGTAATATCTTACTGAATGTAACAATATAAGAAACGTTTTGGGTTTTTGAAATATTAGATATACAAATAAGACATGCATATTTAAAAAAATAATAATAATTGCTAATATTTAATCAATTTTAATCAGAATCATCTGCTGTAATTAATATACTTACAGCAGATATTCAACTGAATATTTTATATTCAGTTTCTTGAATTTGTGAAAATTCATATTTTAAATGTATAATTAATGTATTCAAACATTTATATATTTATCAGTGTTTGTTTTTACTTTATAAGGTCCTTAGAAAATTATTAAAATAAAGAAAATCTCACCTTCCCAGTAACAGCAGACCATACTTTGAGCGTGTTGTCGTCTGAGCCGCTCACAATGCAGTTTCCACAGAACTGGAGACAGGTGATGACATGATCGTCATGGCCTTTCAACACCTGAAAACAGAGAGAAAAAGAGGATTAATTACAAAATGAACAGAAATGCTAGTATTACAGTGATGCGCAAGAACAACGTGATGCTGCTGATGCTGGCAAATGACACAGCAGCTTTCAATTACAGGAACCAACAGGTTCATGGTCACCATGGTAACAACCGAGTATGAATAACCCAAAATCCCTATTTTCTGGCACCCACTGTGCCGTCGAGAGGACTTAAGTTGCTCTTTTCAGGGTCTTAAACATTTCAGTTCCCCAAGTGATGCACTGATGGGCGTCTCTCAGAAGGATTTCCAAATTAGATAAAGACTTCAAGCCATAAAAAGCAGTTTAAGGGTGATTAAAGAGATTTAATATTATGCCTTACAGTAACAAGGAACTAGAAAACTGAAATGTAGGCACACGTTGAAATGAAATGTCTTTCCGAAAGTGGGGTTGGTAAGACTTTTAAATGTAAGAGACCCTAAAATAAAGTGCTACCAAATTTTTTGTTTACATTATATATGTATGTGTATTGTGTATATTTATTATGCATATATAAATACACACACAAAGAATATATTTTGAAAATATTTACATGTTTATACATTTATATATTCATATTCTTATATTTGATATAAATATATTTAATATATAAATAAAGTTTTTCTGAAATATATACATGCATGTGTTTGTATTTATATATACACATAATAAATATGCACAGTGCACACATATATTATGTACTGATATAAATATATTTAATATATAAACAAAGTTTTTCTGAAATATATACATGCATGTGTTTGTATTTATATATACACATAATAAATATGCACAGTGCACACACATATATTATGTAAACAAAAACGTTTATTTTGGATGCGATTAATCGCGACTAATCGTTTGGCAGCACTAAAAACAACACATTTGAGATATATTGCCAAATATAAACTGAAGTGTTCTTGCATGATTTTCTTGTCGCAATTCTCATGCTTGTCATGAATTTGTTGCAGAATCATGGGTAATGCAGTTTTTCCATCAGGAGTTCGACTGTTAAGCTTGAGTATTTAAAAAATAAGTTGAAATAAGTGGGTTGATGGCTTCAACAAAAGCATTCATTAACAACCTCGTCACTTAAAGCAGGCACGAATTTAACGGTTAATAAGTTATTGTTTAAAATCAGTTCCCCTATGGAGAAAATTAATGTGAACCCGACTGCTGCATTCTATTAGACACAGATTTGTCTTAATCTAGCCATACACAACTTCTACACAAAGAGCACACTACTAGCTAGGAAACAAGTTCTGTTTACAAGGTTGATATAAGTGCCCAAGTTTGCTAAGTTAGTGGCATCAAAACGTGTATCAGTGATAATCAGTGTTTCTGCAAATTTCTCAACACAAAGATGAGTGTGTGAGTGCTTTACCTCTCTGGGCAGGAGCGAGATGAAGTCTCTCTGAAACTGTGGTTCGATCACCTGCATCATGTGCTTCACCTGCGTTGGCTCACAGCTGTCAATCAACTCATCCAGCGCGAGCAGCTTCTCTGGGCCACTCCAGCTCTGTAACACACACCAAAAACATAGAGCCATCCATTTACACTTAGCGCTTTAGATTTACATTTCAGTTTCAGGCGATGCTTTTTCACTGGCTCTACAGCAGCATACCGTCCCGTGAAACGGTAACTTCTGGCATGAACGTAACCGAGAAGGTTCTCGTAAGTCTTCATGTCTTGGGGCTGTTGGAAACTTCCCAGGGTTCGTTCTCCCCATATTACGTTGCGGTCAACTTCATCCAGTTGAATAAAATGTTTCGCTGATCTCACGGCGCTCGGAACGTAATAAAGCACCGTAATTTACTGCTCAAGTCCGGCGTTGTTGTCACAGGCTGGTTTATGTCTATAACTGACTGTTTTAACAGCTCAAAATAATGAGATTCCATTAAACAGTTGCGGAAAAATCAGATTAAAATGTTCAATTGTGTTGGTTCTTTAATCGAAGCAAACTAATTAAACTAAGCCTGAGATCAGCACAGGCTTCCCAAACCTTATCAAATTAATTTGCATTATTTTTCAAAGTCATAAGCATTTTCTAAAATCATTCTATAGATAATGCACTTACGAAGAGCAAGTTTAGAATATAGCGGCAATGACGGGCCCAAGCCATTATTAATCCTAGTTCATTTTAAATTCAAAACTTACTTGCATTATTTATTAATATAATATATTGTTCATGCAAGTTAATGATGTAACTGATGTTAACAAATGAGACATTGTAAAGTGTAACTGTACTGTATTACCAGTAAAGTACATATTAACTTAATTTATGTGTTTGTTTGTCATTCTAACTCATGGAAACTCTGTAGTACAGGATCAGGCTTAAACAATTTCTTATCCTATAATAAGAACCTTAGTGTTAGAGCCTTCATCTGTCAGCTGAAATTTCTGATAGTTTTTAATTTGCTGTTTGCCCCCAGAAAGGGTAACTCTAGAATCTCAAGAGTGTGAAACAGATACACACACAGAGAGGGTAGGATATAGAAAACTTTCAATGACCTATAATCATTTTAAAATTTATGAGCTTTTGCCAGTGTCTAATTATCACTAATACTGATGTGTGTGTCGAGTTTCATGAAATTCTAAGCATGTTAAGTGCCTTAAAAACACCTGAAAATAATACTTAAGTTTGACACGTTGCCACAGCAACATTATTTAAGATATCAAGAATCCCTTTACATCTGCCAAGTTTGGACATGATTCTGAAATCTGAAAAAATAAATAGTAGAATTAAATTAAATTAGAAGAACAATAGGGCAAGTTAAATAATAATAATAAGCATTTATTCAAAATATAAATATATTCTAACAATAAAAGTTTTTACTGGCACTTTATCAATTTAACACATCCTTGCTGAATAAAAGTATTTATTTATTTCAAAAAAATAAAGAAAAAAAATGTAGTGACCCCAAACGTTTGAATGAAAGTGTATATTGTAACAAAATAATTCTATTTTAAATAAATGCTGTTCTTTTTTTACCTTTATTCATCAAACAATGCTGAAAAAAGCAGAACATTTTCCAAATAAAACCGTAAGCAGTGCAACTGTTTCCAACATTGATAATAAATCAGCATATCAGAATGATTTCTGAAGATCATGTGACACTGAAGACTGGAGTAATGATGCTGAAAATACAGCTGCGCATCACAGAAATACATTACATTTTAAAATGTATTAAAATAGAAAACATTATTTTAAATTGTAATAATATTTCACAATATTACTGTTGATCAAATAAATGCAGCCTTGATGAGCAAAAGCACCTTCTTTAAAAACATTACAAATCCCTGAATGGCAGTATATCTTAAATTTTCTTTTTCTTTTAAATCACATATTTAACATTCACTGCCAGGACTCCCATGTATACAAAATATGACAAGGTTGCAATTCTAGCGGCTGAATTCAACCCTGAACACACAGAACTGCCACAAAGATATATCACCGCAGGCTTAGAATGCAGAAATTAGACATTTAATGTGAATCCCGTAAGCGATACTGAAGCATTGAAGCTGCTGACTCACAGGGATGCAGGGTGTCATTTGCACCTCCAGAAATAAGCCTTACAATAACTCAGGACACAAAGCAAGCAACTCATCAAGCACTGACTGAGCAAATAAACAAAACCCTTTCTGAACCCACAGACAGACCACAACTGAGAGGATGTTATACATGCTGCTTCTGTCCCGAGACGCCTTCGAACAAACTGGCCTTTGACGTCATGAAGGATTACGTGCACATTCTCACTGCAAGCTTATTAAAGGATATTTTGAGTGAACGGAAATCTAGCACGACTCTCTAAATTAGTTAGGAAGCAGCAAGAACACATCTTGGGCGAAACTTTACGCATTAGATGAAAGCTTCTTCAGCCTTTTAGTCAACACAGGTATCTGCTGTTTCATGCCAGAGCAGCTTCGTTAAGCCCGAGGACTGATCAAGCCTGTAATTACCTGCAAGGCACAGCAAACACTGACTGAGGTGGAGCCTCAGCTCTCTGTCGAGGCTTGAACTGTTGTTCTAGTAAGACGCATATGACAAGGATCTAGATCAGGGCTGTCCAAACTGGGTCCTGGAGGGCCGGTGTCCTGCAGAGTTTAGCTCCAACTTGCCTCAACACACCTGATTGGAAGTTTCTATGCCTATAAGAGCCTGATTAGCTGCTTCAGGTGTGTTTAATTAGGGTTGGAGCTAAACTCTGCAGGACACCGGCCCTCCAGGACCGAGTTTGGACACCCCTGATCTAGATACAGTAGTTGCAAACCTGTTGCATAATGGCCGCATGTGCTTAAATATCTAGCATCGATTTAGTCAGATTTTAGTACCAGAGATGTACAAAAATTCTGCGGTGGCTTTGCTTGGAGCTTTTTCACTGGCGAAACAGAAAAAACACTATTGTGTCTAAAGCGTAACTCACTCAATATTAACTTCTTGTTTGTTAAACTGTATAAAATCAATATCACATCTGTGATCGCGCTGATATTCAGGAAAACAGCACTGCTGCTAGTGTGTTATTACTCAACTATATTGTATTTTATGAATATAAAACCCATACAGGGATATTTTTTGCGTGCATATCTTGAATTACAGCTCATTCTGACTGCTTCATCACGCAGTTTGTTTGTTTTTTGAGGGACATACTCTATAATGTCAGCTCGCACATCATTAAAACAACAATTAATATATTATTGTAGAGGATGAATATCACACGCCCCTAGCTCCCACATCTTTATTAATTTCCTTGTTTTAGTAAAATCGTGGCCATGTTGTACTAATTGTTTAATTAAAATGAGGAAACAAATAAATAAGTCATGCAAAGTCATTTTTCTCTGCATGTGATGCGTAGGGCTCTGTAGCAATGTGAGGCTAAGGATTAATAATAATAATAAGTATAGTTAATATTATTATGTACATATCATTACAGTATTTCTTGAACTTACATATGCCTAGAGAAACTGTGTTAGTGATTTTACCATGATTATGGTTTTAGGCACCATGTACTAGCTGTGAGCATTCACCTGGTTAGTTTCATCTGTCCGGTCTGAACTCAGCTGTTTGGTTGAACTCACCTGAAAGGTGCGGAGCCACTCCTGCAGGCCTGTGGGGGGCTGGATGGACGTGATGCGCCGTCTCTGCTGACCCTGCCCATTGACCGCTCGAATGTCCCGAAACGTAGTGGGGGTGGCTGGGAACGGCAGTCCTGTGGGACTGGAGGATGAAAAAGACGAAAACTAATGAGCGGGGAAGAGACAAAATAACATCCTAAGGGCATTCTGGTGCAGAATTTATAACAAACGACTCTGACAGGAGACATCTGTGTTGGGGTAATTCAAGAAAATGAAAAGGCCAGTGCAAGCCTGCAGTTTATGGAAGATTTCAAAACAAAATGAGTTGAAAATAAAGATCTGAGGCTGTGTTTCAGAACAATAGTTTGAGAATTACAGCCAAAACCAAAGTGGTGAGTTGGACTGAATGGGTGCCAGATGAGCACCATTTACCTCAACCTCAGAACTCAATCAGTCAGTCAGCATGATTTTATTCAGCCACCTGCCCCCAAATCAATTCATTCAGATGTTTCACTCATGGAAACCCTTTTCTGTTGACCTTCTTCACTATTTGAGAGTCCATGTAAAACATGCTCAAAAGCATTTAATGCATGCAAACGATTAACAACTGAAGCACATTCCCTTTTCCACTTGAGGTGCCAGAGTTGTCCCATGTCAGCAGTCCTTACAGTCTCTGGGGCCCTACACTAACACCAAAAAGACGATTCAGCACTCCTTCCTTGTATTCTGCTTATCTACGGATACCTTCTCCGGTGCAAGAAACCAACGGATGCGGAGGAGAGAGGGAAGAGCGCAGGCGAGCACGCAGTGAGGTCCGTTTCATAATGGATTCATATTTAATGGGATCTGAGACCAAGATGCTTAAATTACCCAGCACGCAACTGCTGCCTGGTTGCTCGTGTACTGTTCTAATATAAACCACAAGAACACCTGCGCCTTGACAATAAGGCATGAACACTTGTCAGAGCTGACGGCTGAGCTTGGGTTTGCCGACTGAGGAACCTCTCGGGAGGCGATTGCATGTGGTTTCACACTGACGGTGTCATTTCTGAACCATTAGCGGCACCAAAATAAGCTAGATTTGCCCTTTTTTCGGTATATATTACATCTTGCAAGGCAAAAAAAAAAAGTGTTTAAGCTTCAGGTGAGATTTGGAGTGTAAAGGTGGCTAGATTTTTAGATGGATGCATGAAAGAAAAGACCAATCATAATTCTGTGTGCAAATAAATGTTAAAAATGTCATCAAATTTGTGATTTAGGTAAAGAAAAACAAAACACTCTAATGAACGTTGTGTTTGTTAGCAATCGAGGGCAGATTCCTCATGTCTGTGTGTCAGACCGCAAATTATTCAAATCACATGACATTTTTGATGCACATGAAGGAATTAATTCTGTATGTTTCTCTAATATTTTATGTGCATGTGTTACTTTCATCTTTTTCCCCACCTCACTTTTTATTAGCATCTTAGAGTCTCCATCCAGCACTTTTTATGTGACATACTAAAATTTGCATAAAAATACGTGGATGGAAACCAGGCTAATGGGGATTTAAAAAATTTAAAATATATATATATACACCATCATTCAAAAGTTTGGGATCGGTAAGATTTTTTAAATAACGTGAATAAAAAAAAAAAATCTCTCATGCTCAAAGTTTTTTTAATCAAAAACAGTTAAAACAGTAATATTCTGAAATATTACTACAACTCAGCATAACTATTTTAATATCCTACTTTAAAATATAATGTACACCATCATTCAAAAGTTTGGGATCGGTAAGATTTTTTAAATAACGTGAATAAAAAAAAAAATCTCTCATGCTCAAAGTTTTTTTAATCAAAAACAGTTAAAACAGTAATATTCTGAAATATTACTACAACTCAGCATAACTATTTTAATATCCTACTTTAAAATATAATGTATTTCTGTGATGCGCAGCTGTATTTTCAGCATCATTCCTCCAGTCTTCAGTGTCACCACACACACACACACACACACACACACCCATAGGAGTTGGAAAGGTGGGCACATACAAACAAACATGCATCTGTGTGGGCGTGACAGGCACTGTGCTTTCACAACAGCCTAAATTTATATGGGCATAAAGGAAATAAAAGCAACCCTATATGCTTCACTGTCTCTGTCACCCACGCCCCGCACAGGCTGAAACCGCTCTGGTTTTGCTGCATAGTTGGTGCCTGGCTACGGAGCATCTACTCTGGAAAAACAAGGGTTCAGTGTCCTCAACACAATGAGCTCCTAGAGCACATTTGAATTAAACTATTTTAGGAGAGTACAGGGCTGCCAGTGAATCTGTGCAGTTCACTTTCAGGAGGAGCTCAGCGATAGACTCCAAGTTATGAATCATTGTGCTGTGCCAAGGGTTTGTGAGTCATTAACGATGCGAGCAGAAATGAAGAGTTTCACTACTGAAACACACACTTGCCGTTTACCGTGCAGTTACGTATCATGTCACTGGTAAATAACAGGTCTGAAATGCTATCCAAATCACAATGACATTGTGCCTGTAAGCAACATTCAGTGGTTATAGTTAATACTATATACTACTAACTATTAAAAAAAAGTATCTAAATCATATGCAAGATTTATTAAAAAAAAACAAAAGTGTACACTGAATAAGCCACCAGAACACTGGCAAGCATTTTGGCAGCAATTAATAGTTTTTATACATATAAATATTTAGATATTTAATACATATATTCAGCGCGGATGCATTGCATTGCTCAAAGGTGACGTTAAAGACTTCTACACTATTACAAAAAAATTATATTTAAAATAAATGTCTTTCTGTTGAACTTTATAATCTTTGAAAAAAAAAATGTATCAGGTTTCCCTGAAAAACATTAAGCTGGAAACTGGAATAATGACCTAAAAAAAAAATTCAGCTTTGCTATCACAAGAACGCATCACATTTCAAATTAAAAATAATAAAAATACATTAAAAAGATACTTTAAATTGTAATAATATTTTACAATATTAATGTTTTGCAGTATTTTGATCACATAAATACAGCCTTTTTGAGCATTAGAGACTTACTGCTAATTACTGTTTTTACTGATGCTCTAAATGTAATCTTCAGCAAATCTCAAAATGAATATTAATTTTTCATACTGCATTACATGTGATCACTACATTCACCTGTAGCATGTTAAAACTGATTCTATAGTGCTTTATTTTTAATTTATACAAACAAAATAGTAAAGACTTCTAATTTCTGCCTTTTATCAATTATTGGCCATAACAGGAAAATAATTACTGATGTTCGCTATCAGTGTCAATCTTAATATTAATGCATTCCTAATTTTGCTTAAAACATTCATGACATTTCATGGAGATAAGATGACCATACAGATTATGCATGTTCACCTTTTCATGGCTAATTTAGAGTTATATTATATACATTTACTGGTCTTTATATTCAAATGAAACTAATAAAACACTGGCATGATCACATTTGCTGCAACTGATCTAGAGTCAGATGTGCCAGGTGTTTGATACGCTTGAGAGAGGTCGAGCTGAAAGGTGTGTCTGATAATGAAGCTCTGTCTGGATTTCTGAAGGCACCACACGCGGCGAGATTCACCGTAAATGAGGACCGGAGAGAAAAAACTAAACAAAAACACAGATGAAGCCCTGCAGAAACGTCCATAAGAGACTAAATCAATTTTTTTAAACCACAAAAATCATTTGAAAATTTATATTAAATGTTCTGATTATGTATTAACCCCTTCCATGCCAGCTATATGTTTATTTTACAGGACAGCTTGGCAAGGATCAGTTGAGCCAGTGATCTCACTGCACAGGTAGTCAAACAGATAGGACAGGCAGGGAGTGTGAATATGCATGAATGAAGAGAAGATAGTAAAAAGATGGCATGACACTGAAGACGTAGGAAAGTGAGCCTGTGTGTGTTCGAGAGTGTTAAGACTCTCTCAGGTTACTCCACACGAAACACATAGGGAACGCCACACTTGCTAATCACTACTAATAGCTAAACCTGTCTAGACAGACTACTTGGTACACAAAACTGCGTGAATGAAGTAAAAGCATTCATTTCCTTAGTTATACATTTATTTGAGTGAGTGGATTAGACTGTCGCTTCTCTCTGGGGTTTACAGCGAGAGCCATCTGATTTTAGATGAGTCACTGTGTAATCATTCTCCATGTCTGACACCACCGAGCGAAAACGGCTCGGTCTGTGGTTAACAGGAATGCTTGTGTTCATGGAAACCGGTGCAGTCTTGGCAAATAACATGTATTAGTCAATAAATCCTGTGATTTATGAATGAAGAACCTTGCTATTCGTTTCAGAAAATTCTTAGATTGGTCACAGCTGCGCATTTAGCTAAACATTTTAGACTATTTAAGTGTGCTGTACTTCATAAATAAAATCTGAAAAGTCATGGAAGTTAAACTGCAAGAAATCAAAGACTGAGTACAGTGAAGCTTAGGGATAAAATCTCATGATCTAGTGTCAAATATCCTTAATGAGCTTTGTTTTTGTAACCAAACAATTAAGGAGATTGCCTGGAGCATCCGTCAACGTCACTGTACTTCAGTCGATGCTGTTCTGATCAGAGGACACCCTGAAAACTGCAGTGACTGAGCGCGTCTGAAAAGCTCTTAACACTCGTTTCACTCAAATATAAAGTTTCGGGACAGACGTGGCTTCAAAAGCAATGACACAGTGACCCAATCAGTGCAGGGTGGCCTGATGCCGCCAGCCAGTGGAGGAAACACACCCTTCACCCTTCACCCGGCAGCGCCGAAACTGATGCTTTACCACTCTGACACAAAATCATTCACATATCACAACACTGAAGCTCTAGGATAGTCGTGACTGCATGGACGTTCCACGTTAACATGACTACAGTGAGGGAGCCCAGATATTGTTTCTGCTGCATATCAGCTGCAAAGCACAAATTAATATCACCAACAGGTTTGCTCTGGAAGATGAGTATCAAATACCACAGCATCAAACTATCAAATCAGAGTCGATTGCACATCAAAAACATGCGATCAAATAAATCCGCTATACAAGTAAAGAAGGATGCAGTGCTGCTGAGATGTACAGGGGACGGATAGATATGTATGATGTAGGGAGCGCAGGTGCAGTGTGTGTGTGTGTGTTAGGATGGGCAGATGGTGGAGAAATAGTGATGGAGCCTATGTTCTCCAAACACCCCATAATAAGTGCATCGCATCCTTTTCAACATCTGAGCTTCTTGTCAAGGAGACTCAAAGTAGGTGAATGAATATCGCGGAAGGTGATTCTCTCAGTCAGCTGGAGATTTTTCCGCAGTGGCCGTAAGAACAGTCGCGTATTCCACCGACGCACCCTTCAGAACGCGACGCGACAAACCCCAACGCCGACGTTATAATCAACCAAGATGTGTACATTACACGGGCGCGCATTGCATTTGATGTATTACACATCGCGCTGTGCAGCGCACCGCTTCTTTGATTTATAATGGACGCGTTCCTGTCGCGTCGCGTCCGCGCTGATGGGGTTTTGACGCGAGGCGCACGGCCGTATCGATATAAAAGACGCAGTGCATCAGACACGAAGAACGGCGTTTACTCACTTTATAGAAGATCATCTTTAAAGTGCCGTAGAAACCCATGGTGATGGTGATGACGATAATCCGGGTGCGATTCACTGAGAGGCGATGAAGAATTTATGGAAATATATCTGCGTGAAAAGGGCTCTATTAATCCCGGATAGATCCGACAGGGACATACTCATCCACGGACGGATGCATGTGAAGCCGAACAGAAGAACCCAGCGACTCGCCCGTCTGTCTCATTGACTGTCCTCTGAGCGGACTGACTGAGAGAACAGAAGGAGAAGGAGAGAGAGAGAGAGAGACCCTGCCCTCTTCAGAGCCTCCCCTCTTCCTGGGGGAAAAAAACCCTGGACTTTCTATGACTTAATTACGTGTTTGTTTGTTTATTTATTTCCATTTTTTAATATCATATTGTTTCTATTTTTAATAAAAGCTGTTTTTTTTTTTTTACTTTATTCAACAAATAATCCTGAAAAAAGTACCACAGGTTCAAAAAATAATAATAAAAATTCAGCAGCAAAACTATTTCCAACATTGATAATAAATCAGCATATTAGAATGATTTCTGAAGATCGTGTGACACTGAAGACTGGAGTAATGATGCTGAAAATACAGCTTTGATCACAGCAATAAATTATATTTTAAAGTATATTAAAATAGAAAACCATTATTTTAAATTGCAATAATATTTCACAATATTACTGTATTTCTGATCAAATAAATGCAGCCTTGATGAGCAGAAGAGAATTCTTTATAAAAACATAACAAATCTGACTGATCCCAAACTTTTGAACGGCAGTGTGTGTGTGTGAGTGTGTGTGTGTGGGTTAGGGTTAGACACACACACTGCCGTTCAAAAGTTTGGGATCAGTAAGATTTGTTATGTTTTTATAAAGAATTCTTTTAAAACACACTCACAAACAAACACTCTCTCACTCACACACTCTCTCACTCTCTCACTCACACAAACACACACTCACACACACTCTCTCTCTCTCACACACTCACACACACTCTCTCTCTCTCACACACTCACACACACTCTCTCTCTCTCACACACAC
>NW_015505428.1:1035484-1044168 GCF_001515645.1 Sinocyclocheilus grahami | reverse complement strand
ACACTCTCTCTCTCTCACTCACACACACTCTCTCACTCTCTCTCTTATTCACACACACTCTCTCTCTCTCACTCGCGCACACACTCACTCACACACACTCTCTCACTCACTCACGCTCTCTCTCTCACTCACTCACTCACTCTCTCTCTCACACTCTCACAAGAGCATTTTTGCAGTAGCTCTTTAGCATCACTGTTGAAGAGTAATTAGTTATCATGAGAATAGTAATGTTTGAAGCAGATGTCATAAATGTCAGCAGGCTGAGAAGATTTTAAAACGACTTTATTGATAACTGTATATTATTCCATATTACAATGCTGCTTCTGAAACACACTGACATGAAATACTGATTCAAATTGAAATTAATTTATTGCATGAGAAGACGAGAGACTGCAAAGCTGTCAAGGGGAAAAAAAATAAAAGTCCTGATCAACTTGGTGTTTATTTTGTGATAATGACTGGCTGACGGTACACGGTCCTGCTTATTACACGGCTGCTTAAATAAATGGACATAAAATATTGATTTGAGTTGAAATTAATTTATTAGCTTATACTCGTAGAGACAGCAGCGAGACAGAACACAAGCTCTGCTGTAATAAACAGATTTCCCAATTGAGCGGGTCGGTTACACAGCGCTGTCATTATTCAGAATATCTGACCTCTGGATTCTACAATTGACATCGGAATCAAGTATTCCAGGGAGCCCAGCAATAATTGTGTTTCATTATTAGCAAAACAAAAATGGACAGAAATGAATCGCTGGCTCTCAGGAGGATGCACTGGGATCACACAAAGGGATCAGATGACAGGTTTTCTGCAGACGAGGAAGTGAACAGTGAACGGGGCAGAGCAGGCTGCTAGAGGACGAAAGTGAAGAGCCTGAGATTATATTCAACCGAAACCGGGCGGTGCACGCCTTCCACTCGCCCCTCCTCTCGTTACCTCCATCAGACTGAGCAGGTGGTATTTGGCACTCGGGGTGGTTTTGTGTGCGGACTGCATGATTAAAGATCGTCCAAGCGTACACAGACATGTTGCAAAAACCTACCTTAAATAAATTTAAAATAATATATACAGACTGAATCACACAGAAGTGTGTCGTCTAGTGTGCAGTGGAGTAAAACCACAACCAGAACAAATAGTTCATGCAAATAACTGTCAAAAACAAGCAGCAAACTATAGTAAAAGAAATTCACTAACACTTTAGTTTAGGGAGCAATTCTCACTATTAACTAGTTGCTTATCAACATGCATATTACTAGCATATTGTCAGTTTATTAGTACTTAAAGCAAGGCTTATTCTGCATGAGCATATTTTAGATCCCTTAATCCTAAACTTAGTTACTACCTTACCAACTATTAATAAGCAGCACATTAGGAGTTTAGGGAGGCAAAAGTCAGTAAAATAGTGAGAATTGGTCCCCAAACTAAAGTGTAACACTTTAGTTCCTACATTAGTTAACATGAACTAAGAATGAAAAATACTTTTATAGCATTCATTATTGTTAATTTCAACATTCACTCATACATGATTAAAGTCAAAAGTGGCATCTGTTAATATTTAATGGACCTGAGCTAACATGAGCTAACTAATGAACAGTAACAAAGATGAACAAATACTGTGATACTCATTAATTCATTAACTAACATGAACTAATGGAACCTTATTAACCCGAACGTGTTTCCAAAAATTCTGTTTGCCTACTAACACCTCGTTCTCTACAAATCAGATACCCAGCTGTGGCGCTCTCTCGTTTACTCATAACATTTCTTCATTGTTTTCAAAAGATTGTACTAAAGATAAAGGAAGTCACATAAAGAGGTGACTGCTCGTCATTGGTTGTGTTTCTGTGACTCACTGAACAAGTCGAGACATGTCCCACAGACACCTCAGGGATGTCTAAACTCAACCACCCTGACGGTGTTCTTTAGCACTCAATTATACTTTCAAGACATAAATTTAGATTTCACTTTGTTTAATAGCCTATGACCCATTTCAAATGTATTTAAAATGACTGAATTATCAATTATGTGCAATACAAGTAGTTTTTGCAAACCAATTAATTACTGATTTACTCGAGTCTAATTTCTAATCTTCCTTTACAATGCAGTTTCAGTAAAAGTCAACCGATCTAAAACTCAGACAACAGACAGATCCGTTGCATCAGACAAACATAGAACGCAAAGTCACCGAAGCTTAACAGCACACAAACAGCCCGAGTTTCTGTGTTAAGGCTTTTGTTCACAGGTAACAAGCCATGTCATCCGTCTATCAGCACTGGTGCACAGAACAGCCTCGTTCAACCAGACAGAAGTCACCATGCTTCAGTCCCAACCATTGCATTACACCGTTCCCAAATGGGTTTAGATCAAACAAACCGGCAAGTGTGATGAAGCCAGACTAACCCAACCTCGAGGGACTGCGGTTGGTGTTACAATGCTCATTAAAGCCTAATCGAGGCAAATGAAAAGCGGGAATGTATCAAGGAAATGTTAGCAAATGTGATCTCAGCCATTTGCCTGACATTCATTAGAAAGGAAAGACAACAAGATTAATGGGGCATCTACTTGGGAAACAATCAGCATGGCATCAAACACCTTCTATTGTCCGCCAGGGGATAGGTGCTCCAAATAACACCAAACTAAGTTAAGGCCGCAAGTAACCACGCTGTTAGTCGAGTTAGCAGTTTTAACAACCACTTTCGAATCAACGTCCTAATCTGCCCCTCTGAGTAAGAGTGATTCTCAGAGAAATCCATTTAGGGTGCAACATTGTTGCCTCACATCCTGATAATGAAAGCGCAGGCGTTCAAAATTGTATTAAAGAATTTTATTTGCAATGTGTGCGGTTGCTCAGCATTGCAAGCAGTGAGAAAATGCTCAAAAAGAGGCAAGTACTGGCATCGCTAGACCCTAGCGATACTAGAAATACCTCTCTTGTACCCCAGTAAAATATTACTGATGAATCTTTGTGTTGCTGCGATTGCCGTTTACCGACCTGAGAATCTTTTCTTAGAATATTTTAGCAAACAAGTTGTGTGTTTTCTATCAGCCATTCAGAATCTGAACAAATAGGGATGTAGCGAATCAAATCGGTTGAGATGCCAAACAAATCGCGAAACAACTGGAGTAGGAGTTTATATGAATGTATCTCTGAGGGGAACTGACTATCTTTAGAAAAGTTTACGTGGTATTTTCTTTTCATCTTGTCTATGAACAATGCATATTAAAGTAGTGTTCATAAGCGCAGCTCTGCTTTGTTTACAGCGATAACCAAGGAAACACAGTATTCATATGAAGAGATTTCTTTTATTTGTGTAACTTGCTTGTTTGATTTGGGTTTATTTGATTTTAGTTTGGTTATATTTCAATTTCACAAAGAAACGTGCAGCGATAGTCTAATAAATCAACACCTTTTCTTCAATCTCATTTTGTTAAAAAAATCGTGAGAAAACCGAATCGTGAGTTGAGCGAATCGTTACATCCCTATGAACAAACAACGACAAGTTCACGAACGAATCACTCTTTTGATCTAATCCAGGGGTGTCCAAACTCGGTCCTGGAGGGCCGGTGTCTTGCAGAGTTTAGCTCCAACCCCAATTAAACACACCTGAACCAGCTAATCAAGCTCTTATAGGCATACTAGAAACTTACCAGCAGGTGTGTTGAGGCAAGTTGGAGCTAAACTCTGCAGGACACTGGCCCTCCAGGACCGAGTTTGGACAGCCCTGATCTAATCGGTCAAAGGAGTTTGCGCGATTGTGTTTGATTCATTGGGACAGTTCACTCACTCAGTAGTAACGGGAAATTTTAGATGACAGAAAGCTGGATGAGGTGGATATTTACCTACAATCCACTGTAAGAATCAAAACTTGTCTTCTATGAATTTAAATGTCTTCTATAGCTCTCTATAGTGCATGCAGCTTGTGAACGGCAGGAAAAGACGATTTATATCTAAAACAAAAAGAGTATCAAAATATGGGTACTTCGCTCTAGTGCTGATGAAAGGCTCGAAAGTCCCATGGTAAGTACTGGAAAACAAACCTTGTGGGTTTAGATTGTTGACAGGTTCCTTAGATTGTTCTCTTTGCACCTAAAAATATAAATCGATAAAAATAAAAAAAGTTCATCTTTCCAGCTGCAGCGATACTGTATTCTGCAGGGAGAGGACCACACTGAGTTACTGCGACCAAGCGTTAGGGACAAAATTGCACCTGTCAAAAGTTTCCAAGCAATTTGTTGATGAATTGCTAGGAAAAACTCTTCATCTTACAGAGGGTTCAATGAATCTATGTCCTGAAGCCAAAGAAACTGGAGAGCGAGTGAGCAGTTTTAAGGCTTTTACGACAATCACCTTGGCAACAAGATCTGTATGCAATGGGGAGGATTGTATTGAGATAAACTTGGGGGATTTCTTTGTGAATCTTTGTAAGTGGTAACACTCATCTCTGTCCTTCACGGATGCTGTATTTTGTCAGAATTAATCTAAAAACACAGGTGCGATGAAGACCCATCTCTCGGCTGTTAGAAAATCACCAAGGCAACCCCTAAACAAAGTGGAGCGTGTATGTATGTTGGGAGGGTCACTGGGAGTTTGTGTGTATAAAGCGCTTTCTCTCCACAGACAAAAACCCTCCTAAACTTTACACAGCGGATAGGAATGTGTGGCATGAGAGAAGGTCCTGCCCATGTCTTTTGAAGAAACTCTGACCCCCCCGCGTTCACTGGAGAATTAACCGACTGCATGGCGAGAGGTTTTCCCCTGACGCGCGAGCGCAGAAAAACAGGTGCTTTCCTGGGAACGCTTGGCTTGTAAAGTCCATTTTCTTATCTCCCAATTTCATGGATTTTAGAGCGATATAGATATGCTTAAGGCCACAAGACCTGCCAGACACATGATAGATGGCCCACAACAGTGTTGTATTGTTTTAGCGAAGCAGCAATACAGGCTCCAAGAACATGTTAATTCCTTAAGACACTATCACAAATCAAAACGCTAAGAACACGCTGCAAACAGGAGGACAGCTTGTGAAAATGTGTGCATGCTAAAACAGCTAGCAGATGGATGCTTCCAATGCCATAATGCTCTTTTTTGCCTGGATCTATTACACTGAATTACTTTTGGGAGCATAAAGTCAGTCTTTGCATCATAGTGAGAAAAAAAATTTATAATGTTCTTGAAAAGAAATCCTTATTGGATAATTTGGCATATACCATTTCTTTAATATTCTTTATATATAAGTGGTGGGCTGTCAGGGCCAGCAAAGCCTTCTCTGCTGGCCTAAACACTATCAGAATCACTGATTTAGTTTTAATATATTTTTCCATGAATGTGTATTAAATTATTTCCAATAGTCTATTCTCTTCATTTCATAGCTTTTCTCTTGGTTGCATTGCTTCCAGCAGTGTATGTTTATATTAGAGCTTTTATCCAATTATATTTCAGCAATCGTGTTGCCAGGGTCAAAGAAATCTGCCTTAAGGCCTTCAGAATCAACTGTGCAGGCGTCTGTTAGCTTAAATCAATGGCAATGAAACCATTGCTTTAACCAATCAGATTTCGAGTTGGCAGCACCAGGGCCATCTAGCTGGCTAACGATAACGTCAGCATTTTCTCGTCCTTTGATTGGAAGGTCAGCATGCTAGCTAGCAAACAGCATCACTGCAAATAATTTTATAAAAACTAAGGATTAATTCATGCAGGATGCCACTGAAGGCCTAGGAGTAAATTGCACGGCCCGCCACTGATATACCGTATTGACCCGAATATAAGACGATGTTTTTTTCTTGGAAATACATCTGAAAAAACGCGGTCGTCTTATTTTCAGGGTCTAGACTTTGACATATCAATAATACACCCACAACAATAGGTGGCGCCAAATACGCATAAAACAAGCGTGCCATGAAATACGTAATGTAATGTGTGTTGTAAAGATCGCGCCTGGAAAAAGGGGGGTCGTCTTATAATCAGGGTCGTCTTATATTCGGGCCAATACGGTATATATAATTTTAATCATAAGAGAAAATGTTTGCCCAGTTGATCATGTGGCACGACCGAAGTGCATAAATATGTATGAAAAATAAATCATGATAGAGAGGACCCTTGAAGACTTTGTGTCAAGCTCAACACGTTTCTTAAAATATCAGATAATCTGAACTGATGACATGGGAGGTCAAGTTGTAAAATGTCAACTCAACACAAAGAAAGATAACTTTTCTAACAACTTGGCACATGCATTTGTAACTAGATTTTTCATTTTAAAAGTTGTTTCCTTCTTTCATTTTCCATCTTTTTTTGTCATTGACCCTGAATTGTTAAAAAAATGTCAAGATACTTGCATGAATGAAACATTAAAGTGCTAAAGCATTCCTAAACATCATTTAGACATTGTATATTTGCCCTTTTTGAAAAGAAAATGAAGGGCAGGCAGTGTCCTCCCTATGAATGGGCAACCGGTGCGAAGCGAGAAGGCGCACATTCCAACCAGGCAGATGACATCGAGGTTAATGAATTCGTCTGCGGACTGCGATGTCCTACGAAGCACAATGATACCATCTGCTCCTGACCAGAGCATTTAGCCTCCGACTTGACAATAAGCCCCTGATCCATCACGTTTGATTGGGTCATGACGGATGACGTTCAGGCAGCATCACACATGGCTGGGTGAACGATGAGATGAAAAGATCCACAGAAGCACGGTAGGGTCATTGTCCAATTTAGGAATTGAATAAACAACCAATGCTGAATAAATTAAACCAGATGTGTGCAAAGCATAGAAGAGCAGAGGGAAATTACTTCTGTGGTTTTAGGTAAAATCAATTAACCTGAGACGCAAATGCAATATAACAAATTATTACAAATTATCCTCTAAACAGGATCCAGAAACTGCAGTTTCTTACAATTTTACAATTGCTACAATCAGAATGAACACCAACGGGCCTTAGTCTCTTAACTCTTTAGTTCCTGCAGAATATCATCATGGTCTGTTGCAAAGGTTTTACTCAATTAGACGCAGTGCTTTTAGTCTGACATGTGCACACTACATCTATTGAATCTATTACATTTCTGGGGTCATATATGCACATTTATTCTTCATTTGCACCATTTGTTCCAAGAACTAAAGTATACAAACATACAGTGGGGAAAAAAAGTATTTAGTCAGCCACCAATTGTCATAAATTCTTTGCAAACATACTGACTCGTATGTTGATTATCACGCTGTAAAATCTAAATAGAGATGTTTGTTGGTAGCAACAGAGACGGGAAGGATTTTTTTTTCTTTATTACAAGGCATTTTCTGCTAAATCCCAAAGAGTTGTTCCACTTCTATCATCAACAACAGAGGAGCGGTTTTAAAGCAAAAGAAATGTCCATTAGTTTGTGATGGGAGGTTGTGGGCAATTGTTTTAAAACAGCAGGACTTTAACAAACTCCAGGTGTTGTTTTCCTATATGAGGACTGTAATTTTAGCCGGCCTTTAGAGGTAATGTTGGGTAATTAGTGGAGACAGTGGCTACTGCTTTATTTTTCCAGCTGTTTGTGAAGCTCTCCATGCTTTGAGTTATAGCTTCGTCTTCAGGACAGAGAAAAGAGCTTTAGGCATTACCTTGCACTGCAAAAGATTTATTCTAAAGCAGGAGTGTAGAGTCCTAATTATCCTAATCCTAATTAAACACATCTGAAAGAACTAATCAAGGTCTTCGAGATCACCAGAAACTTTGAGCCAAATGCGTTGGTGCATTTTGGAGCCAAGCTCTATTGAACACTGGGCTCCAGGAGCAGGATTGGACACCCCTCTTCTAGAAAACCTCAATGTGACAAAACTGAGGTGCTGACCTTATAATAATTCAGTGAGCGGATATGATAAGTTTACCCCTCCCTTGATAGCTTGAAGTGAACCGTAACAGAAGGGCAGCCGTCAGTCCTGCACAACATGAAAGAACAAACTGTTAAAAGCTCCACTTTTGACCCTCTGTGTTGCAGTGAAAGACTGGATTCTTCAAAGGTGCAGTGACCTTTAGCATAGCAGATTCCCACCAAAAGCCTTCGCCCTGATCTGGTTTCAGATGATTTTCAGGCCACTGCAAGTGCGTTAAACGCAGGCAACGTGAGGAAAGAGACGTGGTGAGCTAACCGGCGATGTCAACTGGAAACACTACGAAAGTCAAACCTTTTTCCTTTTTGGATGCAGTTTGAAACCAAGTCAAGAATGTGAAACTTTTACATCCAAGTAAATCACAGGAAAGTCAGAAAGGCAGGTATCTTGTTGCCAACACAATTAGTGAAGAAATGGCAATGCATGACAGGAAAACGCCACATAATGTGTGAAGTTTGTGCAATGTTTTATCTCCAGACAGTTGCCTAGCATCTGCTCAGAGCGTGTACATATGGATTTGTAAACCGATGCAATCTAGTGCCACTGCAGTTATTGATATTCCAGCTGAAGATTTTCTTCCATCTCTCACTCTGAAGAGTTACACAGTGCAGATACTGCAGACCAGTCCATCTCTGACCATCTTCCTTATTAAAAGAAAGTCTCATCAAAAGCTGACCTTCCATAGACTGTTTGTTTTTGTGGTGACACACTTGAGAAGTGAGCATTTTTTTTAGAGCCTGTGACTGCAACAGTGTGTGTGTGTGTGTGTGTGTGTGTGTGTGTGTGTGTGTGTGGGTGTGTGTGTGT
>NW_015505428.1:998365-1035425 GCF_001515645.1 Sinocyclocheilus grahami | reverse complement strand
GCCTGTGTCTGTACCAGTGTGTGTGTGTGTGTGTGTGTGTGTGTGTGTGTGTGTGTGTGTGTGTGTGTGTGTGTGTGTAAATGAGAAGACCGTCGGCTATGGAGGGTCAACTAACACTATGTAGAAGATGATGATTACCACTAACAGATAAAAATAGACCCAGATTACAGTCCTGGAGCTCCAATAACAATGTTTTGTACTCCCACGAATGCATTTAAAACTCAAGAAAGGAGACATGAAGTCTGTGGGGTGAGAGACTTGCGGTCTTGAAACCTCTGTGTGAACAAAAAAAAACAGGGATGGGAATCTTTAGGCACCTCACGATCCGATCCAATTCCGATTCTTGGAATCACGATCCAATGCCAAAACGATTCTTGAGCTACACTTTTGTATTAGGAGTTTACCGACTTTAACATATCAAATGTATTTGCACATTTTTATTAAATTACTTGAAGTACTTTCAAAAATAGTGCAGTCATGAATTTTTATCTTTTTCTGAGCATTTTGTTGTTCGATTACAGATTTTGTATTTTATATATTATATTTTTATATTAATCTACTTTTTATTTATTTGTATTATTTTTTATTATTTCATGTACTGATTTTTTTTTACTGATGCAATGCAAGTGCATTTAACCGCTGTTGTGTGTGTTTGTGTGTAGCTGGCAGCAAGCAAAATATGGCTGTCTCTAGCACAAACAAGCACCATTACACAAAAAAAAAAGCTCAGAATTGATTCTGAAAACTGAATGGCGATGCATTGGATAATTGATTTTTTTTTCTCCCACACTTACCAAACAGCCCCATGCTTACAGCTAAACGAAAAAATAAATACCCCCTTCAGCAGCTACAAGTTCTGACACAAGCTCTCTCTTAATGAGGAAGATGAACTTTATGGAAGGAGGTGATTGATTGTTTGTCTTCTCCAAGGAAAGATGGATTTGGTGTATCCAGAGTTAGATATACCGGAGCAAAAATGTAATGTTCTAGAGTATGTGAAAGTTGGCAAATTGATGGAGTAGAGTTCTGGAGAAGCAGGAACTTCTAGAAAGTAATCTCAGGATCAACAAGTACAGCATGTGTGCTATGCTGCACGTTTTGGAGTGATATATGGCTTCCACAGGTGAGTCAGAGATGCTCTCATGTGGAAGCAATGCAGGTGGAACATCTTGGCAAAACAAGTGTGCAACACTTGCTAGAGATGTTCGCAAAAAATTAGTGTTAACTCATTTAGCACTCATTTACAAGGGAATCGGCCCTTGTGAGAAGTTTCTTAAGTAGGTAGCCACTGAGAAGACACTTCAATCTAAAGTGACTTACAGCACACATTTATAGGGAGAGTCATCCAAGTGATACCTTACAAGGTGCAGTGGTAATGGTTCATTGGTGACGGTTTCTTGCAGACTTGAATCAGTAGCCTTTTATAGGTGCAGTGTGCAAGCTGTTAAAATGGGTACTGCAGTCCAAATTCAAAACATTGGAGAGCGTTGTTTCTCCTCCTCAGACTAGACGCTCATACAGATTGCCAGATTGAGGACACACAACAGGAACAAGCTCAACTGACAACGGAAGGTGACGAACCTTATGCAAATTTTAATATTCCTCTGGTCATAAAACTTTTCAGATGGATGCTGAGGCTTTTTAGGTCAGGTAGAATCTACGATATCTGACTCAGTTAGTTTGCTGGCTTCCGTGGCTGCAATATGCTGTGTTTTACACCAACTGGCAACCCGGGGTGTGGAAATCACACAGACCAAAACAAAACCAGACATTCCGACACAGAACACACAATTTAAAGCAGAATAACTGGCTGCAGCACTGTTTTTCAGAGAATCAAGTATGTGAACTTAGCATGTTTCCTAAATATCTGCAAATGTATTATGGTATTTTTATGCTTTAGTGCAAAAGCCAATTACATACAGCACCTTTAATTACCACATACTATATGATTTTACAGTTGCTTGTCAGACTTGAGATCTTGGATGTTTTCAAAATCAACAGACTTTTAGATCAGACTATATGATGCACATCACAGCCAAGAATTCAGTCCTAATGCCAAGAGAGCAGTCACATGTCACAACTAACATGAAAAACGTTTCCAGCCATGAAAATGTAGACTTTTTTTTTGTCCGTTTGAGATGTGTACCTCAATACTTGGTTTAACTATTGGCAAAGTCTTAATCCAGAGCTTTAGCTTGAACCACGTAAAGCTGCTTCACTGCAGAGAGCATGTTCAGTCTTGTTGCTGCTGTCATTAGGTGATTCCTCTTACACTAGCTCCTGTTCCAGACACTCCAGTCGGGCTGGTATAATGCATAGTTTTCTGTGCTGAGGGAGGATCTTAACCATGCGGTTAAACCACAATTGCAGCTCTTTCATATCCATGTACGCTGATGCTGTTTCACCGCTTCAAATCTTACTCCTCCACGAGAAAGAAGTGCCAAAGCTGATCAGATATCAGCGTCAAACTTCCACCACAAGGTGCTTTTCACAAAAACAACAGCCTTTGAAATAAGGAATGGAAAAATACCTGAAAAAAATCGTCACGACAATCTACTACTGGTTGCTGTCTTCCAGAAAAAAATCAAATAAATAAATAAACAAACAGCCTGGCAAAGAAACCAAGGTTTTTTTGACTTTTGTTTTGGATGGTGTGTGTCAGTTGAAGCCAGATGATGCAACACAACAGCAACGCCGGCCTATCTCGGATGTTAAGTGAAAGACACTGCAAACTTAGACGATTAATGCAAGAGAGGAGTATTATGGTGCGCAGGATCATTTTTCTTATTTGGAATAGAACCATGTTCTTGCTCTGGTTGGTTGCAGAAATATTGACAAAATGTTGTTCTACTGACTCAAGTCCAGTCAATTTAGCAGAGGACAGCTGTCAGAGCTTACATCAGCGTATAAAAACATTTACCAACAGACAAAACCCATTACAACGTCTTCATTCAAGTGCACCAGATATAATTAACACTCCAAAATAACAGTAAGGATCAGATTTAGCTCAATTATGGAGCAATGCCTGTAGCAAAGGTTTAAAACACTAACCACACGCAAACAGAAAGAGTAAACATAAGCAGGCTCCTCGAGAGCCTCAGGACAAGCCTCAGGGGTTGGAGGAGCTCTCGCTCGCGCCGTCATCTCAAACAGCTTTCAGAAGAACAACTCAAGTCACTAAGCGCATGTCGTTAAAAATCGCTGTGACCTGCTAGGAGAGTTGGAAAGGTGCAAACTTTTTAATTGCACATACAGGACTTAATTATACAAGGTTTGAATGTGGAGCGAGATTAATCACTTGAGGCGCAGAGGCACAAACTGTTGTCCCATGAGATATAAAACAGAACCGTGGCTCTGGGTCAAGATGTGAGAGCGTGATGAAGTAATTACTCTTAGCCGGGCCCTGCAGGACAAAGAGTGACAGCCGCTAACGGGACGATATCAAGTGTTTCGTGACATCTCCAGAGGGTTGAGAGAGCAGTCAGTCATAAGCAGCTCCTCCGGTCTGTTTGTACTGCAGAACAACGAGAGCGGGTACTCTAAATACTTTTGTTCGATGTGTTGCATGGCACTCCGCAGATGTGTGCACAGCGCACAACCCTCATTTGGGTTTAAATGGACGAATTTTGTGGTTGCACAATTCTCGGAAATAACAGACGGCAATGCAAAGACAACACTACCTGAACCAGCAAGAAACAGGAGTGAGTAGTTGTTTGCTGAAGTTCAGGTAAAAGTAGTAGTAGTAATACAGATTTTAATGCATCTGAGATGATCTTTGTTCATTACAACATAATAGTTACAGAAAATAAAAAAAGAAAGATACAACATTTAAAATTACACAAGATGTTTTACATTTACATATGATAAAAATTCTAAAACTTTTTCTGGTAAAATCTTATTAAACAAGTCCCTAAGTGAGCTTACTACATAAAAACGTTGTCTACTAATGAAACGTGTTTAACTGAAAGGGGGGTCTTGCAAAACATACACAGAGTCAATCTTGTATGACCTATACGACATTGAGTGAACACCACTTGATCAAACCTTGCTTTAAAATAATTAAATGTCTGTTGGGGATTTTTGGGGTGGATTTCTTAGCCAAGTAAAATATTAATTTTTCATGTTCACTGGTTGTTAATCTCATGCAAGAGCTGGAGACAATTACAATGTATTAAAACCAGTGACTCAAGCACCCAAGTTCATATAAGAACATGTTAAGAAATCCTCTCTTTTTATACTGCATAATATAAATCCTAGATATTTAGCCTATAGTTTAGTATTCATTGTACAGAAGGTAGTAGTCAAACTCGGTCTCTTTCTAAAGAGGCTGCAAAAGATGCTTTACTCTGCCTCAGAAGTACAAACTCAGCTACTTTGACCAGTCTTCCTCCGAATTTGTTCAGTGGGACTGAAGTACGAAGCTACAAAAATTCAGAAGTGCACAACCGTGCAAACACAGCCTTAAAGGAGCAACGCACACTTGCATGAGCGCCTCAATGACGTCGCTTGCACACGGACCCTTGCATAAACCAGGTTTTAGTGAGAAAGTGGAAAGAGGGCAATGTGGGCCTCCAAGGAAAAAAATGAGTATGGAAAAAAAGCTCCATCCCACCCTCCTTCAGGGTGTTTTTGGTACTTGATTATAATTTCTGCTGAATTTCATGCTGAAGGAAACAGCTGGACCACAGGCATGGAAATTCACTAATTAAGACTGTTGTGATATCCATCTACACAGCCCCTTTAACCACACAGGACAGACAGTTCGTTACATATAACGCCACTACTAAACTACAATTAGATGAGAAGTACTGCATTGTTTGGAGAAATACACTTTCTCTCTGCAAAGTCGAACGGGTCAAGATTTTCCCCGTATAAACACTTCCAAAGACAGGCTTCATGGTCCTATATTCAAGAATCCTATATTATTCAAGGGAGCAATCGGTCCGTCATCAATAATAGATGTCTGCCACTGGCAGCAGAACGTTAAGCGCTCATGTATTCCTAATGAGTATTGGGTTGGAGAGGAACTGCGTGCCACCTCGTGCTTCAAGCGGCCGCCCATGGGGAATCATGGTTATGTATCCCTGTTAACACGCATGACTTCACCAGAACTGCCCCATCAACCTCCTCTCCATTGAATCCAAACACTCGTCCAGATAGACCACACAGATCGCTGGAGGACCGGTGTTTAACAGCGTTTTGAGATCCTACTATGAAAGAAAAAAGAGAACGTATTGCTCATTAAAGGTGCAAGCCTCTGTTTATTCAGTAATTGGGCTTTCAGTTTCTAAACGTTCCTTTGTGGTGGAGGCATTAAAAAAAAAACAACTGAGGAATGTAGGTATGAGCTCAAGTTTTCTGTAGTCTGCTAACAGAGAGAGCAGAATAAAGACAAATGGCCGTTTTGAAACGGAGTGAGAGCTGGGATATAATGAACTACTTTCATTGTCTTGGGTCGGTTTGCTGATGTCTTGAAAAATCGTGACTCGAATGCAAACTGATTGCGGCCGTCTCCTCTCTCACTCGGCCATGACATGTCTTCAAACAGCCAGAAGTCATGTATAACCAATTCATAATAGAGTAACATTTCCATAATTCTATAACAGAGGTAATCAATAACTTCATTCTGTTTTAATGACTCCCAATGTGGTTAAGTACTTTAACCAGGATAATTTATTTGTCTTAAAGTACACAGTGAATTAAATGTTACAAGTACTTGAATTTGATGACAAATCGGTTAACAAGCACGTGTAAAATGCAATCTTGTTCTTTAAAAACATTTCCTCTGTTGCATTCTAATAAGACCACATGCAAACATGTAATGTGCATAAAAATAGTCAATATTCAAATTCGCAATGCAAGCTACACACTGTCACAATTATGACAAATCTGAAACAGGCCTGTTGAAATGATAAATTAAATATTCCCAAATGAATCACATTCAAATTGGAATCAAACGGAATTGAGAGCCTGTGATACAGAATCAAATTGTGAAATCTGTGTCAGTACCGCTTCTAATAAGGAAGTTAAATCAAAAGCTTACCGTGAAATTGTTCTGGGTTGTAATGGGATTCTGGATAAGCTTATTCTGAGGATTTGGTGAAGTAACACTTAAATGTATGCTGGTTTTAACCGACATAAACACTTTTTGTGTAATGCTGGGCAAGTTAGGACTATGCAAGGATGAACGCATCAGAAAGTAGCTAATGAAAATGTATCCCATACAGAATAAAGAGCAAAAGTTAAGGCCACAGGTATCAAACCATACATTTCTCCTCTGGAAGAAGCTATGATACTTATCCTAAAAGTCTCCATGTTCAAATCTCTGCCCAGTTCTTCTCCGAGCATCTGCTAAAAATAAAACCTCTCAGACTTCTAATGATACTTCACGTCAATGTGCATTAAACATAGTGGTGTAACGAGGCTTTTACAGAAAGTTCTTTCAATTAAAAATGAAACGCTAAGCCCTAAATGCACAGAAAAGTGATTCTTAATTAATCGCATCTAACGATTACAAGAATTGGACCGGTAACAAAACTGTGACCTTCAAAACAAAGTATAAGTGCTGCACCTTATCATTCAGAAACAAACTGAAAAAATGTTCTAAAGATAAAATTAGATAAAAAAAAAAAGGCCATCTTCACTTAGGGATGGATTACTTGAATAGGATATTCATAATTTAATAACCGCAAGCTGCCACTCACAGAAGATGAGATAACAGTGAGACGATAAAAAGGATTTAATTACTTAATCTTGATAAATTAGTTTCATTTAAAATGTATTAAATATATTCAAAATAAATACACTTACATTTTATATGCACACACAAATATATATTATGTATTTATATATTACTATATTTATATTTATGTATGTGTGCATTAAATATATTTAACTATTCTATCAGAAATTCTACTTTTTTTGAGTAGTTTAAAAATGGTGTACTTTAACTCGAGTAGATTTTAAGTGATGTACCCGTATCTTTTACTCCGCTATTTTCCCTCCATTTGTGGTCATTACACGCTTGTTTTAATTTTATTTTTATCCATCAACTTGATTGGATAGAGAGTAATTGGTCTCGTGACTCTCGTCAAATCAAATTGTGCATAAAAAACTTTAACCGTCAACGGCTGATAATCATGACTGCAGGAAACGCATTCTTCAAGCATCTTCCTCGAATATGTTAAAAGTACATTTGTGTGTGTGTTTTCTTTTGAAATAGTTTCCCTGGAAATTCTTACCCATTTAATGCATTTTTTTCATTAGAAATCGTATTATAAGCATAACAATTTGAGTAAATGAAGCTGTATAAAAGGTAGGGGATGATGCCCCCTTACAGAACAATGTGCATCTATAATATTTATGATTCTCATTTCTTTTATCACAAAATGCTAAAACTGGCTTTGCTTTGGAGAGAGATCGGCTCTTTTCAATCTCTCTTTTTAACCCATCTCATGCTGTGTGATGCTAAACTCTCGTATGAGTTTCTAATGGTTTTGTATTCTTTGCACTGTTCTGAACATTAATATAGTATGTGCAACAGTAGCATGCTCTTGCTCAGTGGAATTACACCTGATTTTAAATCTTTTTTTGTTTTTTCAGACATGATTTAAATGGTGATGTGTACTGAAAATAACTCATGTTTTCATACTTTAATAGTTTTTCCGTGTTGTTTTTTTTAAAGAGTTGGGTTAAAATTCTGCTGGATGATAGATATTCTTCACTGGTTCTGACAAACAACAAAAGATAATGTGAATCACTTCTGAATAAAGTATAAACTTAAAATATTGTGACTGTATATTTGCACCCTGATTTGACATTCATTTACGTATTCCAATGAATAAAAGTCTGAAAAAGTGACACTATAAAACAGCACGATTGCACTCACATAGACGCTGGCAGCCTGCAGCAGAGCTGAATTAGAGATGCTGATTAAGGAGTTTGTGGGTTAGGCTGGCTGCACTCCTCTACAGTACATGCTGAGAAATGCAAACCCAACACAGTGCATTACGTGACGAGAGATGCTGGGTCAGCGACGCAGTCTAAGCAGCTACTTGAGCGCTTTCTCCCGCTCACTACGAGGCCTCAGTTTGCTTTTGGCTACAGAGTTGATGTTGATTAAGTCCAACAGGATCCAACAAGGCAAGAAGTGTCAATAAACGTGTATATAGAAAGACTCAAGTAGTGTACAGAGTTGCCCTACTGAAGACAGATTCAGTACAAACATGCTTTCCTTTTCCTTCCATCAGCTTCGCCACAACGAGAGAGCATCTTTCACGCCAGCTGGCCATCCTCCTCTGAGGATAAGACACTACATGATCCAGGGAGCCAGAGAGAGAGGTTAGAACAGCTTCCCAAAAATAGACGACTGCTCGTCTCGCTTACATACGGCAGGAGGAGGATTCCTTGATTTTCCAGTGATCACTGGACAGGTTCTGTTTTAAAAACAGCCAGGTAGGATTCACTGAATGAAAGGAGATAAATCTTCTATAACACGGAGGCTGATATCTCTGTTTCACAACCATTTGCATATCCTTATATTATAATCACTGCTCCACACCGCTGTCCTGCACTGTAAAAACAAAATCTGTGACATTTACGGTAAAATACCGGCAGCTGTGGTTGCCAGAACTTCACTGTAAAAAATATGGTAGCAACATTTTAGGTTTTACAGACTTAACTTAAATTCACAATAAAATACCGTATTTCATTAACTGATGTAATGTTAATAAACCAACATATTGAAGTACAAATATCTGTTTTGAATCACTGTAATGCACTGATAACCACCAAAAACTGGTGGTGATGAGAAAGTCACACGATGAACCAAAGCTCATCACAAACAGCTTTTCTACGAGCTGAGGAGGGCAACACTTATATATAGAAGGTGCACAGTCTCATTCACACTAACACTAAACCCCATCATGGTGACACACACGATACTGAAATAATGCAATAAACATTCATTTAACAACATTAGATGTAAGATTAAACCCTAATGTACACAACTGATTTATATTTATGTATGTGTGCATTAAATATATTTAACTATTCTATCAGAAATTCTACTTTTTTTGAGTAGTTTAAAAATGGTGTACTTTAACTCGAGTAGATTTTAAGTGATGTACCCGTATCTTTTACTCCGCTATTTTCCCTCCATTTGTGGTCATTACACGCTTGTTTTAATTTTATTTTTATCCATCAACTTGATTGGATAGAGAGTAATTGGTCTCGTGACTCTCGTCAAATCAAATTGTGCATAAAAAACTTTAACCGTCAACGGCTGATAATCATGACTGCAGGAAACGCATTCTTCAAGCATCTTCCTCGAATATGTTAAAAGTACATTTGTGTGTGTGTTTTCTTTTGAAATAGTTTCCCTGGAAATTCTTACCCATTTAATGCATTTTTTTCATTAGAAATCGTATTATAAGCATAACAATTTGAGTAAATGAAGCTGTATAAAAGGTAGGGGATGATGCCCCCTTACAGAACAATGTGCATCTATAATATTTATGATTCTCATTTCTTTTATCACAAAATGCTAAAACTGGCTTTGCTTTGGAGAGAGATCGGCTCTTTTCAATCTCTCTTTTTAACCCATCTCATGCTGTGTGATGCTAAACTCTCGTATGAGTTTCTAATGGTTTTGTATTCTTTGCACTGTTCTGAACATTAATATAGTATGTGCAACAGTAGCATGCTCTTGCTCAGTGGAATTACACCTGATTTTAAATCTTTTTTTGTTTTTTCAGACATGATTTAAATGGTGATGTGTACTGAAAATAACTCATGTTTTCATACTTTAATAGTTTTTCCGTGTTGTTTTTTTTAAAGAGTTGGGTTAAAATTCTGCTGGATGATAGATATTCTTCACTGGTTCTGACAAACAACAAAAGATAATGTGAATCACTTCTGAATAAAGTATAAACTTAAAATATTGTGACTGTATATTTGCACCCTGATTTGACATTCATTTACGTATTCCAATGAATAAAAGTCTGAAAAAGTGACACTATAAAACAGCACGATTGCACTCACATAGACGCTGGCAGCCTGCAGCAGAGCTGAATTAGAGATGCTGATTAAGGAGTTTGTGGGTTAGGCTGGCTGCACTCCTCTACAGTACATGCTGAGAAATGCAAACCCAACACAGTGCATTACGTGACGAGAGATGCTGGGTCAGCGACGCAGTCTAAGCAGCTACTTGAGCGCTTTCTCCCGCTCACTACGAGGCCTCAGTTTGCTTTTGGCTACAGAGTTGATGTTGATTAAGTCCAACAGGATCCAACAAGGCAAGAAGTGTCAATAAACGTGTATATAGAAAGACTCAAGTAGTGTACAGAGTTGCCCTACTGAAGACAGATTCAGTACAAACATGCTTTCCTTTTCCTTCCATCAGCTTCGCCACAACGAGAGAGCATCTTTCACGCCAGCTGGCCATCCTCCTCTGAGGATAAGACACTACATGATCCAGGGAGCCAGAGAGAGAGGTTAGAACAGCTTCCCAAAAATAGACGACTGCTCGTCTCGCTTACATACGGCAGGAGGAGGATTCCTTGATTTTCCAGTGATCACTGGACAGGTTCTGTTTTAAAAACAGCCAGGTAGGATTCACTGAATGAAAGGAGATAAATCTTCTATAACACGGAGGCTGATATCTCTGTTTCACAACCATTTGCATATCCTTATATTATAATCACTGCTCCACACCGCTGTCCTGCACTGTAAAAACAAAATCTGTGACATTTACGGTAAAATACCGGCAGCTGTGGTTGCCAGAACTTCACTGTAAAAAATATGGTAGCAACATTTTAGGTTTTACAGACTTAACTTAAATTCACAATAAAATACCGTATTTCATTAACTGATGTAATGTTAATAAACCAACATATTGAAGTACAAATATCTGTTTTGAATCACTGTAATGCACTGATAACCACCAAAAACTGGTGGTGATGAGAAAGTCACACGATGAACCAAAGCTCATCACAAACAGCTTTTCTACGAGCTGAGGAGGGCAACACTTATATATAGAAGGTGCACAGTCTCATTCACACTAACACTAAACCCCATCATGGTGACACACACGATACTGAAATAATGCAATAAACATTCATTTAACAACATTAGATGTAAGATTAAACCCTAATGTACACAACTGATAAGAAAAAACTGAGAAGGAACAACAAATAACATAAAATATGAAGTGTCATGCAGGGAATTCTGGGAGTGTCAATTTACGGTTTGTGACTTTTTTCTGTTTCACTTCCAAAAACCATATTTTTAAAAGTATTTTATTGTAAAATTACATTAAATGTAATTACATTTATTCACTGAATATAGTATGGAAACTTACTGCTAACCAGTTAACAGGTTTTTACTGTAGCATTTTTACAGTCTTTTACTGTTACAATCACAATAATTATTTACAGTGTGCACTGTAAAATATGACAGTGAATTTATCTGTAAAAACTGTAAAAATGCTACAGTAAAAACCTGTTAAATGGTTAACGGTAAATTCCTCTACTATATACGGTGAAAAACTGTATTGGACATTCATGCAATTTTACGGTAGTATACCATTTTGGAAGTGAAAAAGACCGTATAATTTATAGTGAATAACCGTAATGAATCATTGGTCTTGTTCATGAACCATCCCTTGCAAAATCAATCATGAACCATCAGAATATAAGGGAAAAATTCTAAACGGATACATTAAGCACAAATGCCCATTTGTAACTTAAATGTGCCAGTCTTTCGCTTCCAGTTATATTATCTGAACAAAAATGGTCCGTTATACCTCTTTATGTTGCAAACTGGCACTTATCACATTTTAATTTACTATCATAATCGAACACACTGGTTTGTAGCACAAATAATTTAGCCATTTACTGCACTATTCTTCTAGTTATTACCTATAGCAGCTAATGAATCTGAAATCTCACACATTCACACAAATAGTTCACTATATATAAAGGGGTGATTTCAGATTAAAAAATGTTTTCCCCCAGATTTGCATTTACTCACCACCACGTCGCTTCAAACCAAGAAGACTTTTAGTCATCTTCACAGCACAAAATTAAGATTTTTTTTTATATTCTCTGAGTATTCGTTGTCCATCCATTGAAAGTCTTGGTAATCAACATTTTTAAGATTCAAAATGTGCATAAAGATATTGTAAATGTAATCTATATGAATTGAGCGGTTTAATCCAAGTCTTCTGAAGAGACACAATTTCTTTAGATGAAAATATTTTAATTCAGAGCACATCAAATATGATTCCAGACACAGCTGGTGAATTAAATCAGAGAAGCAGATCAGTCTGGAATCATTCTATTTTTGTGAATCAAATCCAGTGTTGGTGGTAACGCATTACAAGTAACACAAGGTACATAATCCGATTACTTTTTACAAGTAACTAGGAAAGTAACACATTACTTTTAAATGTACAATGAAATATCCAAGTTACTTTTTCAAATAAGTAAAGCAAGTTACTTTATTTTCCCATTTATTCACTGACGGATGGATGGATCGTAATTGAAAGTGATAGTTCACCCAAAAATGAAAATTCTGTCATCATACATAAAACTGATTTTAATTACTTTAAAAGAATTGTGAAGTGGATTTAAAGGAATAGTTTACATAAGAATGGAAATTCTGACATCATCCTTCAAGTTGTTCCAAACAAGAATGACTGGCTTTCTTCCATTGAACATAAAAGGAGAAGTTTTTTACCATTCTGTTAAAATAAATGGGGACTGGAGTGAAAAAGTGAAAGCACAGAGTATCAAAATCCTATAATTTGTTTATGACGGATGGATCATAATTTAGGAATAGTTCACCCAAAAATTTTAACTATTTATTTATTTATTTCTACAAAGAATTTGCAACAAGTAGTTATGCAGCAATAAAACGTAACTCATTTTTCACAACACGCTTTTGCTGGAAAACAAATGCTTGGCAAATTATGGTAAACATTACTGACGTGCAGCTGTGCAGTTTCTACTTCAGATGATTTCAAAATGATCTCAAAGTCGGACAAAAACCATCTATGTTAGCCAGCTAGATTGCCTTATCTGGATGACAAAAGAAAAAATAAATTGCATAAGCTCAAAGAATGTAAAACTGTCAGTGGTAATGCAGCACTGGCTGAAAACTCTGGATTACTGTTGAGTCCTGATGGTGATTCCTTCCTCTGAGGACTAAAATTAAGAGTTTTGTGTGTAGATCTCTTCATGTAAACGTCCTAACATTAGGTACAAAACCTCAAAGCTTTAGACGAATACCATGGAAACAATATCTATTTTTATTATTAAACCAACTGTTGCATGCTAAAGCAAGCATTCCTGAATCTGTAATAAGGTCTCTGAAAACTAAAGTCTAGGCACAACAACACATCGAACGTGTGTACTGCGGGTATTAAAGTACACTTAATTACACTCCCTCAGCCCTCATTGTTTTCTATTGACCAGCCATCTGTCTCTGATTCACCGTGTGCTGATGTGTTAATAACTGTTGTGGAAATGTAGGGACACAAACAGCCACATGGTTTCCGGCCATCCGGCCGAATTATGATGCAGCCAGATAACATGCATTTTAATATCCTGATTTTTTTAAGAAGGCAAAAAGAAGAAAAAGCACAATGGCATGACTGTAATGAGGACTAGCAGCACTGAGCGTGCATTTATTAACATGCATTTAATAAAACTGTGTCAAACTGAACAGTTTGAAACAGGCTGTAAATACAAGACCTAACAAGGGTTTACATGAAGTAATTAGTATATCTATCACTCAATCCAAAGATTAACCTTCTGACCTAATTACACAATTCAAGATAAACGTCATATGAACTATGATCTACTTTCCTGCAAATATAACCTCAAACACTAAATCAAACACACCTGAACCAGTTAAAGGAGACATATTATGCCTCTTTTTACAATATGTAATATAAGTCTCTGGTGTCCCCAGAATGTGTCTGAAGTTTCAGCTCAAAATACCCAATATATAATTTTGAAAATACCTATTTTGAGTGGAAGCAGAAACACGCTGGTTTTCGTTCCTGTCTCTTTAAATGCAAATGAGCTGCTGCTCCCCGCCCCCTACTCCAGAGTAGAGCTGCACCATTACAGCTCGGACCAACTCTCTCTCCGGGTTTTTTTTTTTTTTTTAACAATGTCCTAATTTATGTATTGTATAGGTTGTATATTATATATTTTTTAAACCGTATTTATCTGTATTATGTCTACTGTTAGTGTTGTGTTAACTGTATGCATCAAGGGTTTGAGAGTAACGCAATTTCAATTCTCTGTATGTATGTGCTGTACATGTGGCAGAATTGACAAAGCAGACTTTGAAAAACATCTGTTTTGGTTCTGATTATCATGTTTATCGCGCTGAAATCAAGCAAGCGTTTTAAACCATATGAGTTTAAACTTCAGATATAGGGTTTTCTGAGCGCACACATCCGAAGCACACGCACAGAAAGCGGCTGTCACAGCAAGTACTAAACTAAGCTCTCATTCACACACAAGTTTACGTTAAAAACACACATGCAGAAAGTTCAAAAGAACAGTATTTATTTGAAATAAAGATTTTGCAACTATGTAAATGTCTTTACTGTCACTTTGGATTAATTGAATGCATTCCTGCTGAATAAAAGAATTAGTTACTTAAAATATTTTAATTAAAAACAAGTTAAAAAAAAACCTTTTGACCTCAAACTTGTCAAAGATTTTTACTGTTTGACAATAAAACAGTTAAAAAAGATCAGCATCGGTGCCAAAAGCATTCCAGGTGTTGAACTCGTGAATCACTAATAAAACTACAGTGCTGTAAAAACAGAAGAGACTTCAGAGCTGTAGATGCTGCGAGAGCCGTGTAGAAAAAGTTTAGCAGTATTAGTGATTAAACCAAGCTAGCAGGACTATCATGAGAAGCTATAACCAGTGCGGTCTGAAATGAAGACGTGATTTTAAACAAGCATGAAGGATGCTGATGCTGGTAATGAGAGCTGGGTAATCACATCAGAGCTTTATTTAAAGCATGATTCTGCACTAGTCAGCCAAGTAATCAAATCAAGAAAAGGAAGTCCCTTACATATCAAACAATCAGACTCATCTTGCTGACCTCAAGTCTCAGAGAGGTCAAAGTGAAACAGTAATATTGAAAATTATTATTACAATTTAAAATAATTGTTTTCTATTTTAATATATTTTAAAATGTAATTCACTCCTGTGATGGCAGAGCCGAATGATGATCTGGGGATTGCTTCGTCTGAACCATCGCAGAAGCTGCAGGGGGTTCTGACATACAGTGCCCCCACTGTGCCGTCACAAAGCGCGCTGCAGGAAAATTCAGTTATCTGATCGCTCGCTGGCCTTGGATCAGTGACTCACAGCCCAAGGTTAACACAACACTCCAGCCACCTCCACGGCAGAACAATCCCGCTATGCCAACAATGGCACTCTTGTTCAAAACCAACACGCTCACGCTGCCTGAGCTCAGGCGTCTTCACTATGCACCCGATAAACACATGCATGCTATCTTATCCAACCTACGTGAGTTTCATACCGTCAGAGTGACGTTAGTTCAAGCCACGACTACACAAATCAACCGCTGCACGCTTCACCCAAACGTCGAGACTGACCAACTACTGGAATGTATGAGAACGCACTTCAGAAACTCTCCATAACAGAATAACCACAATGACTAACATCCAGAAATACTCTTACCAACGGGGCAGGATTAACAATGAAACACTGTTAGGAAAATGCCAAGGGGAAATTGCAAATTTTTCCACAACAAAACGACAGATTTCATGGTCTGATTCATTACACTGATAGAAAAAACATGCAGAAACTGAATCTTCAGGAGTAAACAGCTTCTCACTGGGGCAGTACCCTTATAGGGACGACTTTGTAGCTTATCTGTGCATACTAGCACCCTAGAGTAGTACCCTTAAAGGCTAGAATACACTACATGCCTATTCAAATGGGAGCAGATTTGGTAACACTTTATTTTAAGGTGTCCTTGTTACACGTTACATGTACTTACTATTATAATAACAATTAATTATGCATAATTACATGCAAGTAACCCTAATCCAAACCCAAATCCTAATCATATAGTAAGTACATGTAGTTAATTAATATTACTCAGTACTTATATGTATAATTACACCGTAACAAGGGCACCTTAAAATAAAGTGTAACCTCAGACTTTAAAACACTTGCAGTCTTAGTAAATGGTAACTAAAAACTGAGCATCATGCAATAAACTACTGAAGATCACATTCTACCAGACTTAAGTTGTTGCAAACACAACAAGCCCATGCAAAAACATGCATTTTTTTTCTAGGAGATGCATGACAAATGCAAAAATCATGTGGTCACGACTGTGTCCATCAGATACTACAAGATTTTCTCCGACTGGCCAGAATCTGCATTCAGGCTCTGATTTTTTAGCAGCTAGTATCTAGTATATTTGGGCAAAAGTTGTAGTGTATTCCAGCATTAAGGTACTACTATGCACTTATTTTATTGATACCCCTCATTTTAGGTCACATCATAAGTGGACCTGCCAAAATATTTTATTAAAAACATGTTTTACCTGACAACTAGAAAACGTTTGACCTGACGGTCAACCATAACTAGTGCTGCCAATCAGCTACACTTTGGCAAGAGCGATGGGTTTCAAATAGCAGTTGAGACTAAACAGCATCAAAGAATAGCAATGGCTAGAATGAGCTTTATGAGAGCATTTAGAGGGATTATAGAAGGAAGCTGCCCATCTCAATGAAAGCATACGCTGTTAGGCCACACTGCCACCTGCTGTTCACCAACTGATAGTGCACAAGATTAAACAGCACTTTATGATAAATGCTTTGAAGACTTGCAAAGATGCTGGGTGAAATGTATGTAGTGCATTGAAGTAAGGTTTGCGTTAGAAAAGATCCTGCTTACCTATCATGAACCAATCCAGCGATGACATCAAAAGTGGAGGGTAACCATAGAAAGAAAGAAGAAAAAAAACGTTTCACTCACTAGTTTTTAGCATCAAGTTTATGGGCTATGCTTTCACTGAAGCTGACAGTATTCTTTGCTCTTAGAATGCAAAACCAGGGACCGACTATGAGACTAAACACAGAATCAAAAGAACTGCTAGATTCCCAAAGTCATGACTGATCTTCAGAGACTGACCCAGGAGAATCCCAGAACAACCAATCATCCAAACATTATGTAGCAAGAAAATGCAAATGCAACTAAATTTTCACTTCATGTTCATCTGCAAAGGCAGCCACAATTCAAATATTTTTTGTCTAAGGACACGGTGTTCTCGCTTTGCTCAGCACTGCACAAATCATCCGAGACCAGATACTTTCAGAAGTTCTCAGGAAATGTAGAACTTCACACCGCAAAGACCAAACTCTGCACTAATTAATTTAGTCAAATAAGGAAGCGAAATGACACCAAGTTCTTTTATGGAGACAAATTCAATGCAGTTACTGACAACACAATTACATCTCAATATTTATACATTTGTTTTAATATGGATTAAAAAGTTTTTAATAAAGGAGCCATCATTTCAACCGAATTGACATTGTTGCTTCAAGTTCCAACAGAGGAGCAAAATAAAACACACACACACATAGCCTAATAAAAATAGAATATGATAAACTATAAAAAATATGATGAATAAACTAGAAACTAGAATAGACTCACTGAACCATATATAGCAAGTAGCTTAAAAAGGACTGCATAAGCCAGGGCTTCCATACATTAACAATCAATATCTGCTAAAGATCCAATGCAGCTAGTCTCATGCTGAGGTAATCACTACCAGGTTTAACATATCTTGATATGGCAGTGCATGAATTAAGAATCATTGTCACTGATCATACTCGTATCATACTGATCACATGTGTATGTCTTAATGTCCTTTACGCACAGAAACTGAAAAACAAACTAACATTCTGAGCTGCTTAATGCATACAGAGAGACGTTACATAAAAGATAAAACATAACCTCACCTAGTGAGTGATTCAATGTGTGTAACATCTCTCTACAGTCTTATTACCATACAGAAAGCATGGATCATTTGAAACGCATGTAATCTAGTCTGGTCTCCTGATGTCAAGTCAGCAAGAAGTGTTCTCGAAATGTGCTGGATGAGCACGTCATGAATATTTAACTCGACATGTTTATACAACAAAACAACTTAAACGTTCGGCCATCAAACTTGACTGACTAAATATTGTGCAGCACAATTTAATGCTTTATATCATATATATTGAGTTACAATTATGAAAGTATTTGCAAGAATACTCTCTTCCAGAGATTAAGGCTACACTTTGTCTGATGTAAATGAGAGATGAGACACTTCAGCCACAGGAAAATCCTAGCTCAGTGTTCACACAGCAGAGAATGCGGATACGTGAAAGTCTCCAGAAACTATGAAATATGCCAAAACAGAGGATGCAAGTGCAGTAGCATTTCATTACAAGAGTATCAAACCAGATAAGCACAACTTTCCTCTCTTTGACAAACATCTGTCCATGTAAATGCATTGCAACGGCCATGAATGCACAAGGTTGTTTGGTACACAGGTAAGAGATATGGGAGCTTGTTATTGTATAAAAACAAAAACTTCCAGAAGGATGCCGTACGCTGCTTGGGTGACGCACCACTTAAAACCAAGGCCCTTGACGGGAATAATCGGTTATGTGACCAGCTTGAAACGGAGCGATTACTTTGCAATGCTCCAGTGATGTTGATGGTAATGCTAGGACCCTATTAATAACCAGGCACACCAATGGGTTACATTCGTGCACATGTGAAAGGCCAAACCGTTTACTCATCATCTCAACTCAGTGAGATCTCATTCCTGAAATCAAATAAATTGGGATCAGAATCAAGCAGGACAAAGACTAAGTAAAAATGCAACCTTGCGTACACTATCGAAACCGTTGAATTACTTCAAGAATCAATATACACTATCACACTGCATTCTTGGACATTTTGAATTTTTACGTACCATAAGATTAAACCTTCTACCATCAGTTAGGGGTGGGGGGCGTATGTTTTATCGGATATGCAGGCTTATATACTGGTTTTATAAATAGGCGTGGAGAATGCCTGCACTCCATCACCCACATGATACACTGTCTTGATCAATCTGGGAATCCGAGTCAAGTTTCCTGAGCTGAGCAACAAACTCAACATGGCTGCTGTAACTTCACTTGCTGTATTGAATGTATACAATAACAGACCAGTATAGAAATTCAACAAAACGCATAAAATACCAAGACAACAAAGACAACAGCACTGACCTGACCGCAGTCATTGCATTCATAAGGGGCTTCAATCTTGAGGCAAAGAGATCTTAACCACATGCCTCTTGGGCATTGTGCAGAACATATAACAGCAAAATTATTCAGTCCTAACCCAAGCTATAAGGCTAGAAGAGGGCCACTCCATGTACAGCGAGTGCTTGCATCCATAAAAACACTTAGAAGGGCCGAGCAAGTTGGAGCACCTCTCATCTCTCTGGTGTCTGTGCGTATGGATTGTGTATGCACTGTTTACTAGTCCAAATCGACATTTCAACTGAACAACAAGTTGACTGCGTCGACTTCCTTGAGAAACCTAAAAGCAAGGATGCCATAAAGCAAGTAAAGTATCCTATGATAATGGATGAACCATGTAGTGATGTCAGCTGTATTCTGGGCAAGACATGGAGACAAAATCAAGGGACTGAAATAGAGGAACTGATCAGCGGTCAGTTAGAAAGGATATCCACAACCCGCTATGCAGCTGGCTACATGTGTTCAGTCATCAGTGAGGCCCATAGTGGGTATGCGATGCCTCCCAGAACCTCCGATCCAGTGTCTGCTATAAACCTGTCTCTGCTTTTTCACTCAATTCAAAGAGCTGGCCAGAGAAATCTCTCACACAATCAATCTAGAGGGCAATCTAGGCTGGACCACACAAGCGGTGGCATGCGGCGTTATGCCCAAATTAAACGAACCATGTAGACAGCTGTCACACCATAGCCATCTGACTGCTGCTGGACTGCGGACAAGCCAAGTATCCATGGGTAGGGAGGACAGGCTGAAGGAGAGGCGAAAGGTGAGAAATGTTCCCAAAGTACCAGGGATGAAGACCAGACACAGTGTTTAGCCAGGTTCTGGGCTCAGCTCCCAGTCTGGTATTGTTTGTACTGCAAAAATACCCACTCACTCAGGCACAGGTCAAGATAGCTATATTTGGCAGTGATAAAAAGGGCAGGATTGATCCTCCTACTCTATGAAGACTTTTGTTGTGCTGAACTATGAGGACTGCGTGAGTGGCCTCAAGGAATTTGCTCTTACTTGTTTACAGGCTAGGATTCCTCAAATCCCGCCTTGGAGAGTTTAGCTTCAACCCTGATGTGGAAATGGAAAACTTGTCATACCCTGGGCTGACAAGAATGACTATCAGATTTAATATTTTGAGAAATGTCTCTTAGTTTTGTTGATACAACAGACGTCAAAACTGTTTGGCTACCAACATTTTTCAAAGTATCTTGCATAAGAAATAAAGTCAGATAGGTTTGGAATGAAATGACAGTGCGTATATGTTGTAATTTTTGGGTAAATTATCCACATCAAGTGTGCTAGTTTAACAGGCTGGAGACCATCACAACAATGAGTCTAAACTAATGTTTTCAGGGCAGTTGAGGTTCTGTCAGGTTCCAGGGTACTGCTGCTTGAACCAACTACCACTTCTCAAGCTGTCCTGATAACCAGACTCATATTACAAGCTGTTAACAGCAACAATGTGCTGGCAAAGCATGATTAGCACAAATATTGATTATTGCAATGGTCCCGGATATTAAAATGCAGGAGTGTTCCCGAGCAGCCCCATCTTCAGTTACGGCCCCTGGCTCTCGGCAGATGCTGGGAGCTTGTGACACATTCCCAGGCCAGGAGAAAGCCTCTCACCCACACTGCCAGCTTTGCAAGAATTGTCAGCACCTCTTGGCAGCCTTGCAGCAGGTGGGGGGTCTTCAAACACATGGTAAAAGCTGCTGTCTGAGTTCAGCAGGTTTTTTCAAACCGTTTAGAGTACCGAGGGTGGCCCAAAATCAGCGTCAAAGGGCAACCTGAGAAACGATGTCAGCACTTCTTGGCGGCTTTGTTGCAGGCTATGCTGTTACCATGTGCCACCTGGGCTTGCAACGATCACATTGGATGTACGCCACCACTTACCTTCAGCTTGACAAGTAGTTCAGCTTCTGTGTGCCGTCATGACTTGACAAATGCGTAGGCATCAGAGTTACAAGCTACACATTCAAAAAGATATTGGCGACATATGACAGATTAGCTGACATCCCATCATGTCTGTTAGTGGGGGTCCAGCCTTCCCATATGGAGAAAGCCACAATACTGTTTGCCCAACACTTTCTGTTTGTCTGTCCAGCACAGGAATGGGTTTGCTCAGAATAGCTTTGGGCAGATGCCTTCACCGAGTGTTATTTGGAGCTCAAGGGCAATGCAATCCCATCATCTTCCTCCCATAGGAGCCGGCGAGGAGGGGCAGGACGACACATCAGATTACATGAATACTCAAACCGTGCTCATACACACACGTGCTCAAAAAACTCCTTTTGCCCTTTTCAGTAATGTCCGCAAGATCGAGAACGAGCCTCGGGTTGATTTTCTACACCCACAGTACAATGACAGAATGTTTACTTAAAGTGAGGCTAAGGTAATAAATGTGTTCTCCTGAAACCTCTCTCTGTTCTAAAATAGAGATGGCGTATCTGATTCCATTTAAAAAATCAGTTTGCTCAGATGGTTCAAGAAATGTGAATTCATACCATTCATAAAAAAGGATTCAATGATTCAATTGAAGCATTCTGCATCTACAAGGTAAATATTTAGCTTCATTACAAATGAGATCCCATTCCCCAAAATGTACCAAATTTAGCCAAGGTGTATCAAGCACTATATCCTATCTATATAAAGAAATATTTAAACCAAAAATAAAATTTCTGTCATTATTTACTCAACCTCATGTTGAGCACTGGACGGCTTAAATATTTCACCAAAATTGTTCGGTGCACCTGGAAAATGATCAGCAAGTCGCAATGTACTGCCACGGCATTAAGTTTACCAAATCCAATACTCATTTCTTTATGTCCTTTTGTGTCCTGCAGAAGAAAGAAAATCATAGGGGTGTGGAACATGAAGCTGAATGACAATTTTCATTTTGCAGTGAACCCAAATGAATCCCCTTAAATTCTGCTGTCACTAAGTAAGAGTGTTTTTCAATTTTATTAGCTGTATTTAGAGGAAATTTATAATCCTAAATTCACCCTAATGGAGAACCTCACTGTGGACATACTGTCCTCTTAAATGACGAGCTATATAACTTTGTTAATAGCTTGTAGTGTAGACAACTATCTAGTTTGCTTATTTTTTGTTTAAATGAATAACAGGTTTAGAAAAGAATGGCAAAACAAAATGAATAGGTATGGGAAATACTCTCATGTAAAGGCAGCACTACAGATAGTCTGCAAGCGGAGGCAACTCTAAGGATGTCTGAATACAGCTGGTCAAGTAAATGAGACATGACAAAGACTTCAATCTGCCTTTCGATCCAACAGGATTCATGAGATGACCCGTGTGAGCTTCACCCTGCCCCTCAGCTTCAACATACATGAATACATGCACCATCTTGTCTCCATTTAAAATAAAGCCCTATGGTGAACCAACCACAGTGCAGAGAAACACAATCACTTCAAAACAAATCAGAGTGTACTGACAATCCTCAAAGCCAGAGCTTTAAAAAGCCTGTACTATACGGCATGTAACATTTACCACACTTAAATGTGTTTGTATGAGCTGCGGGGCTCTTCTGTGTGAGATTGTTAGCACATGGCTCACTTTAAAAACACACAGAAGACCTTTTAGTTCTTGCACACTTCAGAACATAAAGGAGACTTCTTAAAGAAACTAAGTACAGAACCCTGGTAGTCAAATGAAGACAATAATTTTTCTCTTTTTAAGTAGAACTTAAGTTGCAAATTAAAACAACTTGCTTCATGCTGTCACTGAAAAGAAGTAAAACGCCAGAGTACCGTGGATGCGCTGAAAGAAAATCATCATTGAAAGATTAAGAGACAAGTTGTGTTATTCACATGTATCATTTATCAGTGACATCAAGAGTCACTCAATTTCATGAACAAATGTCATTGTCAAAGCTGATGCAATATTCGCTATGGATAATTCATATGGCTTCAGAAGACTTGGGTCTTGACAGAAGGGTCTTGATCCATGCCACTTGACAGAAATATATAAATATGGAAAAACCTACATAAAGAGTCTTAAATTCTTCCTTAGTGTTCCTCTTGAAGAAGATTCAGTAATTGTCATTTTTGGGTGAACTATCCCTTTTAGGAAACTGGCACAGAGAGACTTACAGGCCAAAGGAAAAAGCTCAAGTAGCAAATGGCTCTTGATGGTGACCATGGCATAGCATTGATGGGCAGGACCGGATCACTTTACCCAAATGGTAAAGCAGAACCGGAATAGAAAAGCAATACGCACCCAAATGCTCTGGTGTGAAAACTCAAGTCCATTTCCTGGGGGTCTCTTCAGAAACAGCTGTCTTCTATACCAGGCCTGGGAAAAATAACAGGTTTAGTCTCCTCAGCATGTCTTCTTTGGAAACTCAGTTGGTAGCTATTTATACGGAGGCTTCAGAAGACTTGGGTTTTGACAGAAGGGTCTTGATCCATGCCACTTGACAGAAATATATAAATATGGAAAAACCTGCATAAAGAGTCTTAAATTCTTCCTTAGTGTTCCTCTTGAAGAAGATTCAGAAATTGTCATTTTTGGGTGAACTATCCCTTTTAGGAAACTGGCACAGAGAGACTTACAGGCCAAAGGAAAAAGCTCAAGTAGCAAATGGCTCTTGATGGTGACCATGGCATAGCATTGATGGGCAGGACCGGATCACTTTACCCAAATGGTAAAGCAGAACCGGAATAGAAAAGCAATACGCACCCAAATGCTCTGGTGTGAAAACTCAAGTCCATTTCCTGGGGGTCTCTTCAGAAACAGCTGTCTTCTATACCAGGCCTGGGAAAAATAACAGGTTTAGTCTCCTCAGCATGTCTTCTTTGGAAACTCAGTTGGTAGCTATTTATACGGGGGACTCTGATACGTGGCAAGGACAAAAAACAACAACAACAAAAAATCTAGAGAAAGAAAAGTTTTTGGCATGAAACTGACTCCATACAAAGACTCAAGGAATATCTGGATGTGAAAATGAGAGTATTTTCATTTTAAAACATCATCCCTGCTGGACTTCTTTGCTACTTCCTTTCTACAATGATAAAAGAAGCTGCTTTTTATGCTCAGTGGATTCTGCAGAACCTGCTGAGCGAAGTTTCATGGATCTTATATTGGCCTATGGGGACCAAGAGAAATTCAAGTTATTCCATTCACTGGGGCCAGCTGGTGGATCTCAAGTCACTTCAGCAAGGTGGCGTCTAAACCAGCTGCTCATTTGGAGAGGCATGGGGACGCCTGTTTTGTAATGTTGAGGTTCACGGATCTATTTTTTGCTCTGGTCTATTCCTCCTTTCGGTTTGTGAAACACTGCAGTCTCAGTGGAGGCCTGATTTTACAAGGAAAGAAGAAAGTGGAGGGACAAGGATAATTCTGAGTGCCGCTCCTCAAGAACAAAGACAAGCCTCAAGAGGAATGTTTCCACAAGTTAATCTTCTGGAAGGAACATGTGCACATTAGTGATACAGAGCATTTTACTTGGCTTTCTCCCTGTGCCATCATTTGGTTGGTTCCTACAACATCCTCCATCTCTTGAGAACACGGGTGTTGGGTGAGAAAAATTAGGCAATGAACACAGTTATAGCAAATGCTACAGAGATTCCTTGTTTTCAACTCTGGTGCTTTAGTAATAAATGACCTGGGAAAGACGTTATGTTTCCACTCACCTTCCTAAAACATATATATATAACTACCGTTCAAAAGTCTGAGGTTACATTAAAACTAAATTTAATGTCGCAAGACCCTTCAAACCCATTCTTTTATGCAGATTTGGTGCTCAAGAAACATTAACTAAATTGAAAACAGTTATTCGGCTTGGAAATGATGAATAGAAAGTTCAAAAGAACAACATTCATTTAAAATGTTTTTCTTTTTAAATGTCTTTAGTGTAACTTTTGATCAATTTAATGCATTTTTGTTAAATGAAAGTATCAATTAAATTACTGACCGCAAATTTCTGAAAGCTAGTGTAATTTCACCCTTTCTCCGTATATTTATCATTTTAACTAACGACCTTCATTCTTATAACTCATCATTGCTCTGACAAATTCCATATAAAGCTTGCTTAAGGTTGAGAGCATTTGTAATAACGCCAATATCCGGAAGCTAAATGCGAAAGCCAGCGACATTAGACACCCAAGACTACAATAGAGACTCCCATAAATGGTAATGTCTATAAAAAGAAGTTTCTGAAAGTATGATTTAGTGATGAGGAAAATGAATTCCTCGTTATCTTCAGCCGTCCCACTTGAAGAAACAAACATGTTTGTTTCCTGTACCCTAAACATGCCTTTATTTTCTAATAATTGAGACAGATTTTTTTTATTTTTATGAAATGGCTGGTACCGGAAGGTCACAAGTCAAGCTTTAAGCCAGTTGGCGAGGTGTAACATTGCAGCGAGTCCTCCATGAACAGAGTTGTCGTGTACAGTGTCCTTCCGGCCTCTCCTGCTTTGACTATGCAGCACACGCAACGCTGCATTATGGGATTGGTGGGACGAGCAGAGAACAGCTGCTTTTCTAGCCAATCAATACATTTTCTCTGGATCTGGGCAGGGTTAAAAATAGGAACTCCCAGGCAAGTCTTTTTAAGGTCACCGGATGGGATCTTGGCGGTGACTAAAGAAATCACAACAAATGAGCTATGCTCATATCTGTTTTGGTCAACATGATTCCCCATATGTTCTTTCAATAAAGCACACCATTCTGTCAGTGTCGCTAAGCGACTTCACTGAATAATACATGTAAAGTCTAAGAAAGCAGCATTAAAATGACAGCAGTGCAGCACAGTATGACATGCTCATAGACCGGTGTGCTATATTGAGTCTCTTGACTGTGCCTGAGCAATTACTGCTATTGTTGGTTTTAGAAAGAGAGGGAGGCAGAAGGTTGAACGATGACTCACAATCCCAGAAGTTTCTCGTGCATTTTAAACAGCACCAGAATGCACTGATTCTATTCAAAATCCAAAAGCATAATACTGTGATTGAAATTTCCTGGGAACAGTTACGATATCATACATAAATAAATCAAGAATGTCAAGTAAAGACATTTTTTCTAGTAAAGAATGGGTTTAAACTGGCATCAGGGCTCCAGACTGCGACTATTTTTTTTCTGCCAGTGCGACTATTGTTATAATATAGTTGTCCAACTCATAAGCACTGCCATTTCTGTTGCACATGAGAAACATCAAATAAAACAAAACCACGCTACTCATTTGAGCTGCGCAGCACGGACCGTTTATCAAGCACTTTTCAATGACTTTCAAGCTTTTCACACAACTATTTCCAGCACTTTAAAGGTCTAAAAATTATTCAATTTAAATTGCATTTTAATGGGATGACCAAAATATACTTTGCGGTAAACAAACACTTAATTACATTTTTTTTAAAAGATATCAAATTACCACTATAACCAGTAGATGGCAGCAGAGGAGCACTTATTGGCTTATTAGTCGTTCATTTCTACTTTTTGCTTTATATTTTGAAATTATAATTAACATTTTTATGTATGTAGTAAGAAAAGTCACAAAGTACCTTGAAAAACAAACTTTTCTTCAATTTGCGAACTGAATCACAAAGAGTTTTTAAATTATCACTGAAGTTATCAGTCAGTTCAGTATAATACTATAGAATAACAATGTTACATTTAATAAGAACATATTAGAATATACATTTTCTATCTAAAAATTTGATTTTGCACGTTACTGTTGTTAATAAAAATCAATTTTGTATGCTTCCAAACTCAAGCTCAGCGCTTTACTGTCAAATGTGTATTACCAAGAAATAAACATGTAATATTATTATTAACTGCGCTTATTAATGCAAAACAATAGTAATTTTATGATTAAATTATCTTTATTTTTAATACCCCCCACACCACCCCCCCAGCGCTACCAAATCTGCTCCTGGCGCCAATATCTGTAGAACTTAGTGCTCTCAAATATTAGTCTGGAGCGCTGTGGTATTATTCCAGATCTAAATGCTTTTAAAATCCCCATGATTGAAGCGCTCAGTACAGACTCACCTCGAGCTTTGCAAGTAAGCATTTCGACAAGACAATCAATATTCAACCATGCAGTGAAGTGATCTATTAATTTCCAGACCAAAGCAACTGCCATTAAATCCGGCATGCTGTAGGGCATAGTTGCGTTTAGATTCCTGGGACTCACCCGTCTGCGACAGAAGGGCAGACTTTGAGCTATGATGTTGATGCTGAAGATCTTGAGGACTTTCTGGGGGGGTATAGGCTCCTTGGTGACATCCTTGGGGTCAGCCAGCTCCCGTGCCTGGCTCTCCGGGAGAGCCTGGGGAGCCTTCTCCTTGCCCGAGGACTTGGTCGTCTTTCTCCTCGGGCTGGCTGACGAGAAGCGGGGAATGGGGCAATGTCGCAGCATTGCCAACCCGAAGCTAGTAGGTCGTATCCCAGCAGAGGTGAATTTGTGGGATTTGGTCAGTGGCAGAATCGCTGAATGCCCCCAGAAGACGACTCACGAGAATGTTTCGGAGTTTAAAGAGACACAACAGCTCTAAGGGTCCACACCAAGCTCGCTGCCCTGGATTGTGGCCCCTTTTAAAATATCAGAGGGTCTGATGTCACCAGTGAGCCTGTTGGGCCCAGCGGCAGCTGTCCTGTACTGGACTACCCCCACCTGAGCACATGAGCACAGGAATCTACTCCCCTAGCCCACCATGGAGCAATGCAGCCTCTGAGATTCACATCAGAGACAGACATATCCCTTCACATCTCTCCCTTTACAGTAAGTTTGATTCAATGACAACTTCCACTTCAATATGCACCTAAGCAGCATTAGCGGCTAACGGACTGCCAACATTGCAAAATATTACACTATAAACAGAAAGACAGAATTACTGAGTTTAAATCAGTATGCCTCATAAAAGGAGGATAAAAACACAGTCACTCAAAGTCATATAAACAAGCAGTCAGTAAAAATATGATTTAAGTTTCATAATCCTCTAGCACACAAAAGTTCGCTGTTGAATGTAATAACTTGCAGTTCAGTGAGTGAGTAAGATGTTGATTCGGAGTCATTAAAAATGCATCAGTCTGATATGAGCTTGAGTCTTTTTGAATGATTCATTAATAAAAAAAAACTATTGTTTTTACTTAAAGGGATAGTTCAACCAAAAACGAAAATCATTTACTCACCCTCAAAGTGTACCAAGCCCGTATGAGTTTCTCTCTCTAGTTGAACACAAAAGATGATGATTTGAAGAATGTTGGTAAGCAAGCAGTTGACGGTAGCCATTGACTTCCATAGCAGAGGAAAGAAAATACTATGGCTACTCTCAGAATATCTTATTCAACAGAGAAAAAAACTCAACTACTTGAGGGTGAGTTAATAACAAATGACAATTTTCATTTTTGGGTGAACTATCCCTTAAAATAAGTGTTTGTGCTGCCTTAAAATTTTACGTTTAGTCAAGTCAAATATCTAAGTTGTCACTTTCATGTGACATTTCAAGTTGGCTAAACTTAATTTTAAAACAGCACACACACTTACTTCAAGTTGAAACAACATCACACCATCACTGAAAACTGGTACTGGAAATACTGTGGAAAATCATCATCACAGAACTATAAAACTACTTTGCTTTTTATACTGTAATGAATGCGACACAGCCAAGCCCACTTCGTGGGTTCAGCGGAGAAAATAATATTTAGGTTTTTTTCCAAGATAATGATACACATTAATATCTGCACGTTAGGAGCCCTAGAGCATTTCTGTTCTGGAGGCTTAATTTGAACAACTTCTCTAGTACAATGTACATTTGTAGAATATAAAGCGGCCCTATGATGCAGAGACACAGGGTTTATTAAAGTCAAACTGACCCGAGAGAGCCCATCTCATTTATAGCCCTGGAAACCCAAAAGCTTCTGTCCTCTCACTTCATACAGCCCCACATAAGCCTTCTCCTAATCTCACGGTGCACAGCTATGCTCCGTATGTGCAGCGCTGAGCCTCGGCCCGGTAGTGTGACTGGCACAAGGTAATTGCTGGGAATGCCAGAAATGTGAGGGGTTTAACCCTGGCTCCTGCAGAATGTCAGGCACAGCCTTCTGTAAGGAGGAATCCTTTATTCTGCATGCCCGTCGCTTTTTAAATATAGTTTCTCTAGGGCTGATGGGGGAAGAAACTAGGGTCTGGAAAGGAAGAAAAGGGAATTTTCAATCAGGAGATCAAAAACAGATCAAACCACAACTTCACTGCAAGGAAAACAAGGGCTACTTTTGAGAAAATAAAACCGAACTTTAAGACGACAAAATGAAATCCTATGCATTAACAGAATATTTCACCTAAAAATTGCCCTCATATTTTTCTTCTTCTTCGGCACACAAGATAATTGAAGAATCTCGAAGCTTTTTTGTCTATACAGAAAGTCAACGGGGTCCAAAAGTTTCAAAACTCCAAAAAGAACATCATACAGTAGTGCAGTGGTTTTGTAGTGCTGTCCAAAACTAAAACTTTCATAATTGAAATAAAGCTCAAATAATATCAAATGCAAGATTAGATGAAAAACTTAAATGTAAACTAAATTAAAAAAAATTAAGTTAGAGCACCACAATTACTAAAACTGAAGAATAAAGCTAAATAGAAACTATAAAAAAAAGAGAAAAGCACAATTACTAAAACCTAAATTAAAATGAAAACGGAAATTCTAAAAATAAAAGCTAATTTAAACACTGCATATAAATAATACTAAAATAACAAGTTTCTACATTGTATGATGAACAAACTGAAATTTTAGTTCATTGCTCAACTCATCATGTATGCAGAGGCCAAATCAAGTTTGATGACAGATCAATGATTTCTTGTGTCATGTAACTTCAAGTGAATGACGTCACCATATTTGACTTCAGTGATGCATACATGAGCTGAATAATCATCTGCTTTGAGAACGAATGATCTCTTGCACCGTACAAAGTGATCATCACTTGAAAAGAAATTGCATTAGACAACTTATGACATTGTTGGACCTTTAAACTTTGGACAAACACATAGCCTGTACACAGACACACATGCTGTGACACACTTTCACGTCAGTCGCCTGAAGCAAAGACAGGAAATAAAACCGAACTTTAAGACGACAAAATTAAATCCTATGCATTAACAGAATATTTCACCTAAAAATTGCCCTCATATTTTTCTTCTTCTTCGGCACACAAGATAATTGAAGAATCTCGAAGCTTTTTTGTCTATACAGAAAGTCAACGGGGTCCAAAAGTTTCAAAACTCCAAAAGGAACATCATACAGTAGTGCAGTGGTTTTGTAGTGCTGTCCAAAACTAAAACTTTCATAATTGAAATAAAGCTCAAATAATATCAAATGTAAGATTAGATGAAAAACTTAAATGTAAACTAAATTTAAAAAAATTAAGTTAGAGCACCACAATTACTAAAACTGAAGAATAAAGCTAAATAGAAACTATAAAAAAAAAGAGAAAAGCACAATTACTAAAACCTAAATTAAAATGAAAACGGAAATTCTAAAAATAAAAGCTAATTTAAACACTGCATATAAATAATACTAAAATAACAAGTTTCTACATTGTATGATGAACAAACTGAAATTTTAGTTCATTGCTCAACTCATCATGTATGCAGAGGCCAAATCAAGTTTGATGACAGATCAATGATTTCTTGTGTCATGTAACTTCAAGTGAATGACGTCACCATATTTGACTTCAGTGATGCATACATGAGCTGAATAATCATCTGCTTTGAGAACGAATGATCTCTTGCACCGTACAAAGTGATCATCACTTGAAAAGAAATTGCATTAGACAACTTATGACATTGTTGGACCTTTAAACTTTGGACAAACACATAGCCTGTACACAGACACACATGCTGTGACACACTTTCACGTCAGTCGCCTGAAGCAAAGACAGGAGGCGTTTCTTAAGGTCACACCGGTCATCTTGAACGGCAACAACCATGTGAAAAGACCCAAGAGAGTCATTTTTTGGCTACTACTCATAATAAAGCACTGAGATGAAAGAAACTACACATTTTTCTTACTCTGCTTCACCAAAACGAAATAAGCAAGTATGAGACTATTTTATGTGAGAGCATGACACTACATCCAGCAGAAGCCTGCAGTCGACTCATTTCAGAGTAAAACAACCAAATGAGCTCATGAATCATTTATGCTTAAGCTGCTCGAGGGAAAAAGTTTTCCTCACAAGGTTCTTAAGGGACAAAGTTTTATGACAATAGCACATTCAGAACAAAAGTCAATCCTCCGGTGAAGCTCTAAAACCATGGACGGTTCGCAAGGGCATTTAAACACTTGTTCATAAAACCGCTGCAAGTTTTGTCAAAGATATAATAATAGCAGGATTTGCATAGCACCACTTTATTTCTAGTTTTCAATAAGAGCAAAGCACAAAGATGTCATTGAATATCGGACCTCTCTTACAACGTGCAAAATCAATAAAGTACATCAGTACATCAAAAGTCTGGATCTAGATATTACAGATGATCCTATATCATTTTTAGTTTGTCTCAGAGGCTGTTCACATATGCCCAAATATTTTGCTGATGCTGAGAAGGAGAATTTGGCTTGAAAACACATGTTGATTTTAATAAATAAGAAGGAATAAGTATGATGTAATTTCAAAAGTTCAAAGGCCGTTCAAAACTTTGGGGTTGGTTATTAACTTATGCTGACCAAGGCTGCATTTATTTGACCAAAAATACAGTAAAAACTATTAAATTATGAAATATTACTATTCTAAATGAAATGCGCAGCTGTATTTTCAGCATCATTACTGCAGTCTTCAGTGTCACATGATCTTCAGAAATCAGTATAATATGCTGATCTGCTGCTCAAGAAACATGCTGAAAAAAAGTTGAGCCACTAAAAGTTTTGGGGAAACCGTGATTTGGCATGTAAAAGATTAATTGTAAATCTCTTTAATGTCACGTTTGATCAAATTGAATGCATTTATGTAATGCATTAATGTTGAGCAGTGTTAAATTAAACGGACACAAATTGTGTCTAAATTGGGGTAAATAATAAAAATATTTCCATATGTGATCCACATTGCAACTGAAAATGTCAGATTGTGATTTTTGCGGTTTAAAAACTAAAAAAGTTGAGCCACTAAAAGTTTTGGGGAAACCGTGATTTGGCATGTAAAAGATTAATTGTAAATCTCTTTAATGTCACGTTTGATCAAATTGAATGCATTTTTGCTATTTATGTAATGCATTAATGTTGAGCAGTGTTAAATTAAACGGACACAAATTGTGTCTAAATTGGGGTAAATAATAAAAATATTTCCATATGTGATCCACATTGCAACTGAAAATGTCAGATTGTGATTTTTGCGGTTTAAAAACTGTCACATTATCAAAAATAAAATGGATAACACCGATGTGGGCCACATTTATCTGCCATGTGAACAAAGTCTGAAAGAGCTCCGAGTCTGAAGTGTTGTGATGGAAATGACTAATGAACCAAGAGGCCTGGGATTGTTCCTGCTGCTTTGGCAACTTCTCGCAGGACAGCTGTGAGAGAGCTTATTATGGCGATCTTTGCTTGAAATACCTAATCCAGACTCCAGACAACCAAAGCAGAACTCAAATTGAAAAGTGGAGTCTTTGGCAGCCTCATGTGACTAAGAGTGGAACTGCATGCATTGCAAATGCAAAATAAGATGGATGTTTTGACTGAAAATTATTATTATTCCAAATAAGGGACCTGGATTTAGAAATGCAGTTACAGTTCTGTCACCGAGCTCTTCTCGTTTGGTGACATATATTGTCTAACACTTGGTAAAACCGGTGAGCCTGCCCTTGCGTCATCTCTGATAGACACTCTGCCTCAGCACTTCATTATCCAGAAATGTAGCAGCTTCCTCGCTGCACCAGCATCCAGTCACTCTTCACCTGTTCATCACCTGACTTTTACACTCCAGTGAGTCTTTGAGCAGATGGGCGGGCTGATAATGAAGGTTGCCAGGCAACATTTTAAAGGGGTCCCACAAGAAAGTTCCTCCTCACATGAAACCGAAGTGAAGCAGAGAGGCATGATGTCAGAGAACTCCTGATGGCCTTACTTCTGTCTGGAGCTTAAGACTGGCATATGAATGAACTAAACCGCTGCTGTTCATCAAGTAAGCAGAACCACAGTAATGTGGAAAACCACAGAGGTACTATGACAATGACAAGGACGGAGAGTCTGTTCAGCAAGTAATAGAGTCCTTTTTTATATAAACTTTATATATTGTTGATAAAATGAAGCAAAGTATTGTTTTAGTCATCAAGTTTTCATCACATGGTGGAATAATCTCACCTATGCGCTTGTTCTGTTGATTCTTCAAATGATACGTGTAAACAAACACATAAAATCTGAACTAATCGAAAAACAATGTTGAAATTAGAAAGTATTTGAAATCAGTGTTACAATGAACAAATCTGAAAATGTGAAACTATAAGCAAGCATGAATCCATATTTAGCATTTCTTGGAGCTCAGCGCTTAACATTCCTGACCAGGAAATTAAAGTCAGAGCAACAACAACCTATGATTTGTGGGATATGAAAATAGGAATAGATTAACTACACACAAATTTTTTTTAAAATTAGGTTAATTCAGATTTTCACCCAAAAAGATCACTTTGATGCTGTTGCCCATACAATGAAGGTCAAAGGGGTCCAAAACAACACGGGACTGAATTTTATTTATATGTAAAAGAAAAAAAACTGCATCTTTTATTCTGGACTTTAATTGGTTGCTGTTAGAGGTTCACTTGGTAAGGAGAACAAGTCAGTTTGAGGAAATAAAAATATCATTCACTTTGCAAATGACAAAATTGCATCAGTCAGTCGAGTAATCGGATAATAATAAATTTTTTGTAGCAATAAAAATAGGCCTAAGCAATTAATAGCCTTTAAAATGACTTAACATACATATATAGCAATATTAATTAGTTCAAATAAAGTATGAAAAGCAAGTAATCATATGTTTTTATTGAACAAAACTGTTGAACAAATACATATTGCATTATTAATAATAGAGCAACATTAGCAATTTTACCAAATGCCTGCAGAGGCGCCAACCGTCCGACAATTGTTTACATCGCGCTCTAACCCTAGTTTAACATTGACAAAACAATTTCATTCAAATGTCCACTTAATCTTTAATATTTGGCCATTTCTTTGCGCCAAGAAATGCTACAGCACTGTAATTTCTTGAAGATGTGGACATCAAAACGTGTAAACTCAGAGCGAGGGTTTGAGCTGCTATTTTGGAGGCGCGATGAACATTTAGCATATTGAGAAAGATATCGATGTACTCTCCTGTGTTTGTGTAGGCTTATAAATTATTTACCTTATAAATCTGATGAAATGGAGCACGTTGCGTTCCCAGATGAACGTTATAATAAACCCAAACTCACAACAATATGCAGAGATGGAGTTTGAGATGCTCCACACATGTATAACATATATAACTGCTCTGAGACGCACGTACTGTACATAACCTACACGCATGTAAATAATTAAAGTGCATATAACCGGCATTGCATATATTTATTTAATAGAATCGCAGCGTTTGTGAATTCACAATAGCATTATGCTTTATGATTTTTAAATGAGATTAATATATCACGCAGCTTTGGAAGACTGTCTAATAATGATTTTCATGGATTCTCGTCTGTGATATGCTCCACTTCTGGTATTTTGCCGATTACTCGTCACGGGCAAAATGCAATCGAGGATTTTTTTTTAAATTGAGTACTCTAATTGAATCGAGGAATCATGACAGCCCTAGGCTGTATAATTAATAGCCACAAAACAAATAAATAAAGATATTAAAAGGAAATTCGCCCAAAATGAAAATTGTCATAATTTACTTGCCTTCATGTCATTCCAAAGCCTTAATGACTAACTTTCTTCTGCTGAACATAAAATATATTTTGAAGATAGTTTTGGTTGAGTACATTTTCATTTTGGGGTGAACTATCACTTTAAGAACAGTTTTGCAACGCTGTATTTTTTATTCAAAATGTTAGTAACGTAGTGATTTATCTCTGAGGTTTTGTGCATGGCTTGGAACTCTTTAGTGAAGAATTAAAAAAAATCTCCATGGGGCCTAAATGAATCAGAAAAACTCACAGAACCAAGACTGCTGAAATAGTGCAGCGTCAGTGCTCTGTTAGACACAAATACTCAAGTATTCAGAAGCGATGGAACAGATCGAACATGACAACACAACTCTTGACTTCATTTTTGATTTTGTGGTTGGTCACTAGTGCTGGGTAAAAACTACTGATATCTCAATATTAATCGATTCTCTTTTTTACGTAACGATATCGATTCTTAAATCCCAAGAATCGATTATTCTAGCCTGTTTTCAGTTAGTGGACGGAACGTTGAAGCGCACTTCCCATCCAATAAATCACAATAAGCATTATGCGTTCGTACTTTTAATATGAAACAAAGTCTCAGATTTCAAATTCTGTCCATTGTATTGCAGTATTCAAACAATAAATGCCGTTTCGGCGCTGTTTCATGTGGAGTGATCACTGTAGCGCCTCAGTGAACTGATCATCTCCTCCACTTTATTACTAGTTATAGCACAAAATAAACATGACTAAACATCCGAAGGCAAGTTAAAAGAAAGAGTACTTTCTTTACGGATTGTAATACGGATTGTAAAGTTTACAATCCGTATCCTGTCTCATGTAATCGCTCAATCAGTGTTTCAGCCACGCAAAGACGTCAATATAACAGCTTGTACAATGTCACGTAACGTCACACTTACCTCAGAAAAACATATTTGTAAGCATAAACTCGTTACTCATTAGAAAAATAAACTGTAGAGAGGGGCATTTAGCTAAATATATGCACCATATAACATATTCATTATAAGTTTTACTGTTCTTATGTTTAATTTATGTTTGAATAAATCAATTTTTTTATGACAGCCACTATTTAAATGTTTATATTTTAAAAAAAAAACATTGAAGTAGAAATATTATGTAATTGTAACTTTATTATTTAAAAAACTTCATTAAGTGTAATTTTAGCAGTTGTAGGCTATAGCTTACAAATCAGTCAATTTTAACCTTCAATATTATAGTAATGTAGTACCAAATGACATTTTAAAACATTAGTTTTTTAAGTGTAGAAAATTTGGCAAGTACTGTACCTGATATTTATCCAAAATAATCGATGTCGAATCGAAAGCTTGTGAATGAGAACCGAATCGTGAAATGTGTCAAAACCCAGCCCTATTGGTTACGGCATCAGACAGCAATTTGCATCACTGTTCTCATTGACTTTCAGTCCAGGGCAGCGCTCAATATCCCAGACAGGATTAGGGGCGTTCACACAGGACGTGTTCTTCCTTTCAAACGGCCAGACATGAGCATATAACTCAACAGAATGGGACACAAAGGTCTTGAGATGTGTTTTTAAGCATGTTTGAGAGCCATTTTTTACCCTCACACCATCTTGAATCTGCAAAGTTCATGTTGCAAAATTCTGAACCAACTGAAGCATAATGCAACAGCCAAAGTCAATCTGATGCATAGAGAAATAGGCTAAAGAAATCATTAATATGGACACCAACCCCCAATTGAATGCCTCAGAGAAATAAATGACCAAAATGACCATCTCTAACTGGTACAGAGGTATAGACAAAGTATATATATATATATATATATATATATATATATATATA
>NW_015505428.1:979813-998338 GCF_001515645.1 Sinocyclocheilus grahami | reverse complement strand
CGGTTCTGGCGCAATGTTAAAATAAGAATAAAGGCCCAGTGTATACACACTGTACTGACTCAGATCAAAGAGTCGGACACATTGCTCTACACGAGCTTGATCTCGCTCTACAAAAATACAGCGCAGTAAAGCAGAGAGTGGTTCAGACAGAGCCGTGCCATATGACTGTGGTGTTGTGTCCCGAGAAAGGGCATATGTAATGAGACGTGCATATGAAACATTCAGAGCGCTCTTCCTGTGATGTAGCAGCTCTAGGCTCTGAGCCTGACAGATGATCCCAGAGCGGGAAAGTGCCGGTGCATTCCTGCTCGCACCTGGGGACGAGGGGAAAGTGGGTGTGTTTGTGCTTCTTGGCATACCGAAAGTCTACACTTTACTCTCCTCACACAAAGGTGGGTGGGGTAAGATAAGCCACTTTGCACTTAAAGGGATAGTTCACCCAAAAAAAGAACATTTCCTCATGTCGTTCCAAACCTGTACGAGTGTCTTTCTTCTGCTGAAAAAAAAGATGATATTTTGAAGATACTTTGTTGCTGGTAGCCATTGACTTCCATAGTAGGGGAAAAATACTATGGAAGTTAATGGCTACCAGCAACAGTTTACTCACCAATATTCTTCAAAATATCTTTACTTTCAACAGAAGAAATTAACTCAAGGTTTGGAACAACATGAAGGTGAGTAAATGTCAGAATTTATTTTTTGGATGAACTATTACTTTAAGACGTCCTCAAGGAGAAATTAGGTAAAGCTAATACACCAAATGATACTGTTGATGCTTGCTTAACTAAAATTAAAAGTGTCTATAATCAAGGGACAAAACAACAACGAAAAAAGCAGACAGCACAACACACCTCCTAATGAACATTTGGTGTTTAGCTGCACCTGATTTGAGTTTACAAGTCATTTTTAGGAGGGGGGGGGATGCTTTTTCCAACTCAGTGATTCTGTTTTTTATTTTTTATTTCCTGACATGTTGGTGTTTTATCTTTCACTTGGTTGTTATAGGTTGCACTGAGTAAATACAGCTGGATAAAACAAAACTGTGTCTGTCTTCATTTCAGGCTTCAAAGCAACAAAATGTGATTATTTTAGGGGGGGGGGGGTTATTTTCAAATGCAACATTTGCATACTATGGGGGGTTATTTTCTATACCCACTCTTACCTGCCCCACAAGCACTGTCCTAAATCCAAACTCACATGACTAACACAACTAGAAAACTTTTAAATGCAAATAAACATTTGGAAACTTATTTGCACATTTGATAAGAACAGCAGGAAATAATGAAGGGTGGGATTTGCTTCATCCAGCGGGATTTAACTGGGTCAGGAATAGGTTATGGTGTTATTGGTTAAGTTCAAGACCAGTAAATAGTGACGTTATGCTGTCTTTAATAGCTAGCTGCTTATTTGCAGGCCATTTCTGAGCTCAAAGCTGACATTAACTGCAGTCATTTTCCCAAAACAGAATTCAAGGCCAAAGACTGCAGATCTAACATGACTTCTGCGGTGTGAATAACACTGAAACACAGCCCTTGAGTGCTTCCGAACACACAGGTCAGAGGCCAGCGAGTGCTTCGTGCCTCAGTAAACACAAGTCTGAGAGCAGATCAAAAAAAGTGGATCTTTTCATGCCACAATCACTTTTTGAAATCAGAGAGCGATTGAGCTCCACCTGACGACAGCAGAGTGTGCCAGTCTTTACGACTGCTTATTACTGCCACTGAATTAAAACTGCGACTCTCACAATTCTGACTTTTTTTCTCAGATTTGCGTGACACAAACTCGCAATTAGACTATTTTCTTAACTCTCAATTGCATGTTATAAAATCAGAATTGTGAGATATAAACTTGCAATCATAAGAAAACTGAGAAAAAAGTCAGTAATCTCTGACTTTATAATGCAATTGCGACTTTATATCATGCAAGTCTTGACTTTATAACTTGCAATTGCAAGTTTACATCTCGCAATCCTGACTTTTTCTCAGTTGCAATTACCTTTATTTTTTATTCAGTGGCAGAAACCAGATTCCAGCTTATCAGTTTGTCATCAGAAGTTGCACAGCAGGACTGTGACCTAAAATGACACCGCAAGAACTTCAGAGGACGGAAGGATTCAAAGCCAATTAATCAGCTTTCGTTAACTCCCTAATTTAGTCTCAGATGGCAACAGCTTTAAAGAGAAAATGAGAGGAAAAGCAGCTTGTTTTAGCCACACTTAAATTAAATTGAATGTAACAACTGTCTCACACACTTTATAATCAATTTACTCTGAGGATTCAAAGAATTTTCAATGCATGTCTCACTTATACCAACTTCTTAAAAATGAGAGGGAGAAAAGGGTTTTGTGGGGAAGTGGGTGAAAATATATATTTCTAATTAGTTCATGTTTAATTAGAGATTTAATTATAGGAATGCCTTTTGGGCATTTTCTTCCAGCTTGTTCATTTTTCAGAGTGTTTATTCATTGCCTGATTCAATAGTCTGTTTGAATCCATAAAAGCCACGGCTTGGGTTCAGCACAGATCTAAAGAGGCTCCCGCTTCACATAACACGTAATAAGGCCCTGCTTTCATCTCTGTCTTTGGATTTCTGGAGAAATGACGTTTGTTTTCTGATGGGAAACCTTGATGTGTCTGCAGCTTAATCAGACACACAATCATCTCAACAGAAGTTCACTACACCTTAGATGATTTTACATAAACCATGAACAACCAATGGAAGGGAACAAAAACACTCACTAGATCTCTGCATAATTGACCGTTTCTGTAAATCACAGAAAGTCTAAATACGGGTATCTTAAGCTTTCAGTAGACAGGAGTTCACAGGATGCAAATAGACGAGGCAAACCCTTTATACTCTGTAAAAATGAAATGAAATGAAAAGAAAAGAAAAAGAAAAAGAAATTCTGGTCAGTACATTCCTTTAACATTCCCTTCTGGCATAATAAAGAGTTTAATTCTGGAGCCTGTCTACATCTGTCTCGCTGACGAAAGGCATGTCAAACATTTTAAAGCACTCATTTCCACACAGGTGCTCAGACACATTTTCTAACCAGCTAAGCAATTTGCAAAATGCAAAGTTACTGGTTTAAGACAAGCTTTTGCAGCTGTGTGTGTGTTTTGGGGTCTCTGAACTAAATGAAAGAAAAAAGCAACAACATGCGCTTACCTAAACAAATCGTAGTACCTTTATACAGTGTGAGTTGGTTATGCACGGTTGATGCAATTAAAAATTAAAGAAAACATACAATTTATTTTAGTGTTTGGCTAGACAGCAAAGTTACTTCAACTAAAAACAAAATGATTATTCAAATTTTTCTTATTTTTCTTATTGGATGTTGAAATCAAATGTGGATGCTGTCATTATCTAATCGGAATCTATCTTCACAAATGACTAGCTATGAATTTACACGGCTAAGAGGGGGGGGGAACTTAATTCTTCAGTCCTTTGGAGTGACAAAAAACACTTTTAATGTTGCTAAATGTTGCTAATCAGGAACCAAATGGGAAAGCGAGACATTCAAGCTTAAGAGTTAAGCAGTCAGGTTTCACCTTCTACCATTACATATCTGTTTATATGGAACTGATCTACGTTCATTTCTTCAGTCCTGTTAAATCAACCTCGAGGACAAGACTTCAGGGACTGACTGCTCTCAACGCAGTGCTTCACTTCTTTATTCTGTTGTCTTACACCGCATGAGGGAATTCAATCATTACTGAGCTTAACGCAAACACTATCAGGTACAGCATGTTGCTTATGAATACAAATGTGGCATTAAAGGCCACAGTTATTTCTATCACAGCCTTTTCAAGAGCTCAACATTTGCATACTATGAAAAGCTCTGAATGCATAATTCCAATGCAGAGATCAAACACGCTGGAACAACGTTTCCTCAAGGAAAATATTTAAGAACGACCTTATTTACAAAGGTTCAGCATTCCCTATTCACGTTCTTAATGAAATCTTGATTAGCCAACAGGAGCAGGACACTAGCCACAGATGCGCTTCGTACCGTTGAGTCTAGAAGTCACACTAAAGCAAAAAAAAATATGGTAGATTTTTTTGCAAAATGACTTCAAATGTCACTCAAAATTGGGGTGACGGGGGACGTTTACTTACGACTCGAGGCTCATTAAATAACAGCTAGATGCACAGAGCAGAACATATAGCACAAAACCATTTTTTTTACGTTTTCAAACTACTTTAAACTCGCCATAAAGCAACACTCAGTGTAAGATGCTCAAAAAAACAGCCAAAGACATTAGACTTAAAATAAATTAATATAAATATAAGGGCAAACTTTTTTTTTTTTTTACTTTGAGTCCATGGTCCCAAATCTCAAACATGGTAAATCAACAAATGTTAATTCAATAAAAATATGAACTCTGAACCATCTGACAGCAAACTAACACAGTGCAGCAGCAGAAGCATAAAATAAACCAGTAAAATCATTCTGAAGTGATTATTTTTCAACAAGAGTTATCCATTTTTGAAGGTGCAATGCATGCTGGGAACTTGCACAACATTGTGCAGAATAAAACTGTGTTCAGATGACTCTAATCTAAGCAAGGTAAACAACTTTTGATAGAAACATCTTGTTCAATTCACAATTCATCATCCTAAATCTTTGTTCAAGAATTTTTTTTACATTTGTTAGAAGAACTTTGCAAGTTGGATTTTTTTTGTGTACTAAAATAGACTTTTAGTCATTTTCCAGATTAATTAATATTTTTATAAATAAAAAACTTTAAAGATGAAATATTTACTTATTTACTTTGAGTTGTATAAAACTGAAGACAAAAGAGTCAAAAATATAATTTACAATCAAATCTTTGCTTAATCTCAATATTTCTGACATGCATTTAACATGAAACTAAATTCTAATAAATTATTGTTTATCATTATTATTACTACACATTTTCTCTTCAAACATTTCTGTGGACCCCTAGCACCCTCTTGAGGCCCCTGGTGTGCCTAGAGACCCGTTTGAAATCAACTAAAGCACAAGCACACTGTCAACAGGCTAATTAAATCACCACTGCTTAAAAAAAAAAATAGAAAATACGATCTCAGACTTAGCAAGGTCAGCTAGTCAAACATTTTGACCCCATCCCTCAGCTCACTAGGCTTTGAGCCACAATGCTGTTTAAAAAAACCTTGACAAAACATTCACATTCTTTTGAAAAGGCTCACGTGGCGAACTTCAGCCTCAGTCAGACGAACACCGTGTTCTCATCTCAAACACACAGCGGCTTCAAAAGGCGGCTCCACTCACAGACGTGATGAGATGTTCACTCACCAGAAACAGCGTGACCTTCTTCAGACCGCGATTCCCCATGACGGCTCAGAGAGACTCGGCTCAGACACAGACAGAAACGGTTGTCTTCGGTCAGTGCGATGACAAGCGTGTCGACATCATGAGGATGAGGAGGGTCTGTGCGCTCTCGCGTTCCCTCCCCTCGCTCTTCTCCATCTCTACTCATTTGTATTTCCTCTTTGCTCAAACACAGACCCAATCTCTCTCTTTTGATTCACGCCAACCAGTAAAGTACACAACGTTTGGAAGAAACTGCTTGAGTGCCACATGACTTTCCAAAAAAACCACACATTCGTGGTGTGAAAGTCTAAGGCCTCTGATGTTTACATTTAGTGATCCAATAAACCTGGACCACACGTCTGAGAGCCACAGACCTGCGGCTCATTAATTATGGTGAATGCAGAACGATAACCATTGGCTGGAGAGTCAATAAGTCAGCGACCAATCAGACTGGGTTTAGAGGTCACTTCTGACTGAGCCCCATCAACATCAGATACGCGTATCTATACAGATGAAGTACTTGACTGTGTTCATACTAATAAACTTTAAAGGGGTCATATGATGCTTTTTTAAAGATCATTATTTTGTGTATTTGGTGTAACTGCGTGCACACACACAATGAGCAAAACTCCGCATTTGAACAGTCAATAGCAAATACTTAAACTAATAACAAAACAGTAGCTGATTCAGAAGCGCCAGATGGTCATAGCAAAGTCAGAATGACCTCCTCTCCTAGGTTCACGAAACGGTCGTCCATAAAATGCATTGCTGTTCTGTTGTAAGTAATCTTAAAGATTCATAAATGCATCTACTTTCGGAAGGCCAAATAAAGGGCTTTTGCTTTCGCCTAGAAACACACAGCGTCTCCCTGACATGCTGCTTCAACACTAACTGCGGTTACTGAAACCACGCCTTCTTTCTTTGCGTGCACATTTGGGCGCATTATGCTAATATTTCCACATAGTGAGGTAGATATGTGGGGGCGTGTTAGAACGAACCGTTTTAGGGGGGCGTGGCAGAGTCTTAACTTTGATAAAGAATATCTCTTTGGATTTGAGACTTTAGTCTTTGCTGGTCAGGTATCTACGATCTCTGACTTGTTTGCTGGCTTCCATGGCTGCAATACGCTGTGTTTTCCACCAATTGGAAATCCTATTGGTTAAACTGGAAGTGGGCGGAGTCACAGACCAAAACAAAACTAGACATCCCGACACGGAACGCACAATTTAAAGCAGAATAACTGGCTGCAGTGTTGTTTTTCAGAGAAACAAGTATGTGAACTTAGCACATTTCCAAAATATCTGCAAGTCATCAAATTAATCATAAAATTACATACGGCACCTTTAAGCATATTTGACCAACCAGTCCAGATAAATAAAGCGCAAAGGCTTTCCTTTTAAGGTCAATGACAAGTAATAACAGGCAACTTTATGCATAATACAAGCCTGCTGACACGGACAGGCCCAGACCAGATCTGCAGACTCTTTCCACAAAACCCCAAGAAAACATACGACTTATGCAGCAGATGATATTTGGAACTCCGGTTTCCTCAAATGGAAGAGATTTGTAAAAGTTGACGAAAAGTGAATAATTCATTAAAATCATAAAAAGTTAAAAGAGCTGCATAATGAAATTGAACGTCCAGTTCACGGTAAATGCTGCTCTGCATGTCACTTATAAAGTGCACTTGGGCATGCAATGTGCACCAGGATCACATTTTCACATTTCTTGCAGAAATAAGCTACAGCACTTTTTGTAACGTCAGGTTTGTAACAAAGCATTATACGTTTGTTATTAAATAAACACAGACTTTAAGCTCTCCCTGCAGTTATCCACCAAAATAAATGCTTGAGGTTTTAATATTTGAAAATAAAGACAGTAAAAAAATAGCAATATATAGTGTAAAACAATAAATATTATTATTATAATAATCTAATCTAAAAAATAAAAAAAAAAAGGTCAGGATGTTTAAATTGCAGCAATAAGATATTTTTATTATGAGCATAAATGCTTATCATATCGCAATTCAAAACGCAATAATGACAAAATTATATAATTTTGACCAAATTGTGCAGCCCTGTACTGTAAATAAATCTTAATAATAAACACTTCCTTAGTTTAAATAATCTATTTATATTTCATTTTACCTGCATGTCTGTGAACATGCAAATGTGTTTTTATATTATTGAAATATTAACTTAAAAGTGGGTACTTCAAGAAAATATTTTGTTAAAAGGGTTCGGCTGAAAAACTTCCATCACCCAAGTAATCACAGAATGTCAGAACCAAAGAAGAATTCAGTTTTAAAGTGAAAAACAGCAAAAGCTAATCCAGATGCTCCTGAACACATTCAATGCAAGCCAAAGCTTGACATATTATCAAACCAACCTTTATTTGAAAGCCCTTTAGTTAGGTACGTAATGTCTGGGCTATGAATGATAAGCTTCTAGCTTTCCTTAATCACTCCATAAAATCAAGATCAAAGTTTATCTGATGTAAAGTCAAAAATGGCCAGTAGAGGGAGACAAACAACATGACTGCACAAGCCCATTAAACTTCTGCCCGCATTAGACGGTCACTACATTAAACTTAATCAGAAGAATAGATCTGTTTGGACTTTAAAAAGTTATATTTGGTCGTTTACCTTATTCTTGCAAAACAAGGGTGAGCTTTGGTGCTGTCGTCCGGAGGACTGGTCTGTGTTATCATTAAGGTCCGACACAGCGGTCCTGAGGGAGGGAGAGTGGAGGCCTTCCTCTCCTTCCTCCTCATCTTCAGCCTCCTCCTCCTCCTCTTCCCTCCCACTCTCTTCTGAATGCTCGAACTCATCGCTATCCTGGTCCATTTCCTCCTCGCCATCCTCCTCATCGTCTTCGTTCTGGTCTGAACGAAGTCCCGCTCCGACCTGCCCTTCCCTTCCGCCGTTATTATTCCCCTCCTCCTCTTCGTTCTCCTCCTCTTCCTCGCGATGCCGTCTACGCCGCCGGTGCTGCTCCTGCTCCCACATCCACTGGGCACCCTTTTCGGCTCCATTCACCTCACTCCTCCGTCCTTCCTCCACCGGCTCGGCTCCGGAAGGCCACGGCTCCTCCTCTTGATCCCTCGGCCGCTCTCGTCCGTCCTCTTCCTCCTCGGCTGCTTCTCTTCTCTGTTGCTGCACCTCCTGCTCCTGCTCCTCCAGCACCCGGTTCATGTGCTCCGCCTGGGGCTGGGGTGCGCGGCCGGAGGAGCTGTTACCTGCCCCAGGCCTCTGCTGCTGGGCCGCCCTGCTGCCGCTGCCCCCCGACAGCAGATCCTGGTTCATTTCCAAAAGCCAGCTTGCTACCTCCTGCACCTTCGCTAGGCTGTCTGAGGAGGACAAGGACTTGGCATTCTGAAAGAGAGACGGAGACGGGAAGTGGTTAAGGCGGATTGTCACAACACAAATCTGAAGCATGCATACGGGCTGGTTATTCAAAAAAAGAAACATCATTCTCCTGTTTGCAGCCAGAGTGTGCTGAAGCAGGTAACTCATTCTTTTATTCATGCCTCTGAAATAAAACAATGGACATTTGCATCTAAGCTGGGAAAGATGCAATATGAGCGTCCCTCAAACAATGGGCTTGGCCTGGAAACCACAGCAACAGTATCACTTCAACACACGCAAACAAACATTCATCGTATTCTCTATTCTCTATGTTTCTGTTTTTACGGTGTTGCATTACAATTCCACTGTTTTAATCAAAATCGGTTTTATTTTTAGTGTTAATATCTAGATTCTAATAACGCACATTTGTGTAAACGCACGTGTATTTCATAAACATAAATTCCCAATCAAAAGATAAGAAATTATTTTATTTAATTGTATTTAATAATGCACATGAAAATAGTAAAATAACACGTGTGTAATTGCACATGTACCATTCAAAATACTGAAGTCAGGGGGATTTTTTTTTCTATATATATATAAATTATTTTGAAGTTTACTGCATTAAATTTGAATTAAATGTTTCTCGAGCAGCAGATCAGCATATTATACTGATTTCTGAAGATCATGTGACACTGAAGACTGGCATAATGATGCTGAAAATTAATTTTAAATGTATTAAAATACAAAAATATACTATTTGAAACCGTGATTACACAATATTAGTTTTTACTGTATTTTTCATCAAATAATTGCAGGCTTGGTGAGCATAATTCAAAAACACTCTTACAGACTCCAAACAAACACTTTTTCTTTATTTCAAATCAGAAGATGATTTGAGACTTCATACACAGTACAGCTATTTCAGAGCAATCTCAGCTCACTGTTGGGGAGAGGAAGACACTAAGTGACAAAAAGTCTTGTGCAACACTGAGTCACTATTCAACGGCAGCATCAGATTCACTATTCACGTGGAAATGTAATAATCAAAACCCTGTTACACAACAGATCAAATACAATCACTGACGAACACATACAGCCAGTAGGGGGCATCACTGCCGAACAAGTGCAGTTCATGAAGCAGCTTCCAGACACATAGTACACATCTGCAGCAGGATCCACACAATCATATCATGTTACCGTAAGGATGCTTCATCAGTCACTAGCCCTGCACTGCAATGCCACTCTTGCATATTTTTTTTATGTAAAAGTAAGACTAGTGAACTTTCAGCGAGGCAAATAAAAAATAAAAAAACAACCATGCCAGCAGGGAAAAATCTTTATTAAACCTTTACATTAAACCATGTGCTAACTTCACAGAAACAGAAGCTAGTATAAATTTAATAAAAATAAAAAAATGTAGATAGGTGTAGTTTGCTGTTGACATAACTGTTCTGTTGAACGTTTAAGTATTTGATGAATAAATCAATGGGGGGAAAAACGCAATTCTTAAGGCCTGTTCAGACCAACGTTTTAATTATCATTCTAATTCTACGAGAATAGGAAAGTCCACACCTCAACTACAATGATGATAACAAGAAACGCAAACAAAGCTGCGCTGTTGTGGACGCTAATATAGTTATTGCTATCTTTATAGTTATTATATAAGTGTGAAAAAGCCTTGACCGTACTTATAATTTAGCAAACAGGCATCTTAAAGCAGTGAGAATTTCAGGTTTCAAAAATACATAAGTCAATACAATTCTTTTAAAAAATGACTTGCTGTACATTTTTGATTCACTAAAATGAACCAGCTCAAAAGATTCATTCGTTTGGGAATCTGATGCACTGGTCAATCGGGCAAGTCAGGCACTACTTATAATACACAGATAATTATGAATGATTTTCAAAGCTGCAACATGCTTTATGAGTCCAGATGGTGTAGTTAAAGAATCCACCAGCAGGGGCTGACAGAAGCATGAAAGCCTGCTAAACTTTCTACCTGTTCTCTAATGCAAACATCCAGTAATACTTCCATATCCATCATCACCCACTGGATCTATGCATTTACTCCTCTCCATGGTCCGGGGTCTAATCACAGCAAATATATGAAAACGGTTTAATGCATCTGATTAAATGAGCTTTTTGATTACAGAATCGTTTCCTTTATAACAAGGAAGACGAGATGCACAATCAGCCCAGATCCAATAGGAAAATAATTATGGGGCAATGAACTTCAAATAGACATTTCAATTTCCCCTCCTATAGAGAGGCCGAACCAGGTGAGCTTTATAGGAAAACCTGCATGATCTCTAGAGATTCGTCTCGTGTATTAACATGCTAAAAATCAATTACTTAGCAACGCGTTCAATGCATCTCAATGCAAACGCACAGTATCTATCAAGCATCATGAAGGTGCTGGACTGCCTGTTAGTATTCATGTCCTGCATGCTGGTCTGTCCGTGCAACTGCATTAGACTCGAACACAATTAGTGCTATTAGACTGCACAACTGAACTAGTGCGCGCTCAAGTGACGGTACTGCAACACACACATGATTACATTGAGCCTCATTTGCATTGAGGGCGAGACCGTTAAAGTGTATGAAAACTGCCTTAACAACAGTAATCTAGTTTAGTACGCTTCACAGATGCTCATCTCGCTGTAGGTTCCTGCATTTTTTTTTTTTTGAGGACAGATGAGTAGGTCTATGTTCCGTAAAGTAGGGACCTGAAGGTCACTTCCAGATACATGCGGACTGGACAGAAAGACAGACAGACCTTCAAGGGCTAATGACGGGATCCTCATTTTTCACCCCGATGTACAAGATATTTTAATTAATTTGGTCAGTTTATTTTAAAGGTTCAATTCTTACAATTAACTACGACTTTTGCCTCGGCAATTTGCTGCTTGTTAATAGTTAGTAAGGTAGTTGTTAAGGTTAGATTAGGTATGGGGTAGAGATTAAGGGATCTACAATATGCTCATGCAGAATAAGTAGAGATGCACTGATCGACCGGCCAGGGACTGGAATCAGCTGATTTTAAGCATGATCGGCCCGGGCCGGTGAGCAGACGGTTAGTCTCACGGCTTGCGGATTCCGTTTTGAGACTCTACGCTCACTCACATGCGCATGTAAACATGTCAGCGGCGTGGAAGTTCTTCACTGTCAGTGAAGACGCAAAATTTGCAATTTGTAATACGTGCAGGGTCAAAGTAAACCGTGGGGGGCCCACAGATTAATGCTTGTAGATTTTCTTAAAGGGGCAAGTGAGAGAGAATTTCACTTCCCGACCGGACAAGAAGCCTGGTTATTTATTTTGAGAGTTGTTTTATCATTTCTTTTATGATGTAAATATTTCAAAAATCATTATCGGCAGGTCACATTTACCATAAATCAGAATCAGCCCAGAAAATTACAATCAGGGCAAATTAATAAGTACTAATAAACAGCTGATATGCACTCTAGTTAATAGTGAGAATTGAATAGTGAGAGAGGAAAAATTAAATATAGCAGGACACCTGAAGATGTCTCAATGTTGTTTTTGCTACTTAATATTTTTTTGGAAACTTTTTTCAGCATTCTTTGATGAATAAGTTAAAAAAAAGAACAGCATTTATTCTAAATAGAAATCTTTTGTAACAATACACTGTTCAAAAATGTGGGGTCAGAACATTTTTTTTCTTTAGTTTTTGAAAAATTAATACTTCTATTCAGCAAGGATGTGTTAAATTGATAACTGATAGTAAAGACTTACATTGTTAGAAAAGCTTTCTATTTTAAATAAATGTTTTTTTTAACAACTGTTTTCAACACTGATAATAAATCAGAATATTATACTGATTTCTGAAGATCATGTGACACTGAAGACTGGAGTAATGATGCTGAAAATACAGCTGCGCATCACAGGAATAAATTACAGTTTACAATATATTCACATAGAAAACAGCTATTTTAAATTGTAATAATATCTCACAATATTATTGTTTTTTTCTGTATTTTTTAATGGAATAATTGCAGCCTTGATGAGCAGAAGAGGCTTCTTTAAAAAAAAGAAAAACATTAAAAATAATTTTTTTATGGTATCGAAGTTGATCACAACCATATGAAATCAACACGAATATAAGGAGTACATTTCTAAGAACTTGGCACATGTGTTCTGAAGTCGATTTTAAAACGAACTTTTCTTCTTTATTGTTGACACTCATTTGTCATTGACCCTCAAATCACTTGAGAAGACATCTGAATCATTCAGACCGGGTATTTCACCACCACAAAATAACCCAAAGCACCTGGTTTGAATTCAGTGGTAAGTGTACTCCAAGGGACCCAGAGAAACAAAGACTTGAAACAAAAACATCTATAACAAATTCATCAAATTCTTGCATCAAAAGCCAGGAAAAAACACTCCAAAACGAACCAAGACCTAACATGACTAACAAATACCGCACAGTTTATGCGATGACACAGGAAAAACTCCATCCCAGCTTTGCTTTCCAGACATGTGCTCTGATACGGAAAACTGGAAGCATTGCCTTAAAAAGAGAAGCATTTGGCTTGGCTCCCGGAAAATGCAGCCAGCCGGCGTAGCGGAGCAGTCTGATAAGAGTGAGGTGCATCATTTCTTTAGTTATTACCACTGTGTAGACTTCAGCGGCAGGTCATTTATCTACATCTAAAGGGGCTGAGAGGAAGGTGAAGCCAAAATGGGTTTTAGCACATCCTCTCAGAGAGAACGCTAGCAAAGGAGATGAAGGGGAGGAGGAGAGAGTGGCGGTATTATTGGTTTCACGATGTCAATACTGTCATCTCCTCTTGGACAGGAAACATTATGAATGAACAGGAAAAGAGAAAAAAAGAGAGTTATTTTTATTAACCACAAAAGGTACCAGGATAGGTCTTTATGATAAGAACCAAGCCAAATAAAAGGAAACCCATCACCTGGTTTCGCAAATGACTCATTCATACAGAACTGCTCCCGTTAGCAGCAGAATAATAGACAAAATGGCTCATTTGGTAGATACGCAGACGAAGACAAATTTGGGTAAATATCTGCAACCAGTGCTGGAAAACAGATCTGCTGAAAAACCTCATTTAGTGCTTCTAATGGGCTGTAGTTTAGTCTCAGCAGATTGGTTTGTTAGAGAAAAATGGTTTGTAGGAAAAGCCTTTGAGTGGCCCATGCAGGCAGAACTGGCTGAAAAGACTCTCCTCCAGTAAATAAGCTATTAAGACACCTAGACTATCCATCGAGAGGCAACGAATAGCTCCTCCTATGAGCGTCATACTGGAAAACCTCAAGAAGTCTCCATAATTAGCTTATACGTGGAAACCGAGATTTTCGCTCCATGCTACTGCAGAATTAATTTCGAATATTCGACGAATTTAAAATAAAAGTTCACATTCCAACGTTGCATTCGACTTTTAGGTGTGCGTTATCAGCGGCGCACGAGATGCGATGGCGATGTAAGTGTCGTTGCATTATAATGTTTTTGTTAGCCTGTCCAGTAGAAGCCACTAGATGCGGCGCTGCTGCGTTTTTCATTAAAAATATAGCGGAAAAAGAGAACATCAATGCGGAGAAGAGAACGCATTTTCTAGATGGACATCTATTACTGTTGCACTCGCATCTCGCACAAAAGAGCCGCATGTTTAGAAAGCCATGTCAAATTAATGCAAGTATAACTTTGAAAAAAACAATATTTAAAAAAGGAAGTACCCAAGTGACTTATCGTATGACTTATGGTAGACAGGTGGGTAAGTAGGTAGAAACAAAGAAAATTAAGCAGGAATTAAATGGAAATGAAGGAAAAGTGGAAAGAAGTAGGAAGGAAATAAGTAGGAATGTAGTAAAGAAGTAGGACAGAATATAGTAAGGAAGGACAGAGAAATCAAGTAGGAAAAGGAAATTATTTGGGAAGAAAAAGGGAGGGAGGAAAGGAAGGATGGAAAAAGAAAGTAGGAAAGTAGTAAGCAATAGAAGGAAAAAAGGATGTAGGATGGCAGGAAGTAGGAAGGAAGAAAGGAAGGAAAAAGAAAGTAGGAAGAAAGAAAGGAAGGAATGAAAGAGGAAGCGCATAAGCAAAACCAAATAATGAGAAATGTGCTTAGGCCGAATGATTAGCTGAAAGAACAGATCTGACCGTTTCTTTCAGTTCATTAAACACCAGCTGTCATCACTATTTAACTGGCTTAAGCTGGTATTTCAGACATCACCTTAGTGCCACTGAAAACTAGTTTGTCGTCTTTCATCATTTCATTTACATTGATTTGAACATCTAAAGGTCTCACAAGGTTAATCCCCGAGACCTTTCCACACACAAATACGCTTTTCTTTTGTCCGTGTCTCGTACCTCGCCTCCAGGCATTAGAGAATGAAGGAGTCAAAGCAGCTAAAGGACAGAGACACGGACAGGTGCGCAAACAGCTCTACTGTGCTAGAATGAATCACGGCCCAGAGGAGAAAGTAGCCCTCATTCACAAAAAGAGGACAAGGTCACTGCAAAAAGCTTCGGACAAGCAAAACGGCTAGCTGCAGCAGTGATGTGGCTGTTTGCAGTGAAATGTAGAGCAGGACATGTGATCGGGATGCACCGATACCACTTTTTTTTTTCAGAATGAGGCCGATACTGATATTTTTAGTACTTGCCGATACCAAGTACCGATACCTGTATTTTCATGCCATTTGTAATTAAAAAAAAATACTGGGTACAGAATCCAAAAGAATATGAAAGTTAGTTGGATTAGTTCATTTAGCAAATCATCAGTTCTTTTCACACTTAATTATGCCCATTAAAATGTAGCCTATATTGTACAAGCTTTTCTTACTTTCACTGTTCATTTTACTGCTCTATCATACTTCATCTTTAATTTAATAGCGCATTAGAGCTGCTCAGTACTGTAATCACAAGACGTTTTCTTGTAACAACGCAAGCATCGACTCGTTATACATAAATCTTGTAACTGCGATGAACGTATTTCCTGAAATTGCCTTTTTTATCATCTGAAAAAACTACTTGTATTCCAAAGCCACTCATATAATGCAATTAATGTCAAGCATTTGTATTGGTGCAGAACGAGAGAGACACGTACAGGCAGCTATAGTTTCAATTTCGCTTTAAATAAGTCGTGTATGCATGATGTTTAAAATAAATGTTGTTTATAGTGAATGAATGCCCCTATAATTTGTTTGTTTTATATTTACGATTTAGTTTTAATCCAAATGATGCGTGTTAAGTGAGCGAACAGCAAGATCATGCAACATAAGTGCGCTCTCTCTCTCTACTTAATGTCAAGTAACTTTAGTAACTTGTGCATCGTTTTACTTGCTTGCTTTTGACATCCGACCGAACAACAAACTTTCCAGTGAGAACATGTCTGTGAGAAAGGGATATTCCCTCGACAAGCTTGCGCATCTGTGCACACAACAGCTATACAGGCATTAATATTGAATGTTTAACATTATATTAATTACATACATGTACTATATCCTTCATCTCTAATAACTCCATTCTGCTTTCTGTTGTCTGTGTTTCTTTGTCTGGACATATTGGCTTTTGGTATTGGGGCATTTTAATGAGTACGAGTACAGGAGAGCAGTATCGGGCCCGATACCGTATTAGTGCATCCCTAGTTAATGGTCAACATCAGTATTATTTATTTATTTTTATTTCTCAATTAAATTTTTTTTTATCGGTATCAGTTAAAATGGACATAAATCAGTTGCTATTATTTGATTTTGTGCTCCCACTTCCACATATTCCATTCACAGCAACAAAGGAATTTGATGCAAAAATAAATCCGTTTGTGTCCCACAGGCAATGTGTGCAGATCATGTTCACCTGCGTCTCTGGCTCAGACTGGATTTAAAAATGAGCTGCCAGCTCCTGCAAATTTAATTTGTGAATCATGAAGATAAAGCTACATGCATCTCAGGATTTATCAGTAACTTCAGTAATACATATTTAACACATTGAAATGAGGTGGTAAGGACATCTCTGGGTTTGCAGAATGTTGATGTTTACATTTCAAAAATGGGTTATTATTAAAATCTATTTTCTGTCTGCTGTCTGGAAACAGGTTTATTTAAATGAGAAGATTGATCGTCATTAAAACCAGCTTCCCTGGCTGGCATTTGGTTCATTTAAACTTGAATGTGACCGTAAGTGTTGCTAAATATTTATAGTGAATGAATTGTAAACATTCAATTCAAATCAACTTCATTTGTTTTAACCAAGCTGCTCTGTGGACTGGTAGGGTAATTAAGGCACCACATCGACTCAATTTTGCTGTCAAATTCCCTCCACACTTTAGCACCTCTATGAGAACACAACAGGTTCGAGGGAGTGAAAGGAGAAGCTGTTTGACATTATATTTCATAATATCTGTTTGTTTTATTTCTGCACTGTCAATTATTTTTTCGCAGCCAATATTTTGGAGAAAGCACAGCCTCCCATGCCTCCTTCCAAAACTCCAGTGGTAATGAGCTGCAGATAAAAACCTGAGAGATTTGAAGCCGTCCCTGAAGTGCTCCTATCTCTCAGCGTTGGGTTTATCGTCAAATCAATTCACCGTTCAGCTAAGACATGCACTCTAATGCAACGCACAATTCAAACTGACCCATACAACTTCTGAGCAGCCGACAAATACTTACAACTGACCTGCACTTTAAAAACAGGCAAGTTGAACCTATTTAGCCAGTGAATAAATAATAATTAATCACATGTGCTTAAAATATTATTACCTACGGATCTGAAACATCTCAGACAGCCTTGTAGACCCACAATTGAATGCCCTCTCAAAAGAAATAGCATTTTTTGTTCAGTGTTCAGCGGAATTACATATTCACACAATGGCAGTAAATCATTCATAATGTATTGATTCTCCCGAATTCTTTTTTCTGTCTTCAATTTTCCTTAAAAGAAAATAATTTAACGGCACATTTGCATGATTACGGTTCTCTGATGTCAGTTAATGGTCACATTGACATGCAGTTACACATATAAAACATTTATATTTTTAGAGTTCAAGTGTTTAAATGTTTTATTTTATGTTTTTATGATTTAATTAATTATTAGCTTTTTATCAACTTGCAAACCCCGTGCAGTTATTACATTAACCCCAGCTTGAGAAATCCTGGCGTAACGTTTAATGCACTTCATGATTTTTATATTAATATGGCATGTTTAATGGCAAGTTTAAAACAAGTTAGATAAAAAGGAATCTAAAAGTAATCCAAAAAGTAGTCAGAATGCATTACCTAAAATGAGTAACTTGGATTGCGTTACTAACTACAGTTTATAAAGCGGATAGTTTCAGTGCTTGGCTCTGATTGGCTGAGCCGCGTTCGAAGCTGTTGTAAATGACGCTACAAAGTAACACACACCTTTGTTTACATTTGTGTGTTGCTCGGCAACTGCTTTGTAGCAACCACAACTGTTTCTGAGGAGCTACATTGTTTGGTGGAAGAATACGGTGTTTATTAATATCATTACACTTTATTTGCGGTTTTATTTTGTGAAACCTTACTACGTATATGGAATAACCGTTTTATAAAAGCAATAAGCCCCGTGAAGCCGTGGTTTACAGTGAATTTATAACAGCTCCTCTTCATGTCGTACCTAACAATGCCTCTTAGCGGTTATAAATTCACTGTAAACCATGGCTTCTTGGGGCTTATTTCTTTATTTCATCATGTAATCTGTAATCAGTAATGGACTACAATTTGTAAGTAATCTACACAGATCTACACCTACGCATAGCTTGTTAAACTGACTCAAGCATTCCTTTGAATACTTTTGCACAGGCAAAAAATGGACCGTGGTACTGACTAAAAGCTTGCGCCTGTCACTTAGCCAAAGAG
>NW_015505428.1:951671-978224 GCF_001515645.1 Sinocyclocheilus grahami | reverse complement strand
GCATCATTTCTTTAGTTATTACCACTGTGTAGACTTCAGCGGCAGGTCATTTATCTACATCTAAAGGGGCTGAGAGGAAGGTGAAGCCAAAATGGGTTTTAGCACATCCTCTCAGAGAGAACGCTAGCAAAGGAGATGAAGGGGAGGAGGAGAGAGTGGCGGTATTATTGGTTTCACGATGTCAATACTGTCATCTCCTCTTGGACAGGAAACATTATGAATGAACAGGAAAAGAGAAAAAAAGAGAGTTATTTTTATTAACCACAAAAGGTACCAGGATAGGTCTTTATGATAAGAACCAAGCCAAATAAAAGGAAACCCATCACCTGGTTTCGCAAATGACTCATTCATACAGAACTGCTCCCGTTAGCAGCAGAATAATAGACAAAATGGCTCATTTGGTAGATACGCAGACGAAGACAAATTTGGGTAAATATCTGCAACCAGTGCTGGAAAACAGATCTGCTGAAAAACCTCATTTAGTGCTTCTAATGGGCTGTAGTTTAGTCTCAGCAGATTGGTTTGTTAGAGAAAAATGGTTTGTAGGAAAAGCCTTTGAGTGGCCCATGCAGGCAGAACTGGCTGAAAAGACTCTCCTCCAGTAAATAAGCTATTAAGACACCTAGACTATCCATCGAGAGGCAACGAATAGCTCCTCCTATGAGCGTCATACTGGAAAACCTCAAGAAGTCTCCATAATTAGCTTATACGTGGAAACCGAGATTTTCGCTCCATGCTACTGCAGAATTAATTTCGAATATTCGACGAATTTAAAATAAAAGTTCACATTCCAACGTTGCATTCGACTTTTAGGTGTGCGTTATCAGCGGCGCACGAGATGCGATGGCGATGTAAGTGTCGTTGCATTATAATGTTTTTGTTAGCCTGTCCAGTAGAAGCCACTAGATGCGGCGCTGCTGCGTTTTTCATTAAAAATATAGCGGAAAAAGAGAACATCAATGCGGAGAAGAGAACGCATTTTCTAGATGGACATCTATTACTGTTGCACTCGCATCTCGCACAAAAGAGCCGCATGTTTAGAAAGCCATGTCAAATTAATGCAAGTATAACTTTGAAAAAAACAATATTTAAAAAAGGAAGTACCCAAGTGACTTATCGTATGACTTATGGTAGACAGGTGGGTAAGTAGGTAGAAACAAAGAAAATTAAGCAGGAATTAAATGGAAATGAAGGAAAAGTGGAAAGAAGTAGGAAGGAAATAAGTAGGAATGTAGTAAAGAAGTAGGACAGAATATAGTAAGGAAGGACAGAGAAATCAAGTAGGAAAAGGAAATTATTTGGGAAGAAAAAGGGAGGGAGGAAAGGAAGGATGGAAAAAGAAAGTAGGAAAGTAGTAAGCAATAGAAGGAAAAAAGGATGTAGGATGGCAGGAAGTAGGAAGGAAGAAAGGAAGGAAAAAGAAAGTAGGAAGAAAGAAAGGAAGGAATGAAAGAGGAAGCGCATAAGCAAAACCAAATAATGAGAAATGTGCTTAGGCCGAATGATTAGCTGAAAGAACAGATCTGACCGTTTCTTTCAGTTCATTAAACACCAGCTGTCATCACTATTTAACTGGCTTAAGCTGGTATTTCAGACATCACCTTAGTGCCACTGAAAACTAGTTTGTCGTCTTTCATCATTTCATTTACATTGATTTGAACATCTAAAGGTCTCACAAGGTTAATCCCCGAGACCTTTCCACACACAAATACGCTTTTCTTTTGTCCGTGTCTCGTACCTCGCCTCCAGGCATTAGAGAATGAAGGAGTCAAAGCAGCTAAAGGACAGAGACACGGACAGGTGCGCAAACAGCTCTACTGTGCTAGAATGAATCACGGCCCAGAGGGGAAAGTAGCCCTCATTCACAAAAAGAGGACAAGGTCACTGCAAAAAGCTTCGGACAAGCAAAACGGCTAGCTGCAGCAGTGATGTGGCTGTTTGCAGTGAAATGTAGAGCAGGACATGTGATCGGGATGCACCGATACCACTTTTTTTTTCAGAATGAGGCCGATACTGATATTTTTAGTACTTGCCGATACCAAGTACCGATACCTGTATTTTCATGCCATTTGTAATTAAAAAAAAATACTGGGTACAGAATCCAAAAGAATATGAAAGTTAGTTGGATTAGTTCATTTAGCAAATCATCAGTTCTTTTCACACTTAATTATGCCCATTAAAATGTAGCCTATATTGTACAAGCTTTTCTTACTTTCACTGTTCATTTTACTGCTCTATCATACTTCATCTTTAATTTAATAGCGCATTAGAGCTGCTCAGTACTGTAATCACAAGACGTTTTCTTGTAACAACGCAAGCATCGACTCGTTATACATAAATCTTGTAACTGCGATGAACGTATTTCCTGAAATTGCCTTTTTTATCATCTGAAAAAACTACTTGTATTCCAAAGCCACTCATATAATGCAATTAATGTCAAGCATTTGTATTGGTGCAGAACGAGAGAGACACGTACAGGCAGCTATAGTTTCAATTTCGCTTTAAATAAGTCGTGTATGCATGATGTTTAAAATAAATGTTGTTTATAGTGAATGAATGCCCCTATAATTTGTTTGTTTTATATTTACGATTTAGTTTTAATCCAAATGATGCGTGTTAACTGAGCGAACAGCAAGATCATGCAACATAAGTGCGCTCTCTCTCTCTACTTAATGTCAAGTAACTTTAGTAACTTGTGCACCGTTTTACTTGCTTGCTTTTGACATCCGACCGAACAACAAACTTTCCAGTGAGAACATGTCTGTGAGAAAGGGATATTCCCTCGACAAGCTTGCGCATCTGTGCACACAACAGCTATACAGGCATTAATATTGAATGTTTAACATTATATTAATTACATACATGTACTATATCCTTCATCTCTAATAACTCCATTCTGCTTTCTGTTGTCTGTGTTTCTTTGTCTGGACATATTGGCTTTTGGTATTGGGGCATTTTAATGAGTACGAGTACAGGAGAGCAGTATCGGGCCCGATACCGTATTAGTGCATCCCTAGTTAATGGTCAACATCAGTATTATTTATTTATTTTTATTTCTCAATTAAATTTTTTTTTATCGGTATCAGTTAAAATGGACATAAATCAGTTGCTATTATTTGATTTTGTGCTCCCACTTCCACATATTCCATTCACAGCAACAAAGGAATTTGATGCAAAAATAAATCCGTTTGTGTCCCACAGGCAATGTGTGCAGATCATGTTCACCTGCGTCTCTGGCTCAGACTGGATTTAAAAATGAGCTGCCAGCTCCTGCAAATTTAATTTGTGAATCATGAAGATAAAGCTACATGCATCTCAGGATTTATCAGTAACTTCAGTAATACATATTTAACACATTGAAATGAGGTGGTAAGGACATCTCTGGGTTTGCAGAATGTTGATGTTTACATTTCAAAAATGGGTTATTATTAAAATCTATTTTCTGTCTGCTGTCTGGAAACAGGTTTATTTAAATGAGAAGATTGATCGTCATTAAAACCAGCTTCCCTGACTGGCATTGGTTCATTTAAACTTGAATGTGACCGTAAGTGTTGCTAAATATTTATAGTGAATGAATTGTAAACATTCAATTCAAATCAACTTCATTTGTTTTAACCAAGCTGCTCTGTGGACTGGTAGGGTAATTAAGGCACCACATCGACTCAATTTTGCTGTCAAATTCCCTCCACACTTTAGCACCTCTATGAGAACACAACAGGTTCGAGGGAGTGAAAGGAGAAGCTGTTTGACATTATATTTCATAATATCTGTTTGTTTTATTTCTGCACTGTCAATTATTTTTTCGCAGCCAATATTTTGGAGAAAGCACAGCCTCCCATGCCTCCTTCCAAAACTCCAGTGGTAATGAGCTGCAGATAAAAACCTGAGAGATTTGAAGCCGTCCCTGAAGTGCTCCTATCTCTCAGCGTTGGGTTTATCGTCAAATCAATTCACCGTTCAGCTAAGACATGCACTCTAATGCAACGCACAATTCAAACTGACCCATACAACTTCTGAGCAGCCGACAAATACTTACAACTGACCTGCACTTTAAAAACAGGCAAGTTGAACCTATTTAGCCAGTGAATAAATAATAATTAATCACATGTGCTTAAAATATTATTACCTACGGATCTGAAACATCTCAGACAGCCTTGTAGACCCACAATTGAATGCCCTCTCAAAAGAAATAGCATTTTTTGTTCAGTGTTCAGCGGAATTACATATTCACACAATGGCAGTAAATCATTCATAATGTATTGATTCTCCCGAATTCTTTTTTCTGTCTTCAATTTTCCTTAAAAGAAAATAATTTAACGGCACATTTGCATGATTACGGTTCTCTGATGTCAGTTAATGGTCACATTGACATGCAGTTACACAAATAAAACATTTATATTTTTAGAGTTCAAGTGTTTAAATGTTTTATTTTATGTTTTTATGATTTAATTAATTATTAGCTTTTTATCAACTTGCAAACCCCGTGCAGTTATTACATTAACCCCAGCTTGAGAAATCCTGGCGTAACGTTTAATGCACTTCATGATTTTTATATTAATATGGCATGTTTAACGGCAAGTTTAAAACAAGTTCGATAAAAAGGAATCTAAAAGTAATCCAAAAAGTAGTCAGAATGCATTACCTAAAATGAGTAACTTGGATTGCGTTACTAACTACAGTTTATAAAGCGGATAGTTTCAGTGCTTGGCTCTGATTGGCTGAGCCGCGTTCGAAGCTGTTGTAAATGACGCTACAAAGTAACACACACCTTTGTTTACATTTGTGTGTTGCTCGGCAACCACTTTGTAGCAACCACAACTGTTTCTGAGGAGCTACATTGTTTGGTGGAAGAATACGGTGTTTATTAATATCATTACACTTTATTTGCGGTTTTATTTTGTGAAACCTTACTACGTATATGGAATAACCGTTTTATAAAAGCAATAAGCCCCGTGAAGCCGTGGTTTACAGTGAATTTATAACAGCTCCTCTTCATGTCGTACCTAACAATGCCTCTTAGCGGTTATAAATTCACTGTAAACCATGGCTTCTTGGGGCTTATTTCTTTATTTCATCATGTAATCTGTAATCAGTAATGGACTACAATTTGTAAGTAATCTACACAGATCTACACCTACGCATAGCTTGTTAAACTGACTCAAGCATTCCTTTGAATACTTTTGCACAGGCAAAAAATGGACCGTGGTACTGACTAAAAGCTTGCGCCTGTCACTTAGCCAAAGAGTCTGAGTCTACAGCCAGGCCTTCTTTGCATTTATGTACTCAGTGTTTTATATTTACGATTTAGTTTTAATCCAAATGATGCGTGTTAAGTGAGCGAACAGCAAGATCATGCAACATAAGTGCGCTCTCTCTCTCTACTTAATGTCAAGTAACTTTAGTAACTTGTGCATCGTTTTACTTGCTTGCTTTTGACATCCGACCGAACAACAAACTTTCCAGTGAGAACATGTCTGTGAGAAAGGGATATTCCCTCGACAAGCTTGCGCATCTGTGCACACAACAGCTATACAGGCATTAATATTGAATGTTTAACATTATATTAATTACATACATGTACTATATCCTTGGCAAGTTTAAAACAAGTTAGATAAAAAGGAATCTAAAAGTAATCCAAAAAGTAGTCAGAATGCATTACCTAAAATGAGTAACTTGGATTGCGTTACGAACTACAGTTTATAAAGAGGATAGTTTCAGTGCTTGGCTCTGATTGGCTGAGCCGCGTTGGAAGCTGTTGTAAATGACGCTACAAAGTAACACACACCTTTGTTTACATTTGTGTGTTGCTCGGCAACCACTTTGTAGCAACCACAACTGTTTCTGAGGAGCTACATTGTTTGGTGGAAGAATACAATCCTGGCGTAACGTTTAATGCACTTCATGATTTTTATATTAATATGGCATGTTTAACGGCAAGTTTAAAACAAGTTCGATAAAAAGGAATCTAAAAGTAATCCAAAAAGTAGTCAGAATGCATTACCTAAAATGAGTAACTTGGATTGCGTTACTAACTACAGTTTATAAAGCGGATAGTTTCAGTGCTTGGCTCTGATTGGCTGAGCCGCGTTCGAAGCTGTTGTAAATGACGCTACAAAGTAACACACACCTTTGTTTACATTTGTGTGTTGCTCGGCAACCACTTTGTAGCAACCACAACTGTTTCTGAGGAGCTACATTGTTTGGTGGAAGAATACGGTGTTTATTAATATCATTACACTTTATTTGCGGTTTTATTTTGTGAAACCTTACTACGTATATGGAATAACCGTTTTATAAAAGCAATAAGCCCCGTGAAGCCGTGGTTTACAGTGAATTTATAACAGCTCCTCTTCATGTCGTACCTAACAATGCCTCTTAGCGGTTATAAATTCACTGTAAACCATGGCTTCTTGGGGCTTATTTCTTTATTTCATCATGTAATCTGTAATCAGTAATGGACTACAATTTGTAAGTAATCTACACAGATCTACACCTACGCATAGCTTGTTAAACTGACTCAAGCATTCCTTTGAATACTTTTGCACAGGCAAAAAATGGACCGTGGTACTGACTAAAAGCTTGCGCCTGTCACTTAGCCAAAGAGTCTGAGTCTACAGCCAGGCCTTCTTTGCATTTATGTACTCAGGCAATATGTGCCCAGCCTGCAATCATGTGCTGCTGTGGATGTGTCTGCATGGCTTTGGCACTGAGCTCTGACATCCCTGAATTAAAGACACAGATGTGGGGTTGAAGTACTGCAAAGGGCCACTCTATGCCGGCTCTGTCAGGGTTGAAACACAAGCCTTAGTGCATGGATAATTCAGAGTACCTCTCCAACAGAACAGGCAGACGGCCAAGCAGACAGAAATGGGTTTCACAGAACACGCTGGCGGTGCATCAACTCTATAGCTTCAAGGATTTTCATACAACTATTTCACTTGGCATTCACTGATATCGAAGGAAATAAATGAGGCATAGATGGAGAGAACATAAACCAGTGGGAATCATGTGGTCACAAAAAAAAAATAAAAGTCATTAAAGAAGCCATCAAACTGAAACTGGAGTTTTGTGGCTTCTAGTCCATGTTAGCGAATCAAGCCATCTTAACGTTGGAGTACTTCAAAAAGTTTATCAAATTTCACCCTTAGTGGAAATTTAACATCTACACCAGATACGGTGCGATGAAGTTAACCAATCACAGCAGTGCCCCTGGAAATTCAGTGTTTTTCACAGAGTAAAAATGAGAAAAATAGTCATTTTAAACAAATATTGGATCTTTTTCTGGTGCAAAACGAAACTTTGCAAACTTTATAAAAATCTAAAACTGCAATTCATGGTGCATCACCAATGAGGTTTGTTCCCACATGACACAAGCAAGCACATCCGAGATTCTGTGTCACATTCTTAAGTCTTTGTCTGAGACAAACCATGCAAACCCAAGCCAAACAACCCCAGTCATGACTTCTGAGTGACACAGAAGTTACAATAAAAGCACAACCAATTTGGCGATCAAATTTGCTTATAGTGTCACAATGACAACTCACAGGACGCAGAAGCTGAATAAAACTTCCTGCCAGCTAAGCAATTAGTTTTATCATGACGTCCTGTGTTAATGTGCGATATTAAAAAGGATGCTAATCTACATAATTATACCTTCTCAGCCGTCACAGGGAGCAAACGCAGAGTCTATGACGCACTCAGGATGTTAATTCTATAAATACGAGTCTAATGTCTCCTTTTTGCCCTTGAGTCTATGGTTCTTTGAGGAAGGTATTAATCAATACCAGAGCCATGAAAGGATTCAGATTGGTTTGAAAGGAGGTAACCTAACCCTTTTAGACAAGGCTTACCCACGATGAGGGAGAATAGTCTCACTCAGAGAGAGAAAACCACTACCTGCCTACAAAGCAATCAGAAAGCCACAGACAGGAAGACAAACGACATGAAAGCGAATCATCCTGCCTTTCCAATCAGCGTTATGGTTCCAAGGCTAAAAATCTGCAAGCAACATTCATACCCTAAAAATAAACGTTGGATCAAATGTCTGAAAGTGGGAATAATCCATTTTTCCCTGAAAAATTAAATGATCATGCCTCTTGTAGAGGAGAGACCAAATAACTCTGTCAAAACAAGTGCAATATACTCCATTTCCCATTCTCTCAAAACTGAGAATTATATAAGAGAAGCTGCAAAAGCTTTTTCCCTTCATAGCATTTTATATCGTTTGCTGGGGCATAAATATTTTCCCAAGATGCACCAGATCAATCTTGTGCAAATTGAGAAGCCCAGAGCCAGTGCTTTTCGAGACCGTCAGTACTGCTCGACAATCAGAATGGCTAATACTTACTATAGGTCACATGACCTCATATGCCACACCTCTCCAATGTGAGCAGATTGCCGTTGAAAACTCTCTTCAAAAGCAGCAAATGAAAGTTCGGCTAGAGACAGCCTTTAACAGATGTCCATTAAGAATGCATGTCAATTCAAAGACAGCTCTACAGTTGTCAAGGTAGCAAGACGGCCATTAAATCACCTGGCTCCATTACAAAATCAATTACTGCAGTGTGCTTGCATGGTCTCTCCGGCCCCTCTAATAGCCAAATAACAATGGAGACACTACTGCAAGGTCAGTCCTGCCGTGGTGATCCAGACAGACTGAAACCTTCATCAAGAGACCGCTAACAGCTTCTTTCTCAGAGTGCTTCCACCATAAATGTACACTGTTCTGAGCATGCAGCTAATTAGAGCAACTCAGTGACGCAACTAGTTACAAATCCCACTAATGGAGCAGCTGACCATGTTTTTTTTAAAAGGCCGGGACACACCAAGCTGACGGTCGGCTGAAGACAAGCATCTGTCGGGATAGTTATTTTGGTGAGTTCCACACATCAGCATCAGTTTGGCTGATTCAGCATGTTGAATTGGAGTCAGGGCCATCGGTGAGAGTTAGAACTCTGAATGGCTGTTCAGTTTAGCGAACGAGTCAGTGCAGGAGAATTACAGTGAAAGTGATGAAAACGAGTAAGTCAAGACAGCACAGACAAGCTGTTCTAATGTTACGTAATCTCACCCGAGCATTCCAATACGCCAATGTTTTCATAACAACATGAGCCGCTTAAAGTGAAGAAAGTTCTCAACATAACTGATATTCATCATGGTAAGAGAGCACTGCTTTGTTTACGTTTCGTATATTTGCGTGTATCTCGTATATACTTGTTCCGGTTTCTCCTTTTGAATGACAAATATAGACTATTGATAGCTGCTGATAGAGACGGTTAGTTCCTCACACGCAGAGGTAGAACACGTGTGCTAGTGTGCAGTCACTGTAGTCTCTGCCGTGTGTTCAAGCGCAGCTTTTATGCCTTAAGACTTTGCATCATATGTTGGTCTTCTTGACCCTAGTCTGGGTTGACTAATGAAATTGAGGCTGGAGATGACAGACATATGGTTTGTTCAGGCACTGGAATTGAACATCTAAGGTCACCTCAAATTCTTGCAACTCGTTGTTTCCACTAGAATGACAAATTTCCATTTTCTCATCACTTGAACTAACACCGAAGTGCAGAACAAAACAAACCATTAAACACAAGTACATCTATCCTCAAAGCCTTGTTGTAATCAAATATGACGTCTATCATGTAGCTTCTGAAACTAGCCTCAACAAGACAGAAAAGAAAGAAGTTCCTACAGAAGTTTCAAACATTTCAGTTTCAGCTATAGAGGTTACCTTGTGCTGAGGTGGGCAGCCAGTAGCCAGGCGCTGCAGGTGCTCAGAAGTGTGGCTGCAGGAGAGCAGGTCTGAGCAACAAGCAGAGCGGCCGAGCCTCTTCATCAGCGATGAGATGATGCTGCAGCCACAGCCACACATTGACTTGCTCATCAGAAACCAAAAATATTGAATGAGGAAAAGACCGATGGCTCAAGCTCTGGTGAAAGAGAGGTTCTCAGCAATCAGCGGCCCTCACTTTGAAGAAGTGTGCTGTCAGCTTAAGTGACAGACTGTTTGAGTCACAAGTGGTTGCGTCAAAAGAGCGATCTTCAGGAGGAAAACTGCCATGGAAAGTAACGTTTTCCCGGGGCCGAGGATGTCACAGGTCTACAGACTTTCTCCGAAAGAGTTCCTGGAACCTCTGAACAGTCGAGAAGACAACGCAGAGAGAGTTCACCAAAGGACACGGTTTTTGAGATCAAGTCTTCTTCCAATCAGCATTCAGTAGTTCAGGGTGGGGAACATACCTCTGTGGCTCTCGCAAGTGTGCCTTTAACGCAGAGCCTGAAGATTCAGCTGTTCCCGCAGGTGTGCAAAGATCCTCAGATGGCTTCGGCACAGGTAAAAAGAGTATCTCTCTCAAACCGGCCAAGCTTACCCTCCCTGCACTTCCCTCAGCTGCATCTCTTCCTTCTCTCTCCCACCCCCTCCCTCGTTCTGACACAGTCCGCTCTTCCGAGCATCTCGATGAACAGCGGCTCTGGAAGCCCCTCCCTCCGTCTCTCCTCCTCACACTAATCTCAGCAGGACTGCCTCCAGTTACAAACCATTGTCTGGATGTGTAGTTTTAACACTGTTTTAGTGTGTTTAGAATAACACGTTACCACAGGACGGCAGAATTTGCATAGTGCAAACAGTGTAACATTAGTAGACCAGGGATGACCAACTACATTTGCTAAAATGTTCAGTATGCCATCAAGCATATTCTTATCTAACGATGCGACGTCCTCGACTTTTCATTTTCAGCGTGACGACTAGACCGGAAGCTATAACAGCTTGCATAACTTCTTTCATGACTCATTATTTGAGTGGAAAGCCAAAAATGCCATTTTAACACAAAAACTGGATTAGATGCGAAAAAGCTACATTTATGTTGAAATAACTGAAAGACATTCATGTGACAACACCGTATACTATTGGAAATGTTTACCATCAGATACAGTTTCAAATTCTGTTTTTAAAAACAGATTGACGTATATAGAATATATATATATATATGTGACCCTGGAGTGCAAAAGCAGTGTTGAGTCGCTGGGGGATATTTGTAGCAATAGCCAAAAATACATTGTATGGGTCAAAATTATTGATTTTTTTTTTATGCCAAAAATCATTAGGATATTAAGTAAAGATCATGTTCCATGAAGATATTTTGTAAATCTCCTACCGTAAATATATCAAAACTTAATTTTTGATTAGTAATATGCATTGCTAAGAACTTCATTTGAACAACTTTAAAGGCTTTAAAACATTTTGATTGTTTTGCACCCTCAGATTCCAGCTTTTCAAATAGTTGTATCTCAGCCAAATGTTGTCCTCTCCTAACAAACCATACATCAATGGAAAGCTTATTTATAAATCTCAATTTCAAGAAATTGACCCTTATTGACTGGTTTTGTGGTCCAGGGTCACATTCCATGAAGTATGCAAGGTTTTCATTCTAAATATTGCCACGGTTCTCTATTATAATGCATTTTTAAAACTTGTTTCCAAACCAAACTGCCAGTAAGGTACTTTGATCCCATGCCAACCAAGTTTTTCTGTGTGGTTATAAAAGGGCAGGTCTATCCCACATATAAATGATGAATTTAATAAGAAATTACAAATAAAATTACAAGAGCAAAAGGTCGGGGTAAAGAGAGATCAACAACATTTTGCTGGAGGCTTGATTACTCAGCCAATTTAGAAAACTGGGAAAGAAATAACACAGATAAAGGTGCTGAAAGGCTGTGGGCAAAACTAAATGGAGGCAATTCTGCCAGAGCGAACCATCTTCAGCCCAAACGCATCATGACAGTCCGTCTCCATCCTAACCTTATCTCTCAAAGTGTTGAGCTCCCTCACCTAATCTCATGCATCCAACCTGATTAGCGAACAGACTGGGCTCCCTTGGGCCTTGTGGGAGATCAGCGAATAATATGACAGATGATAAAGAGATTCCACTGTAGGGATCACACCATTGGCTGATGGAGTGGAGGGGGAAGATATTGCAAGGTGCAGCGGTGTCTCAGAAGTGGGAAAAACGTGAAGCTCCAGGACACCAGCCAGAAAACTAAAAATAGACAATGACGAATCACATTTCATCAAAAGGGCATGTGCCTTACAGGTATGTGATTGGAACAAATAGTTAAAGGGACATCATTATTGGGTGCTTTAATAATATAATTGCGTATACATTACATCATAGCATAATTACATAAACTAGTGAACTGAACCAGTTCACTGAAACAAACTGTTTAAAATAACCAGTTCGTGGGGGGGGGGAAATCATCATATTTCCCCGTTTACCTGAGGCTCTGGATCAGAGGTAATAATGTTGTAAATAATGTTCAGTTTCTTGCACAGACTGATCATTTCGCTTCATAAGACCTCAATATATCGTCAGGAGCCACGGCTACTAATTTTGTGTTCCTTGATAAGCTTTTTTTATTCTCAAAGACGTGCAGCTGCTGACTTACATTTTATGAATCACCAAGGAGCACAGTTTCAGCTAAAGATCTTCTTTACTGTTCTACTGAAGAAGAAAAAAAAGTCACCTACATCTTGAATTGCTCGAGGATGAGAAAACTAACAGCAAATTTAAATTTTTGGGTGAACTGTCCCTTTAAGACCCCAACGATTCAAACAGAATCAGTCCTGGAATTTGAGAAGGGAAACTAGTGAACTGAACCAGTTCACTGAAACAAACTGTTTAAAATAACCAGTTCGTGGGGGGGGGAAATCATCATATTTCCCCGTTTACCTGAGGCTCTGGATCAGAGGTAATAATGTTGTAAATAATGTTCAGTTTCTTGCACAGACTGATCATTTCGCTTCATAAGACCTCAATATATCGTCAGGAGCCACGGCTACTAATTTTGTGTTCCTTGATAAGCTTTTTTTATTCTCAAAGACGTGCAGCTGCTGACTTACATTTTATGAATCACCAAGGAGCACAATTTCAGCTAAAGATCTTCTTTACTGTTCTACTGAAGAAGAAAAAAAAGTCACCTACATCTTGAATTGCTCGAGGATGAGAAAACTAACAGCAAATTTAAATTTTTGGGTGAACTGTCCCTTTAAGACCCCAACGATTCAAACAGAATCAGTCCTGGAATTTGAGAAGGAACACAACAGCTTCATTTTGCAAAGTGGCCCGACCCAGTCATGAACACTGACTGCCACCTTAGACAAGCCTGTACTGGTTCTGTTCGGAAAACGTGTTGAATCGTGATTCGATTTTTCAGTCCAAACCAGCTGCTTCCATGACAAGACGTGGTCACCGCAAGAGAATTTCTGCTCATTATTTAGGAAGTCAGGTGCATTCAGCCAAGCGTGCAGAGGTCATGCATGGAGGATCCAGCCTGGAAATGAACTGCAGTTATCGCTTCAAGGTGCAAACTACTTTCACAGTGAATTTTTAGAGACTGAAAGCTTGGCGCTAATGGATTGGGGCAAATTAGCTGCACTTATGAATAGGCCATTCTTATTGGTTTCCCCTCTTTACACCACCTGTTAGACCTGCTTACTCCACCAAAATGGGGTTCTGAAGTAATACTCCTCACTGACAATCCCTGCTGGTACCGAGATTCGAACCCGCGACCTTTGGGGGCTTCACTATAAGAAGTCTTGACATTGTGATTCATTACACTCGGTGTATTCTCTGTAGAAACTTTAGCACGGTTGCCAGAGTAAATGGACCAAATCAACAACAGACAGAAATTCATTCATTCTCCCAACCGTGACACAATCAGAGATAAAACAAAACGAGAGAGAAAGTCTCAACAGTGGGGCTTCATCTGGCTGGCATAATGATATCAAAGACATGCAGCATCCGCATGATTTTTTTATAGCACAATGCAATAATCTCAAGACAGTTGAAAAACCTTAACCTCCTCTACGAAAACAGAGCAGCATTTTAAATGACGAAAAAGCTATATTTAAAATACATGCTATTCAAGTTAATCTGTTACGACTGCCACAGAAAATCATTTAGACTTCTAATGCACTTAAAATGCAAGTAAATGGGGAAGTCATTCAGAGGGGTTTAAAAGCCGAAAAGTGCCGCTTACATTTTTGTTGAAGCATTTACATTAATTCTTCCATACAAAAATGTGTTATTTGAGCTGTTAAGATGTCTAAATTGTCCTTTAAGTGATTTAAAAAGGATGGACGTCTAGTTATGAATTACCAGTGTAATTGCCGTGGGTGGAGTTTGCTGCATGTTAACAGTACTTAATGGATAGTTATGACAAGCCTCATTCTAGTACCCTTGAACGTACAGATATTTTGCGCAAGTTTCTACATTTATTGTCTTTGCATGGTCATGACAAGTGATGAACAATTGGATATAACCTTGCACAAAGTTAGTCTGCAGTTCTGTTCTCATGTTGACAAATCATTACACCTCTGCAATGCCTTGCTTCAAGGACTTCCTTTGTAAGTACATACTCTTTTTGTTGTTCTACAAACTGAGGTATGAGTTTAAATGATTTTCTGTGGTAATTTACTACATGCCACAGATGATTTGCATGATGTACCCAAGTTGTATTGAATACAAACATTCCTTTAAGACTTCCTAGAGGGTTTTGGGTATCTAAAGAAGAAAGCAAAGGAGAAGCATAGACGCTAGAAACAACTGAGCATCGACCAGTACATTTATGGCCGATACCAAATCAATGATACTGCAACTCGAAGATCAATAACAATCACAATATTTCATGTGTGAAGTCACGATTGCCTGATAATTGAGCAATGCATCTCTAGGAAACGGTAAGTACACTTTAAATACAACATGACTACTTTCTAAATGCATGAAATAGATCTGTGCATGCATTAATAAAAAATGGCTTTAAAGAAATAGAGTTGCAGATTAACGGTTTAAAGATGGGATGCCTGCAGAAGACTGAGAAAAGAGGTGAAAGATCATGATGGGTTCAGTGTAGATTTATGAATATTGCTTTTCACTGTGTCAGCTCCCTGCTTTCACATCGATCCGGTGCGATCCAAGGTCTGAGAGTGTGGATTTCACTGAGAGAGACAGAGAGGGACAGTACCTAACAGTCAGTAAGGTAGTTGCTAAGTTTAGGTGTGGGGTTTGGGATCTAAAATATGATCATGTAGAATAAGACTTTAATATGTGCTAAACAGCCAATATGCTAGTAACATGCATGCTTAATAAACAACTAGTTAATAGTGAGGATTTGTCCTTAAAATAATTCAGTAACACTTTTTGATCTCACACCTCTCCTTAAAAGAATAGTTTGTTTATTCACTCTTATGTCGCTTTGAAGAATGTCATAAGACATTGAGAATTTTTTCTTTTTGTTCATCATTTTTAAATCAGTTGTAACCAAAACTTATCGTAAGGTCCAAGTCTAGTTACAAGATGGAGCAACCAGACAGTTTTTCCCAGTTCTTTGATAAAGTATTAGACCAAAAGTCTGTCAGGAGTAAAAATACACACAACAAAAGGTCATTTAGCTAGAATCGTATCAGGAAAACCTAGGCAGAAGCTAGCAACTGCTCCCAAAACATTAAGCCATTGTTTTTTACCTACACAACACTCATTGTTTCAGGTTAGCGTTATCAATTTCCTGTAATCAGGAACACGTCAGAGCCTGATTCAGACTATTGGCCAACAAAAGCTGTAGACCATGGCAACTGGTCAGATAAAAGTTCTGTTGGGTGATTTCACATTCACAGACAATCACTTTAAATGACCTTTAGACAGATGCGGCTAGTGTGCTGAATATGAAAGAAAGTCTTTAATAAAACAGACATGCAAGGTCAATTTAAGACACACACCCCTTGATTTTCCAAATAACCTGGAGGGGTTTTAAAAAATCCTGAGGTTTGATGAGAAATGAACAACATAGCAGAGGAAAAGGATACACATGGACTAATTGACAGTGATTGGTATGCTGCAATAGGCCATGATGATCGACTAGTTAGCGGTTAAATGACTAGTTAAGCAAGACCTATTAGTCATGCCTATCATTGAGGCTGACTAACGTATAAGTGCACAGCAAATGGTGAAAAACAGACACCTTAATAGCCCCGTCATGATTTTTTTTTTGGCAATAAACAGTATTATTGTCACTTTAAGACTATTTTACATCAATGGCAATGATATAACAGCATAATAATGCAAATACATGCTTTCAGAGATCAATACATTTTTAATTCTTAATATTCAGACATTGGAACGTCAAAAAATGTAATGGCTTGAATAAATAAAAAACTATGAAAGGGCATGAGTACCTCAATATTCAAGTAACTGGAAAAGTGATAGCAATGACTGATCATGAAAACAATGGTTTTGTGACTGGGACAGTATTAGAGATGCGCGCTACGACTAATTTCAATGCCGTTTAAATGGAAATTTTGTAACCGACTAGTCTATAAGAAAGAAACCCTCAGAAGACAGTCCAAAACATTGTGTGCATATGCTATACATTCGGAATATGAATCAAAGTGTCAAAAATGACAGCAACAAAAGCAGCGGACAAGCTGAATGAAAATGCAATTCACACTCTGACAGTAGGTGGCGCTTTTGGACAAGCAGAAATACAGCGGTTACCAGTGTTTAGAAGCGCTGTGCTTATAAACACTGTTTTATCAGGCATTATACGGCGATAAAACCTTTCTGAAGTTCTGAATACCGGTAAATACGCTCCCACACCCATGGCTCGACTTCCACGTTGACGTTTCTCTGAGCCGCACCGAGTGAACGAAGAAAACACATTCATGCAAGGTCTGAGCTGAATTGGTTTTCCGCTCCGGATATTCACTTTTCAAAATAATGTATTATTTGGAAAGCGTAACATTAAAATGACTACATTTCGACTAGGCATGTGACGGTACCAAATTTTCATGTTTCGTTAACTGCGGAAGCTTTTATAACGGTGTACAATATTATGATGATATTGAAATAAGTTGTAAAAAAAGTGTTGAAATATAACCGGTTTAAAAACTTATAACAAAAAGAACTGAACATTTAGAATTACTATTTAACCTTAGTTAATGCATTAACATTAACAATGAGCAATATTTGTTAAAAAAATACAGTATTAAAAATACAACTGTTAGTTCATGTTAGCTTGGGTCCATTAAATAATACAATTACAATTTTTTATTTTAATAATACTTTATTAAATGTTAAAATTAACAGATTAATGAATGCTTCAGAAGAATTTTTCTTTGGCAGTTTGTTAACTAATAAATGAACTAATGTTAAATAATGAAGCCTTGATGTAAAGTGTGACCGAACAATAATTAAACAAATTTTCAAACAATATCTAGGGCATGTTGTAGACAGATTAAAATGCAAAAAGGTTTGAAAATAAATAGCTTATTAAGTCTAAGTATTTAGTGTTGTGATGAACAGCGAATACAAAAGTCTGAATGGCTGTTTGAAAAACACTGAAATCCTCTTCAGAAACAGAAAGTAGCGCAGCAGCTTTGTTTACGGTTTAGAAGATTGTGAAATTATGTAGTTTGGCAAATTCCTAGTTCGAGAACATTCTGAAAAGATAAATCATAGCCACAAACGCATTTCTCTATTACCGTATTGACCCGAATATAAGACGATGTTTTTTCTTGGAAATACATCTGAATAAACGCGGTCGTCTTATTTTCAGGGTCTAGACTTTGACATGTCAATAATACACCCACAACAATAGGTGGCGCCAAATACGCATAAAACGAGTGTGCCATGAAATACGTAATGTAATGCGTGTTGTAAAGATCGCAAGTAAAAACAAAAGAGAATCAAACGCTTACAGCTGCATGAGTCGTGACGGTCACGTTAGCCTGATGGGACCAAACGCCCTTTGTGATTTTAAAACGTAAGACAGTACCCAGATTTGAAGACTACAGTAAGATTTAACTTCTACTGTTAATAAGATGTTGGTAGGCTACTATTTGATGGATAGCCTAAATGTCCTAATTCAGATGAGCTACCTGTTTATTGTTTTTTTAATGGTATATCAAAAAGTGTATATTTTTTAAATTTGATTGTGGGTACATTTTACCAGTTTTTACCATACTTTCAAAACAAAAATTAAAATAGGAAAAATATGCAATATGAAAATAATTGAAGACAAAATGTGTTTTACTGAGAAAAAACAAGATTTGGTTTTTAAAAAGCCTTTTTCCAAAAGGTACATCTGGAAAAAGGGGGGTCGTCTTATATTCGGGCCAATACGGTAACAAATCCTTCCGAGATACGATTCCCGGTGATTAATCGCCTGTGCCAGAACCGCATGAATGGGTGGTTTCGGTCTAACAGTCAGCTGGTATTCTGGCTGGCAGGAAAGCACACCTGCTAGTGCCAACATCAAAATGAGTGGTTTTCGGAGACTCAACAGCATGAGCGCGCCAGGAGCAGAGGGGCATCATTACCTGCCATTTATTAGACTGACTGTGCCAACATGCTGCAGCCAATGCGAGTCACCTGAACACCTGCAGGACCTGAGACACAATCTCACGCCTGCGTGAAGATTCATGACCTGACGCTCCTGACAACACCGCAAAATCACGAGCTTTTAGAAGTGGCCATCACTCATACAAACGCATTCATACGCAAAACACAACAACATGTGAGCCTTTGTGCAAATGACTCAGCGCTTCATAAAGTTTCACTGAAGTTTAAATGGTTCTTTCAAATGTTGTGCCAGCTTTTCCACTCCATGTTCAGGCCTGGGGAATAATACTGATTGCAATACTAATTGCATCCCTTCCATTAAAAAGTAATGATACCTTCGAACACAACGTTCGATATTCTCCTCTCCTCATTAAGTGTGTTACAGATGGGCATTTCATTAATGTGTCCGCTGCTCTCTCATCTGCGACTGCCGCACACTGCCGGTTAATGAGGATTAAAGTTAAACGGGTTTACAGTCATTAGAAGGTTGATCGATTTCAGAGCATCACAGACAGCAACAGTGTGTCAGGATATCAGGTGGCACGTAAATAAGTTTGCACTATAACAATGAGAAAGCAAAAGAATCAAAGATTTATTTGAGAATTTTTCACTATAAATAAATCTAAGTTCAAGTCTTCCCTCCTCTCTACTAGATACCAAAGCATATGAAGATGAATTGGCAAGCGTTGGGTGTTTACACCTCAGTTAAAGTCCAATTACATGCATCTTACATCACATTTGCTGTAAAGACCCTGAGAGATGAACTCGTTCGAAAACCCCTGAAGACCTGACTGCTGTAAGCCAAGATGAGAACAAAGGACGCAGACGAACTGAAGTCAGAACGACTGGGACTACAAACAGAGCAGAACCTCTCATCCATGAGACTCGTGCTGGTCACATACGGGTCAAAGCTGGACTGGCAAGTGAGGTGCTGTGGTGTAGTGGTTAAAGCTCAGGGCTGATTATAAATAGACAGTCGGACTGCAGAACCATGGAGCGGTGCAGACTAAACGCCTGCCATCCGTGGCCTCTCCAGTGAACCACGCAGAGAAAGCTTGAATTATTGAAGAGGAATGAATAGAAGAACAGACCGAATGAAGGGGAAACACTGCAGAGGTTCAGGGTTTGACGTCACACTTGTGCGACGGAGATTCAAGGTCTTCGTTAGGAGTTTCAGATGCAAACGCACCTTCTCACATTATTCATAAGTAGACTTGTGCCGGTATTCGGTAACGCGGTATATCACGGTAATGAATATGCACGATATTGTTAATTATATATTACAAATTATTCAGAATTTTGAATGCATTTTAAGAATACTTTTCCCATAAACTGGTCAAAATGCACAACAGCGCTGTATGCTGCGTGAAAGATGCGTGCGCACTCCGATGTAAACAAGCGCGGACGAGAAGCGCAGAAGAACATGTGAGAGACGCTCTGGATGAAAGCGCACTTTCACTCTCTGACAGCAGATGGTGCTAAACTGCAGAAATAATAATAATAATAATTATTCATTTAAATGCAGCCGTTACCCCGGAAACCCTGTAAATAAAGCCGCTGATTCAGATTTGTGTATTTGCTCTGATGTTCATCATGCGCCAAATACTTACATATTTAGACTTAATAAACTATTTATTTTCAAACTTTTTTTACATTTTAATCTGGACTACAACATGCCCTAGATATTGTCTGAAAGTGTTTTGATTCTTTATTGTTCGGTCACACTTTACATTAGGGCTTCATTAGTTAAACTGCCAATGAAAAATTCTTCTGAACATTCATTAATCTTAGGTAATTACAATATTTAATAACAGGATGTTAAAATCGAAAGTTGCAACTGTGTTATTTAATGAGCTAACATGAACTAAGACTAGTATTTTTTTTTTAAGATTAATAACTTCTGTAGCAAATGTAGCTATTGCTGATTGTGAATGTTAATGCATTAACTAAGCTTAACTAATGAGGTCTTATTGTAAAGTGATACCTATTGGTCTTTATAGTTCTTTTGCACTTTAATCAAAATTCTTCTGAACATTCATTAATCTTAGGTAATTACAATATTTAATAACAGGATGTTAAAATCGAAAGTTGCAACTGTGTTATTTAATGAGCTAACATGAACTAAGACTAGTATTTTTTTTTTAAGATTAATAACTTCTGTAGCAAATGTAGCTATTGCTGATTGTGAATGTTAATGCATTAACTAAGCTTAACTAATGAGGTCTTATTGTAAAGTGATACCTATTGGTCTTTATAGTTCTTTTGCATTTTGCACTTTAATCTACTTTTAACTTTTAACTTAACACAAATAATACTACTGAACGTTGAACGTTAACCACTTTCGTTTCCATATAACTATAAACTATGCTAAAAGTTCATCAGCATGCATTGAATAATCCCATGTTATAAAAAATATATATATATTGCGACCAAATCATGTGCTCGTGCGACCAGCTGAGAAAGCTCGTTGCAAAAGAGCGACCAGTGGGAAGAATGAGTCTGGAGCCCTGTATAAGCTATACAGTGCATGAAAAGCAAACTGGTGCTCTTCTGTTTCTTTTGGTGAGTGATGACTCCCCCTTGTGTCGTATAAAAAGCACAATAATCAAATAATAAGTTAGATCAAATAATCGTGATTAGACGGTTATTTAATTATCGCGACAGGCCTAGTGATGCATTTCTGAATGAAACAATATGCAGAGTGAAGTAAATGTCAGTGTTGCAGGGGTTAATATATAGATTTGATATAGATGATATCGATTATTTTTTTGTTTCAGTGGAAAAGTAAGGTTATACACTGATTATCGATTGGTAAAACTTTTTTTTTTATATATATTAAATAAATGTGTAAGGTAACACTTTAGTTTAGGGAGCAATTCTCACTATTAACTAGTTGTTCGTTAGCATGCATGTTACTAGCATATTGTATGTTTATCAGTAAGCACATATTAATGCCTTATTCTGCATGAGCAGATTTTAGATCCCTTAATCCACTACTACTTTACTAACTATTAATAAGCAGCACATTAGGAGTTTGAGGACTGGTGAGGATTGGTCCCCAAACTAAAGTGTGACCATGTGCACTGATAAACCATAAACAGTATGACCAGCAGAATTTATTGAGGAAGCAGACCGGGTCAGTTCGGATTTCATGTTGTCCTTATGCATTGGATTAGTTCAAACTTCCTTGTGATCCTAACACCGTATCTAGATGGGACGCGAGCGCTGTTGCGTCATCAATTTCTGTTTCAGGTCAGAAGCGGTGCGAATGCTTGGAGCATGTCAGAAATAGAGCAGGACATCAGTTTACTGTCGGGGAACCGCTGATTATAATGGGTTCTGTTGTCTATAGTTGCACCGCTCGCGTCCGGTGTAAACACGGGGTAAAAAACAGCATTATTTACTTTACTTCGGATTCATTTTTAAACAAGACCGTATGACACCGGCTTTTCAGAGAGACTGAAAGTAAACGACGATACAGTGCCGAGTCTGACTACAGCTCAAAAACAGGATATAAAATTATGCAAATCACACTAACATTATAAGTGAAGGTCAGAGAACATTATAAAATGATAATAAAAAATGCAGTTCATGACCCCTTTAAAGCGTATTATTAAAGGTATTATAAGCAGCCCAGCGGCCTCTAGCAGTGCAGCTCTTTAAAGATTGATCAATGGAAGAGCTGCCCCCCTCTGCACCATATCAGTTTACCTTTAATTCACAAAAGCGTGACGGGACATACATTATTAACCAGCTGCAAGAGCGTCCAAGCAGACAACTCCCCCAAGCAGATGCAGAGACACAAAAACAAACAGGGACCCTTGAACATGAAGCTGCCTGTCCCACAAAAATCCCTCTTTAGTGTGTCAGGGCTGCACACAGCGGGTCTGGTGACCCATATAGAGGGGAAGTGTGAAAGTTCACGTCCTTGCTTCGACATCAAGGACAATGGGTGGCTGGGTGGGTCTCTCCACCTTTATTTTCTTCCTCCCGTCTTTCATCCTGTGAATGGTTCAGCCATCACACGGGAGAAGACAACAAATGGTGGTAAGTGCTCTGAATGGACTGCTCGTCTTTCCATCTAAAGCCTCAAAATGCACAGGTATCTCTGAACGCAACTTTATTTGCCGATTTAGAACCAAGGAGACTAATTTTTATGCCCAATATAAAAAATAAAAAAACCTCAATGAATAAATCCAAAATTCAAATCAGATGTGTCAATCAATAAGGGCTGGGTATCGATTCAGATATCCCGATTCGATTCGATTTGCAAGATTCTCACTTTTTTTTTTTTTATTACATTCAGTGAATATAGATTTAATACAAATGCTATTGATATTTCGAAAAAATTAACAGTAAACATCAGTGAATTAATAAAAAGAAATTAAGAACCACATGCCTGTATTTTAAACCTATTCTTTTTTTTTGTACAGGGTCCTTTTTAAACAATAGTAGGGCCCTATAAAATGTTAATTTTTCTGGTACTCAGATGAAGGCATAAAACCTTAATTTATAATGAAAATTAAACCCTTTAATTTTTTGGGCAAACAAAGTGCTGCACAACAGAGGTTTACTGTTAAAATTAAAAATAAAACAGATGTGATTATTCCTTTAAAAATAAAGATGTATTAATATTTATTAGCAATAGTAGCATTGAGTCTTCAGACTGCTAAGTAGTAATATATTCGGACAGTTTAACGTTAAACTAAACTTTTATTTTGACGGGTTGCCGTGAAGAACTGCTGTGTACAGTATGTGATATGGCGGGAGTTTTCTCAAATGAAACGGTAAATGCTAATGAAGTGACTCTCAGAGCAGCTGGAGATGACATTCGTGTTCATATCATCATATAGTGAGACAGCAGAAGCTGAAAACACCGCGAGCGTCATCCGCGCTTTAGTACATGTGTAGTAAACAAAACAGTGCACCGCACCATCCACCATTCATTTATTCATTCATTCATTCATTGTGGAAATCATGGCGCCTCATGCGTGATATCAGATGCTTCCGCAGATTTATAGTGAGCGTCATCCGCGCTTTAGTACATGTGTAGTAAACAAAACAGTGCACCGCACCATTCATTCATTCATTCATTCATTCATTCATTGTGGAAATCATGGCGCCTCATGCGTGATATCAGATGCTTCCGCAGATTTATAGTATTACTATAGCACTTCACCTGAGCATCACGAATCACACGTATGGCCAAGATAAGTGCTGAATGAATGACAGGCTTTCTGTTGTAACATCGCGCAAGGTAAATAAGGGTGACATCTAGTGGAGAAGACTAATGATAAGATTCACGTTAATCAGATCTTGTTTTAAATGTGCTGAAATAAATACCGGAAAAGATCGATTCGCGACTTTTGAGAATCGATATCGAATCGATGTCATTTTAAAAAATGATTAATCGAAAAATAAAAAATTTTTGCCCAGCCCTACAATCAATCTAAAATCTTTGCAAACTGATTGAGTCACTGGAATGAATAAAAATTTCCACTATTTGCTGAGAGTTCCTCCAGACTGCCCATAATCTCAAATAAAGCCAAAGCATTGAGCAACACACAGACCGACAACATCTCTGATACACCATAAACACAGGACTTCTAAAATAAAGAAAAATATGGATCTGCACTGCCGTTCAAATTCTCGATTTTGTTTTCTTTATTTAGCAAGGGTGCAGTAAATTGATCAAATGTGACAGTAAAGACATTTATAATGTTACAAATAATTATTTTAAATGTATTCTGCTCTTTTGAATTTTCTATTCAAAGAATCCTGAAAAAAAGCAAGTAGCATAACTGCTTTCAACACTTAATAAAAACATTTTAAGAACCAAATCAACATACTGGATTCATTTCTAAAGAATTTTTGACACTGAAGACTGGAGTAATGATGCTGAAAATTCAGCTTTGATCACAAAAATGACATTTTAAAAGGTATTTTACATAATATTAAGTTGAAGTAGTATTTCACAATGTTACCTGTATTTTTGATTAAATTAATGCAGTCTTTTGAACGGTAGTGAAGTTCAGAATCCAGGTTTTTCTTCAGTAAAAGGAGGTAAATTTTGCACATCATTTAGTTACTTACGATTCACACGTCTAGCAGCTGAGAGTCCTTCAAGTGTGGTTCTCCACCTCTGTGAATAAGAGAAAGAAGGTATTAAACACCATCTCATTTCCTCTTGTTCTTATGAAGTATGGACACACAAACTTTTGTGTGTTTGGCATTTGTTTTTAATTTTGGGTTTTATTTTATTGAGGTTTTTGTGCATTAATTTTTTTTAGGATTTTCTTGGGATTTGAGATTTTTTTAATTATTATTTGTTTTTATAAATTGTATTTTAATGTGTAAACAGTTGCTATACTCCAACAGTGCAATCTTTGTATTAAATGCTCTCTGAATGAGCAGCGTCAAAACATCCAGATTACACTGAAAATAAGAATGACCTGAAATGACCATGACACTCTCCAACAACACAGTAGACGTGACCATAGCGTATGGAGAACCAGCTCATACGCACGCCATTCACTGTAACTTACACCACCAGAACTGTTTTCATACCCAAACTCCAACTTCTTTCTCTCTGATCCCGGAGGTAACATGAGGACAGGCAACTTCCCGCTGCCTTAAATTCATGAAAAAGACAAAACAAAAAACACACACCTCTAGCACCACAAGACTGGATGACGTGTGAGCATCCACGCACCAACAAAAAGCACCTCAAGTTGAACCTCCAGCAATTTCCCAGGATTTTTCTCAAGAACCTTTTACAAAATCGCCAACAGCATTAGGCAAGGGTGATGAATATTAGAGAAGACAGACAAAAGAACAAGCCTTGGATAACAATCTGCTTTCAGTCTGACTGCGCTACATCTGCTACGGGTTTTCCTTTAAAATGCTTAATTTACTTTAGATTAATCTATGAATCCATTTAAAACCCAGTTTAAACGTCTAATCCCATTCAGTAAAATGAGTCAGACTTCCACATGAGAGAAGCCACTGTTCATCAGATACGTGTGGCAATAGCTCTGGGCCTCTGCGGAGACATTAAAGCAGCAGTCCGTAACTTTTTTTGGCTAAAAATGATCCGAAATCAATATTTCAGCAAGTACATAACCAGCCAGTGTTCAAAACTATCGCCTTACTTCAGCCGGAATAATTAAATGTATCATTTTGATGGCGGATTGTAATCCATAAAGGATTATGCGTTTATGAAACACATGTGAATGAAATTAAATTATATTCCAGTTATAAATGTGCTTCTGATTACAGATAGCCTGGGATTACAAAGATTTGTATTTGAAAGAAAAACAGTTCGAAAGGAGCATAATCTGCCTTTTGGGTTAAAAGAACTTCTTTATGTGAAATTCGAAGAGTATGACAATTAGACTAGACAGTGCAGAAATTGAAATCTACACGCTAATACACACTATACTCATAGTCACCAATGCTAATGTTGTTAAGACTAATCATTTGAGAATAAAGTATAACAATAATAATAATTTGAACGGTTTGATGTGATATGAGCTAACCGATCTTTAAATTTAAATCACCATTGGTAGTGAGATTTATGGTAATGCTTTTCGGGTCCTGAAAAACTTTCGGGTTTCGGGTCGGGTTCGGGTTAATGTTTAATGAATAGCTTCGGGTTCGGGCTCGGGTTTATAGCTAAACTAAAACTATATGCAGGCTACTGCTTTCATAGACGCACGCACACACATTATAGCACACGACAACACAGCACGGAAACCTTTATTAGTAAAATAGCTTCGACAGGCTACTGACTCGCAACGTTATATTTCTCTGCAATGAGAGGGTAAAAATCGCTGTTTTTGAAGGAACTAAGCCTCATTGCTTGTAGAGAAAGACGCGCAGACGCAGGTTCACACACGCAACGTTCATCTGCGTGCGCCAATTCAAATAAATGATATAATTAATTCAAATAAATGCAATCTTACCGCACTGCATCTCTGTGTCTGATTGAAAGCAGGCCGAATGCTAACGAGCCTACGAGCCTTAAAATGACCATAATTTGCACGATGTTGTCTTGTCGTATACAACCATTCTCTCGGCAGAATTTATGTGACTGTGTGACTGCATGTTCGTAAACTTTCATAACTGGTAAGTGTTTTTTCTTTTGCCTTGTGAACTGGCC
>NW_015505428.1:938820-950609 GCF_001515645.1 Sinocyclocheilus grahami | reverse complement strand
CTATATGCAGGCTACTGCTTTCATAGACGCACGCACACACATTATAGCACACGACAACACAGCACGGAAACCTTTATTAGTAAAATAGCTTCGACAGGCTACTGACTCGCAACGTTATATTTCTCTGCAATGAGAGGGTAAAAATCGCTGTTTTTGAAGGAACTAAGCCTCATTGCTTGTAGAGAAAGACGCGCAGACGCAGGGTCACACACGCAACGTTCATCTGCGTGCGCTAATTCAAATAAATGATATAATTAATTCAAATAAATGCAATCTTACCGCACTGCATCTCTGTGTCTGATTGAAAGCAGGCCGAATGCTAACGAGCCTTAACTGACGAAAATGACCATAATTTGCACGATGTTGTCTTGTCGTATACAACCATTCTCTCGGCAGAATTTATGTGACTGCTGCAACTGATGTTCGTAAACTTTCATAACTGGTAAGTGTTTTTTCTTTTGCCTTGTGAACTGGCCGAGCCTTAATGATTCTGTTTCTTTACATGTATTTGCTTACTGACCGTTGCATGCAATCGTGAAATACAGCATTTTTTTAAATTGGCTATTCGTTGTGGGAAGAAAAAGAAAAATATATATATATATATATTTCAGGTTGGGTTCGGGCTCTAAATGTAACTGTGCCGCTCGGGTCGGGTCAGACGATCTCGGGTACGGGCCGGGTTCGGGCTTCACTTTAAAGCCCGTGCAGACCTCTACTCACAACCCACGCAAGGAAGATAATTCCGCACACAGCTGCAATTCCAGGTTTTCAAACAGAGATGGCGACAAAGAGGCAAAACTTACGGACTGCAGCTTTAAATAAACTCCATTTAAACTCCTGTCCTGAACATGAGAGAGCCAAAGTAAGGCTGGAGGTCTAGCACGGATTCCTCATGATCCAGAACAGGAGCTAGAAGCTCACTTATTTCCCAGGAGAGAAGAAAATGTTGACCAACATTTAAGCGACAAGAAAAGCAGCATTGATGATTCTAAATACAGCTAAAAGTCTACATGAAGTCTAAAGTGACCCGTTTTCTTACACGTTGACTGTGAATGATTAATCTGTGGACACGATTCCAGAGAATATAAACTCAAGGTAATACAGGGGTTTTCTAAAACCCGCATTTGTACTGTTGCAAACACAGAAGGCATGAAAAGACTCACACTCATCCAAGGCGACGCACAGCAAAATCCTGGAGTAAGGCCAAGGGTGCAAAATAAATATGCGAAGACACAAAAAAAATGACTGCTAGTCTTCAAAAGCCTGCTGTGACAGCAAATTACATTTGGATTCAGCTGAAACTTTGCCACTTTCACACATGCAGAGAAAATCAAAGAGAAAACAGAAGCTCCGTGACGTAATGTTATGTTCCCATGAACACTCGGAGACAAAAGGGCAAAGCAGGGTCATGTTCTTTGAAAGCAGCCATGTAACACTCTTTCCAACTCCTTGCAGTTTAGCACACTACTGTTGCTGTAAACGGAGGACATACGCCATCGACACCGAGAGTCAGACACCTGGAGGATCACATGCGGTTACAAAAGGCTCCTTTAAGATGTCAAACATCTCACCTTGAATGCACAAGACAGCTCTAAGACTAATCTCCAGTCGAACAACATCTCCATAGCTGAACACGTGTGCAAAGATTGTGTCCTGTATTTTCAATCTCACGGATGCTTTTGAAATACTGCTGATTTTACATTAAGACGAATATGATGAACAAATCAACATACCTGCATTTTAACGGCACTGTAATCTGGCTTTCCCATCGATTTTTAATAAAGATCAGAAATTATTGAAGTTACATTCTATACAAAGAGTATAGAGTATAGATTACACATTAGAATAAATAAAATGCATAAATATAAAAACACAAATCCAAAAAAAATCATAAAGAAAAATCCTAATTAAATTTTTTTTTAAAAGCATTACTGAACCCATCAACATCAAGCCTGACAGCATTACTATCTTATGCACCTGGTGGTGATCAGTTCTGCATGTGTGCTAATACATGTTTGCGAAACAGAAGTCCTTTTGTACCCTAAATAACAAACTTAAAAAGTGTCAAGTATAAGCAATTGAGCTCAGCAGAAGGCCTATCATCACTTGGGAGTAAATAAACAAAGTAAACATGGACAAAGAAATAAAAAGGAGAAAAAAAAATGATGAATGTACAAGACATAATTATGGGCCGTGATATTGGCACAGATTCTGTGTAACAAACAGTCCTTTGTGACTGTATATAGTTCTCAAGTTGGAAAAGACATTTAGTTCCCACTTTGGACATCTTTGGAGGGGAGACATAAACACATGATGAAATGTTAAGGTGTTTAAAAATAAATCAAATAAAATGCATAAAACAAGTTTATTCTGTAGCACTTAAAAAAAATAATTTGGCACCTATTTTTGTTTCTTATAGGAGCCGATGGCTCCTTAACTGATTTTTATTTATTTATTTGTCTGGAGCCCTAAATGAAATGCATGAAGGGCTGAGCATGAGCTGCACTCTTTTCTAAGCATGTTTTCCAACACTTCAGGAGTAGGTCTCCCAAAAGTAATTTGAGAATGATTTTCCCTGAAATGTACTGGTCTACTAGGAATATGCTCAGCTAAAGATGTCTAGATGTGCAAGAGCAGCATTAAGTGCTACACGAACATTCACAGCCTTGCCACCCCAGCTGGGTCTCTCCATGAGACACGCTACACTTTAGTGTCTGCCTCAAGTGCATTTGATACGGTGCTTCTCTCCAGAGAACAGATCACACTTCTCTCGACCAAAAACCTAAAGAAATCCAGATGTGATGGCAGGATCGGGGTCTCAATCTCAAAGCATGTGCGTATGCCAGTTTGAAGCGATAGCGATTTATAGCGATATATGCTCATGCTAATTAACCAGTCTACATAAATCACAACAGATCACAGAAAACAAATTCACTAATATATAATACTGATACTTAGGGGATAGTTCATCCAAAAATGAAAATTACCCCATGATTTACTCACCTTCAAGCCATCCTAGGTGTATATGACTTTCTTCTTTCAGACAAATACTATCAGAGTTATATTCAAAAATAATATAAATCTAAAGCTTTATAAATGGCAGTGGATGGGGGTCCAGATTCTGATCATCGATCTGAATCTCATCCAGACATAGTCTTTAACAAAAATGCCATTCCCTCAGTTTTTTTTTTCCCAAAATGCTTTTTTTTCATGAAACTTACACAAATTGTTGATAAAAAAATGCATTATGCTAAAATAAAACAGCAGAGGCTCTGTTTTTCTTTTGACATATTGCACGTTCAGATATTCATACAACAAAATAATCTGGGTGGCCATGAAAGTTTTGTGAAAATGATCAAAAATGCGGGCATGCGGGAATCATAAACAGCTACTAAATGCAAGCATGTTAAATTGCACCACTGGGTTTGAGACAGCGGGCCAAGACTTAGAAGCGACATCTGAAGACCACACAGATCAAAAAGCACGACATCTGCAGAAATAAAAAAGATTTAGTTTAAAACTAAAGCAAAGGGTGGACAAAGACAAACTGCGCTTATAAGCACTAGTGCTTTCATTACACAATTACACAAGGAAAGGCCAAGTATCATATTGTGAGACATGAGACAAAAAAGGAAAGCAAATTCCTTTACAATAACTTGAAAACCACACAATACAATCTGTCTGAGAAGGTGTCACTTGTTCAATTGTATGTAAAATACCAATCTTTGAAATTCAGAGATATCAGGGGTGTGATATTTATCATCTACGATAATATCGTAATTGTTGTTTTACCGATGTGCAAGCTGACGTTGGCAAGTCTGTATGATTGAGTACATGCACAAAACAAAAACATGTCTTGAGAGTTCAAAAGCATTGACTGCATGATGAATCCAGTTAAAATGCAGTTAGAATGACCCTATAATTCAAGTTATGAAAGTAAAATGGATATAAAAAGGAGTTAATACGGAGTGAATTACATTTTAGACTTTTTTTCTGTTTTGCCAACAAAAAGAGTGCCGAACAACAGAACATTTGTGCATCTCAGAGCAACACTGCGGTGTTTCGTTCTTGAATTAATCTGTTTGTGATTCAATGATCAATTAATAAAAGACAGACACTTGCTTCATTTCTAAATGAGTTATTTCAAAGGCAAAACTCTCCCTAAATATTCAGAAAGGGACACCAAAAGAAAAGGTCCTTTGAGGAAGAAAAAAATGTGTAATGGCAAAAACCCATGACAACGTCTAAAAATAGTATATTCAAGAACCAATCTCAGAACTCTAAGGACATCAACATCTGACCAATCGCATTTCATTAACTGCCTCTTACTAGAAAAGGTTGGTTGAGTTTATCAAAGCAATATCTACCTCCAGATCACAGTTAACAGGCCACAGAAGTGCATTAAGTAATAGACTGAGCAGATAACATGGACCATTTCCATTGGTCCATCTCTTATTTCAAGCCCGAGCCAGATGACAGACTAGAAAGAGCCCATTGAAAGGAAAAAAGTCTGGTAAACATATGGCAGTACGGCTGGGAGAGCTTCAGATGTTTTTACCACTGGACTGTTATTGTAAGTGCCCCACACATCTCTGGGAGAAACTTTTATTCATTCTGTCAGGCCGTTGAGGGCGAGACATCAGAGAGGTGAAGCAAACCTAAGAATCAGAAACAAGAGGAAAAGGTTGAATTCAGGAAGAAGGGGAGCAGAGAAAGAGCACGTCTCTTATTCTCCATCTAATCTTATCTCCCTCCTCTGAGATGATCACCACCATCCAGATGGGCCAGCCGTCTCAAAAAGGCATTTGTCTTCATTAGATCGGAGAAAATGAATAAACAGACTCAGCTGTCTGTTTTCCCTGCGCAGACTGTGGGCAAACAGGAGCCAGGTGCACCGTAGCAAACGCCTGCACTTAATAACAGATACCATACACCTTGACTCCTACACCTAGCATGTTTCAAACACACGGGTTAATGACATGGTGTCCAAGTCAAAAAAACAAAAACATTAATAATAATTGTGTCGTCTTGTGTGTTGTGTGTTGGGTTTCCCAAACTGGGCTTAATGTAAGAACTGCAGTGGGTTGATAAAAACCAACATGATTGAAATACTTTCTAAACTATTTTAAGGAGTTTGACTCACAAAAACGTTTGGGAATGTTCATTACATGAACAAAATAAACATGGAAACAACAATGACACCCCCAAAGTCTACCAGGTTTGAAATATTTTTGTCCAGAATAATACGTAATCCATAACAAGTAACTGTAATCCAATTATGAGCATTTTAAAATGTAATATACTCTAATCACAAGTACTTAATTTTTGGAATCTGACTACGTAATCCAGATTACATGTAATCAGTCACTACGTTGGCAAGTCTGTATGATTGAGTACATGCACAAAACAAAAACATGTCTTGAGAGTTCAAAAGCATTGACTGCATGATGAATCCAGTTAAAATGCAGTTAGAATGACCCTATAATTCAAGTTATGAAAGTAAAATGGATATAAAAAGGAGTTAATACGGAGTGAATTACATTTTAGACTTTTTTTCTGTTTTGCCAACAAAAAGAGTGCCGAACAACAGAACATTTGTGCATCTCAGAGCAACACTGCGGTGTTTCGTTCTTGAATTAATCTGTTTGTGATTCAATGATCAATTAATAAAAGACAGACACTTGCTTCATTTCTAAATGAGTTATTTCAAAGGCAAAACTCTCCCTAAATATTCAGAAAGGGACACCAAAAGAAAAGGTCCTTTGAGGAAGAAAAAAATGTGTAATGGCAAAAACCCATGACAACGTCTAAAAATAGTATATTCAAGAACCAATCTCAGAACTCTAAGGACATCAACATCTGACCAATCGCATTTCATTAACTGCCTCTTACTAGAAAAGGTTGGTTGAGTTTATCAAAGCAATATCTACCTCCAGATCACAGTTAACAGGCCACAGAAGTGCATTAAGTAATAGACTGAGCAGATAACATGGACCATTTCCATTGGTCCATCTCTTATTTCAAGCCCGAGCCAGATGACAGACTAGAAAGAGCCCATTGAAAGGAAAAAAGTCTGGTAAACATATGGCAGTACGGCTGGGAGAGCTTCAGATGTTTTTACCACTGGACTGTTATTGTAAGTGCCCCACACATCTCTGGGAGAAACTTTTATTCATTCTGTCAGGCCGTTGAGGGCGAGACATCAGAGAGGTGAAGCAAACCTAAGAATCAGAAACAAGAGGAAAAGGTTGAATTCAGGAAGAAGGGGAGCAGAGAAAGAGCACGTCTCTTATTCTCCATCTAATCTTATCTCCCTCCTCTGAGATGATCACCACCATCCAGATGGGCCAGCCGTCTCAAAAAGGCATTTGTCTTCATTAGATCGGAGAAAATGAATAAACAGACTCAGCTGTCTGCTTTCCCTGCGCAGACTGTGGGCAAACAGGAGCCAGGTGCACCGTAGCAAACGCCTGCACTTAACAGATACCATACACCTTGACTCCTACACCTAGCATGTTTCAAACACACGGGTTAATGACATGGTGTCCAAGTCAAAAAAACAAAAACATTAATAATAATTGTGTCGTCTTGTGTGTTGTGTGTTGGGTTTCCCAAACTGGGCTTAATGTAAGAACTGCAGTGGGTTGATAAAAACCAACATGATTGAAATACTTTCTAAACTATTTTAAGGAGTTTGACTCACAAAAACGTTTGGGAATGTTCATTACATGAACAAAATAAACATGGAAACAACAATGACACCCCCAAAGTCTACCAGGTTTGAAATATTTTTGTCCAGAATAATACGTAATCCATAACAAGTAACTGTAATCCAATTATGAGCATTTTAAAATGTAATATACTCTAATCACAAGTACTTAATTTTTGGAATCTGACTACGTAATCCAGATTACATGTAATCAGTCACTACCCAGCACTCTGTGTGTGTGTGACACACACACACACACACACACAAACACACACACACACCGTGAAACATTGTTTGAATGTGGCCATGACTGGCAGCACGCACAAAAAGGGAGTCCCAGCATTCAGCTAAGAGCTATTCGCCAAAACGGAAAGCCTGCATTGTCCTTAAATCCATCAACAGCTAGTCATCAGTTCCCCAAACTTTAAGTGGAGACGGAGGGGTGCTGCTATATTACATTTCCACCGGTGCGGGAGAGAGCAATTTCAGTGGCTGAAACTCAAGACAGAGCCTTCTGAGTTTAAAGCATCTGGGCTGAACGAAGCAATAAGCACACAAAAAGAGAGACGAAGATGAGGGCGCTCACAGAAATTTGCTCTGATAAAGAAAAAAGGTAAAATGGAAGAAAGCTTGAGCAACTGCAAGACTGATTGCTGGGAAATTACACCGTCGGCTCCCAACAGTGACCCTGTTTCAGTTTTACGAACAGTGATGTTCACCACGTGTCAAACTCACGTCACTGTGGATTTGTTCTTCAGTGAAGGACAAGAGACTTTAAGAAATGTACCATTAGAGTTAGCTACCACCTCAAACTTAAAAAAAAAAGACCATGAAAGAATCATAAAAGTGGTCCATTTGACTTGTGCTCTAGATCCAGATCTTTTGTAATTATATATAAGCTTTGTGAGAGAAAACATACTGTACGTCTTGAAATCCTCTCTTGATCCTTGCAAGATCAGATTTGTTCATGAAGAAGGGTTCTTTTTGAATAGTTTGATTTTGTTCACAAAGCTGGTCTAAGATTCATTCACAAATTGGACTGATCCGATTCTCAAGTTCAACCCACTGACACAATTCAGTCTCAGCATGAAACCGCACACTGTAGGGGAAGATTATTCAGTGAAAAGAGACTTAAAGGGACAGTTCACCCAAAAATGAAAATGGTCATTTACCCTCAGTTCCTTACAAACCTGTATGACTCTATTGCAGAACACAAAATATGTTATTTTGAAGAAAGTTAACAACCATGTAAATGAAGCTTATGAAGGAAAATACTAAAATATGTGATGTCAGCATTAGCCAAGACTCTTATGTGAAGTGCTAATTTTGTGTAGGACATGTGAACAACTTAACATGGCCAGGTTTCTGCCTGGCATACAAAATTATTAGTTGCTCACTGTGTTGCATTTCGGTCACTATGCTGTCTTAGAAGGTCATTACCTGTTAAGTCCAAAGTAAACTTAAGCTTTGATGCGACCACTTAGGTGTGCATTCACTGAACACACAGTCCTTTAAATATACTAATTCTACCAAAGTGCATGAAGACAGACGGTCAAGAATCAGAGGCTGTTGCACAAGAAAGTATCATCTTTGCCCAGTGTCTGCACTTTGACCGACAGATCCATTTTTGTACTCGTTTAAACTAGACTAGTCAAGACTAGTCCAGTTGGGCGTGTTGTTGTTGTCTCAAATTGAGACAGCAACCAGTGTTGGCACCTTGTGGACAAACTGAATGAACTTTACATGCTGATGCATTCTCTAGCATATGTGTAAAAACCAAAGTACACTTGGGGCTTGATGCACATGCACTAGTGTTAACTGCATGAGCGCTGACACATTGAGCAGACGCTTGTGTGTAATTATATATAAGCTTTGTGAGAGAAAACATACTGTACGTCTTGAAATCCTCTCTTGATCCTTGCAAGATCAGATTTGTTCATGAAGAAGGGTTCTTTTTGAATAGTTTGATTTTGTTCACAAAGCTGGTCTAAGATTCATTCACAAATTGGACTGATCCGATTCTCAAGTTCAACCCACTGACACAATTCAGTCTCAGCATGAAACCGCACACTGTAGGGGAAGATTATTCAGTGAAAAGAGACTTAAAGGGACAGTTCACCCAAAAATGAAAATGGTCATTTACCCTCAGTTCCTTACAAACCTGTATGACTCTATTGCAGAACACAAAATATGTTATTTTGAAGAAAGTTAACAACCATGTAAATGAAGCTTATGAAGGAAAATACTAAAATATGTGATGTCAGCATTAGCCAAGACTCTTATGTGAAGTGCTAATTTTGTGTAGGACATGTGAACAACTTAACATGGCCAGGTTTCTGCCTGGCATACAAAATTATTAGTTGCTCACTGTGTTGCATTTCGGTCACTATGCTGTCTTAGAAGGTCATTACCTGTTAAGTCCAAAGTAAACTTAAGCTTTGATGCGACCACTTAGGTGTGCATTCACTGAACACACAGTCCTTTAAATATACTAATTCTACCAAAGTGCATGAAGACAGACGGTCAAGAATCAGAGGCTGCAATTGAGACAGCAACCAGTGTTGGCACCTTGTGGACAAACTGAATGAACTTTACATGCTGATGCATTCTCTAGCATATGTGTAAAAACCAAAGTACAAAGAGAAGCAAACATCAGGGACCAGTTGCATAAACTTAGCCTCTATGTTAAAACAGTGTCTTAAGAACTAGTTTGACCTACTAGCAGTTAACCAAGAGGTAACCAGCCTTATATTTTGGATTCAGCTTAGACTAATCTACGTTTTAATGTAACCGAATTTGACCAGTCTTAAAGAACAAAACTAGATTTTTTTTAAAGAACTAACTTTTAAGACTATTCTAAACCTTTTATGCAACCGGCCCCAGGTCAATGATTCATATGTATGATTCAGAAAGAGAAAAGAGTCTAAGGACTCCGATTGCTATGCTAGTTCCTCTGCCGACCTTCTAGTTTCATTACAAACAGATATCGAAGGTCAGCGTTCACTGTTGATCTATTGCTCTTCGTTGACAGCTTAATATCTCTGAACTAGTGCAATCTGACAGATCTCAGCCTTCCCTAACACAGCAGACAAACTAAAAGCCCCTTATAATACTTCCCCAGACTATCAAATCCAAATTTAACAAGATCATTGTAATACAGTGAAGCGATATCCATCTCAAGTACTTCGAAGACAACCTGGACCTACAGCCTCTGGAGTCTCAACAGATCTACGATAAAAGCAAATGTTAAATGTCGGTGTTGAATAACATCACAGCAAATTAAATAACATCAAAAAACAAACTCAAGCCTTGAACGTCTACTTTAGGGGTTCGATTGAACTGGAACCCTGCAGTAATGGACTAGAGTCTAAAATAAAGTTATATATTTAATAACGGATTTCAACCCAAGTTTACATTGAACAAAAGTCATCTGAGAATGCCTTGAACCGGTGGATGTGCTAATAAAACAGCAGCTCGCTTCTTCCTCTGAGAAAATGGTCTGATTACACAGAAGCAGCACACTGGAGAGGTAAAGGTACCACAGACTCCCGTGTTGATTACAAAGCTGTGAATCCCAAAGGAAATCAAAAGCACATCAAGCCCGGTTGCCATGGTAACCATAGTGTGAGTACAGATGCCAGTTTTCTCTTATCCAGTCGGAAATAAGAACAGGATAGAGGACAACGGGTGTGATTTTCCATTCAGCATCTTTCAATCTGCTTCATCAAATGAGAATGAATTAGTGAGTTCAGAAGTTTCATTTCTGAAAGAGTTTTGAAAACTTCACAGTCGAGCTCTAGATCTCGTTTAAGACATGAAGGCATTCTGCAGACTTTTAGTATACTGTATGCTACTGTACACTACGTAAAGATACAAAGAATCAAAAATGACTACATTTATTGCATTAATAAAAAGCCTTGGCTGGCTCACTTGTGCACATTCTGTGCGCACAACACAAATGTTTAAGCTTTCATGCTGACATAGCCAAGTTGGTGTGGAAAATATTTTAACAACTATACCATATTTCCATTCAATAAAATTGCAATGGCTAATACCAGCCAACATTTGTCCACTGATGCTATGCTAATTTCCCTGAAATCCACGGCACATTACGGACGTTAAATGCATTGTGAAACTTCATGCTCAGCAATTACTTCTGTCTGCATACGTTTCCAACATCCTAAGTAAAAAAAAAATAATAAAAAAAGAGAATCCCCAGACTGAAATAATGGCATCCAGTGGAGAACGGAAGCACTGCAGCCGAGAGAGATGCTGTAAAGGTGCTGCAGATAAAAGCAAAACGAACACGATGAGTTTCATAATGACCGTCAGGACTGAAGGATGAGACACTGGCCAGAGCTCTGGAGAAAAAAAGATCAGCAAAACATAACGGCTCCAGGAACAAAGAGGGGAGTGTGGAGGACGTTCAGCCATTAACATGGCAAAAAGCCCCTTACATTCACTTTTCAAAGAACACTAGTAGCGAATTGTCCTTTTTCCCTACAGACTGAACAAAAACCCTGTGCTAGAGGTGTCTCAAGGTCTAGTCAGTTACAATACCAAAACCTCAGTAGTACCTTAATGCCTTCATTTCACAGTTCTAGTTCTATTTCCAGGGATTGTCAGAATTAGAGGTAGTCAAAGTTGGGCAAATTTCTATAGTGGTGAATGGAAACTACAACATATAATTTTTGCTAGGGATGCACAATATTATCGGAACGTTATCGGTAAATGCAAACATCTGCATTGGCCGATTTGAAACAAATATGCCGATAGGTCTTGCTGATCAGACGAATAGCTCACAATGTGCTCAGGGTGTGCAGGCGATAAGATCAGGTCAGCAGTGTGCTCATTCTTGAAGCAAACATTTGCCTGAATGATTCACCGTTTTGGATAGCCGCATTTAATCTGAGACTGCATGGACAGAACAACACGTCCGGTGTGCAAGATACTTGTGTATCTGAATAAATAAAGCAGTAATTGATGTCATAAAATGTTTTGATTTAAAAAAGGTCAAGCTATAGTTTACACGAAAAGAAAAAAAAAAAAAAAAAAAACACAAAACATGACACTTGAAATT
>NW_015505428.1:938345-938799 GCF_001515645.1 Sinocyclocheilus grahami | reverse complement strand
TGTGTTTCTAAAAAAATAAAGCCATATCGATGTCATAAAATCACAAGTCTGTTTTGATTTAAAGGTCAGAAGCTATAGCTTACATGAATAAAAATCACAAACATGAAACTTGTAAATTAAATGATTTAATATAAACAGATTTATTCATTAATATGTAATATATTTTTTCAAATGGATTATAAAAACTTAAATACAAGGACCTCTAAAAGATTTTTTAAAGAATTTTTACAGCTCTTTTGCTTTAGACCATCTCTATTAATGTTAAATCCACTAATAAAATCTTAAAGGGTTAGTTCACCCAAAAATGTTCAGCCCACAAATTACTCCTCCTCAATGCATCCTAGGTGTACAGGTGCATCTCAATAAATTAGAATGTCGTGGAAAAGTTAATTTATTTCAGTAATTCAACTCAAATTGTGAAACTCGTGTATTAAATAAATTCAATGCACACAGA
>NW_015505428.1:921660-938328 GCF_001515645.1 Sinocyclocheilus grahami | reverse complement strand
TTGTTAAATGTGAGCCCAAATCATCACAATTAAAAGAACCAAAGACTTAAACTACTTCAGTCTGTGTGCATTGAATTTATTTAATACACGAGTTTCACAATTTGAGTTGAATTACTGAAATAAATGAACTTTTCCACGACATTCTAATTTATTGAGATGCACCTGTATATGACTTTCTTCTTTCAGACGAATCCAGTCGGAGTTACATAAAAAATTGCCTTTGATCTTTCAAGCTGTTTAATGCCACTCAGCGGAGGTTGCATGCATCAGTCCAAAAGAAATTAAATAAAAAGCGCCCATCCATTAAAATAAATTTTAAAGTCTCACATGGCTCCGGGGGGTGAACAAAGGCCTCCTGTAGCGAATCGATGCGCTTTTGTAAGAAAAATATCCATATTCAAAACGTAATAATCACTGTAATGTATGCGCACCGCCAAACGTATACGTCATCCTCCCGGAGCTGCTTCAGTTTACAACAGTGAGCGCAAGCTAGAGTAAATTGATTATTACGTGGTTATTTTTCTTACAAAAAAAATGGTTCACCCGTTACGTTGTGTTTTTTTTTTACAAAAAAAATTGTTCACCCCCCCGGGGGCGTGTAAGACACTTTTTTTATGGATGGGCGCTTTTTATTTAACTTCTTTTGGACTGATGCATGCAACCTCCGCTGAGTGGCATTAAACAGCTTGAAAGATCAAAGGCAATTTTTTATATAACTCCGACTGGATTCATCTGATTAGTCACATACACCTAGGATGACTTGAGGATGAGTAATTTATGGGCTAATTTTCATTGTGAACTATCCCTTTAAGGGTTTCAACTGCATCTGTCCGGGAAAAAAAAAAGCAGCTCTAGATAGAATAGATTGATTCTATTATAGTTACTTTCAAGGCTTTCAATGTACTCTCATTTTTTAAAAAAAACTTTAATAATGTTTATTAGTTCTAACAAATAGGTCTTTGCTCAAAACTAACCAAAATGTAAAATAATTTGTTTATAATTTCCAGGAGAGACTTGATGTTGTTTTAAAACAAAGGGAAATATATATCGGTTCGGCTATCGGCCAAAATGATTTGAAAAATATCAGCAAAAATCTAATATCGTGCATCCCTAATTTTTGCATTCCCTTTTGCCCCAAAAGCAAAAGAAAAAAAATTCACGACAGCATTTTTATAACTTTACAAAAGATGAAAAATAATATTGAGAGATTGATTACGTTGGTCAGAAGAGAGAGAAAGTCGTCACATTTGCTCCCTCAGCTGTCGTATTAGAAACACTCTGCAGCGTTAATTTTTTTAGTAATATAACACAAAGTATATTGTTTTAAGTGTACATTACATTTTTTTTTAATGAAAAAAAAACTAAATATAAATACATTTTTGAATATAAAATTTTTTTTACTTAAGCTAGATTTTCAATGTTAATAACTGTGGAAACGCACCACAGTCTGTGAAAAGAGTCCATATGCTACTGAACACTTACAAGTTATTTATTCATTTAAACACTCGTTTAACGTGTTCTTATTTATTCTTCAAGAACTTCAGAATTATATTAACAGTGAATGTTCAGATTCAGTAAAGATTATAATAATTTATAAAATTCATAACAGAAAAAAATAAGTTTGATTGAATTTAAACTCAAATGCACAGATCTACGGAAATGTATATTAATTTATAAAATTACATCATATAAAAAAATCTGTTTGACTGAATTTAAATACATAGATCTAAACAAATTTATATTAATTTATAAAATGACATAAAAGAAAAGATCTTACAAATACAAATCACTAGTCAACCACTGAACAATATTTTCAGGTATTAAAAGGTGCGTCACAAAACTACGTTCCTATGATTCCCAAAAACATTGCTCAAGCCAGCAGCTCACTAGGCTGAGAAACGGTTTCTGTATATACATGAGTGAAAAATAGCAAAGCAGTCTGGCTTACAGCAGAATGAACAACAGCTATCCAGATGGAGAGGACAGCAGAGGATTGGCAGGTCAGCAAACAAACAGACACGTGTCCGCACGCACATGCCTCTTGCTGCATAAGACGGAGGAAACATTGGTAAACACTGGCACCACACACACACACTGTACCTAGGGTGCGCAGCCTGCCAAACACCACCGCGCACACACGTCTTTCCCAAGGCTTCAGGCAGACAAAAGAGGCAGTGGGTGCGCCCGAGGGCAGTGGAAAGACTCTGGAAAAGCTTAGCGGAGCAGCAGGGTTTATGCTACGCTGTTATCTCAGGCTCTGCAGAGAGACATGCTTTGATGTGCTGAGCCACAGACTACAGGCGAGAGGAAACGGGCTGGTTAAGTAAATGCAGGCAGACACGAGACGCACACACATATGGAAACACAAAGATGCCAGTTAGCATATATCCCAAGGCCAACGCTCCAGCTAGGCAAACACCAGTTTGATTCATGGTTTGAAGGACAAAAACCGATGCCACAAATACATCACGGAGTGGTTTTGCCCACGGCAACAGGAAGAAAAAAAAAAACTGTGTACAGTATATGTCTATTTCAACAATTAAGCATGTGTTGCAACTGTATTCAAGAGGACGAATGAGAAAGATGACTGTTATTGTCTGCATTCAAAGGGTGGCAGAGCAGACCAATGCAATTAAATGCAAAAATAGCTAAATGCATATGCCTGACTAAGACTTGTCATTTTGTTCACATGGTTGATGTTTAAGAAATTATCCCACTTATTACACAATTATTTCACTCTGCCAGCGCATATTTATTTGCCAGCAAGGAAGCAGAAATCAAGATGTATTACAAATATCAGTATTGTAATTTTTACAGTTGCACTATAAATTATTTTTATTCAATAGGCCAACTCGATGTTTTATTTAAAAAAAAAAAAAAATTATCCCGATTGGGTAACAAAAAGGTGGCCCATGAAAAAAGTGCATTTTTTAAAATAAACTATAATCGCTTTACTGAAAGAGGTTTGAGCTGGTTTTTGTCAGAAGTAAACAATTTTTCGCTTTTCCCCTAATTGTTGTCAGTATTGTAATTTTTACAGTTGCACTATAAATTATTTTTATTCAATAGGCCAACTCGATGTTTTATTTAAAAAATATATAATTATCCCGATTGGGTAACAAAAAGGTGGCCCATGAAAAAAAGTGCATTTTTTAAAATAAACTATAATCGCTTTACTGAAAGAGGTTTGAACTGGTTTTTGTCAGAAGTAAACAATTTTTCGCTTTTCCCCTAATTGTTTATCCTTAAAAGGATGGCTCATGCTCAAAAGTCTTCAGAGTCATTTTGTACGCAAATGCACTCCCCTAGTCACAACAATTAATCTAGAATGATTCATTCTTTCCAGCTATAGCCATTTCAATAATCTGGTGAAAAATCCTGTATTTTATTATATTGCAAAATATAGGTTGCTGTATAAAAATATTGCAGTGTCAGTTTTTCATGACACAGCCCTATGAATTGTTTTTTACTTTTCATCAGCCTAGATCTTCTGCTAAACGCCCAGTAAGTCTAGTAACAAGGCAAATACTGCAACATTAATTTATATATTATTAATACATATTATCTTCAAGTCAACCTGGGATTGGATGAGCAGATAATATTGAGACATATCTGGAAGAGCAGTGACTTCTAAATATTTGACCACTGAAGGCCATGATGGATAAATCAATCACGTATTCTAGTATATGATTTGTGTAATGACACAGGATTATTGTAGTAACCATAAATAATAAGGCTGTCAATTTTCATAAGGGAATTCGGTGCTCCATGAACAGCAGCTGGCTACTACCAAACAAGGTCAGCGTTGCTGTGTTCCCATTTTAAACATTAAATATTCAGTAAAAGCTTTTTGCAAGACATATCTTTTTTTACCATGCAAATAAACTGCATTTAAATGCATTTGAAAAGTAAACCACAAAACATGAAGACAGAAAGGGAGAGGGAGAATGTGGCTGTGTCTTCCTGAAGGGCTTTGTGGCTCAACTCCTCGTCTCTATAGGATTATCTTCACTAATAGTCCTAAAGTCAGTCTGACTGATCCGCCAGATGCCCATTACTCTCCATACAGCCTCAACATCTCAGACATATGGACCGACACATGGAGACAGCTTTAAAGCGGCCTCAATTCTTCTGCTGAAGTCCACCTTTAAGACTTCTAACACTGTAAGAAAAAATAATCCCAATTCAGTCATGCAGTGTTAGAATGGCTTCCTGTAGCGAACCTTAGATTCAGTTAACACACATTTCAAGTTATGTCAATTGAATTTTAAGGCAGCACCAACACTTTTTACAGTGATATGTAAAATGATGCGTTATGATTGGCTAATCTCCATAAGCCAATGTATTTCATGCTGGTTAGAGTGCAGGGTCATTGCAAATCATTGTTCAGGTGTTGTGGCACGTCACGTTAATGGTGGTAAAGCAGTGTTTTCAATGTTTTCTATAGCTCCATGCCAAATTAAACCATATTTTAGAAAACCACATTGAAACCATTTTTTTTTAAATTGGGAATTTGTATTTGCAGTCAGATCTGAATGCAACGACAAAAAAGTCTGAGTAATGAAAAAAGATGACAAGAAAATGTCTTTGTATCAAAGAAAAACTTCTTACAGTATGACCTTACAGCATAGCCTAATACTCTAATTCATGAGCAAATGACTCCTATGAACTGCTTCTTTTAATGAATCACTTAAGACATAAGTCAGGCCTTACTGGTTTGAATCAGTCAGATGATTGCTTCACTGAATGAGTCAATCCAGTTTGAATAAGTCTTTCACTGAATCAGAGCGATTACTGAAACAACTTCGGATTCACCGAACTGCTGTTTACTGACTGGTTGTTCAATAAGTACTGTAATGTATTCGATAACGATAATTAAACTATTTCGCTTAGTGCGTTTTTTTTATGCTGGTACTTACATATCACAGGAGATAAATATTGCACACCCCTAGTAGCTAAACATTGATTTTTTTCATATTTCATTAAAATAACAAAAAAAAAAACCATTACAACTTTCAATTAGCAGTCTGGGTCAACAGGAGTTTGGTGTCGTCAATGTTACAACATGAATTACTTCAATAACAAAGCCTCTGTATTTCAAGACCATGAACAAGCAAACCAGATACAAAACTAACCCTACCACTTCAGTTCCTGATGACAGATACTGAGGGACAAGTTTTGTCAGTGTACTGGTGCAAACTGAGAGCGGCCTGTGGCTGCATGTAATAAAGGTTTGATGGGCCTGTCCTTTCTGAAGTCAGATCTCCAGCACCTGAGTATTCTGATGCACACTGTAAATAATTCAGTGTCAACAGGGTAGAAGGAAGACGTGAGTGAATGTGGGCCAGCGAAAAAGCAGACTTTCCATTTCGAGTGAGAGACAGATGGGCAGAGAAGCACCTCTAGGGGTGCACATTTTTAGGGAAAACTTTTTTTTTTTTGGGACAATCTGTTTTTTATTCAAAGAAAGCTGGAACCCAAAAGATGAAGCTCCTCCAAAGCAGTGAAAGGTTGTTTCACATGAGCTCTGAGAACTGTGCTAAAAGGCAAGAGGCTCCTTCAAGAACTCTAAATTATGCAAGATTTGGCACATGTGACTTTATTACCTAAAAAGCATGACAGGCTTCGGCTCCAAGGAGAGAACATTTTCTGGAAACTTCTCAGAATGACAGAAAACATCCAAACTTTGACATACACTTAAAGACCCAACAGAGTTTAGGTAAGTGTGTTGCAGATGGTTGGTTTGATTGAAACAGAATTGCCCTGCGGTGCCAGTGGAGGATGCTGGGAGGCCACTGACCACGATTCCCCAAAATCCATTCACAAAGCCAGGTGTTACCATGGAAACAGTCCTTCAGCAGGGGCCCCTTTCTTCTGAAAGGACCGTCCTGCATCACAGCAGTCAGTGTGAGTGTGTAAAAACTGCGTTGGGCAGGAGATGGGGTGAAAAGCCTTGCTCAGAGAACCAAAAGACAGTAGCGTTGCCGTTGGCAGAAGAGAACCAAGACAGCTCACTCTCTTAAAAGGCTCTTTTATAGGATTCACATCAACTATCCACAATGTGCTGAACCCCATGGAATGAAAAATCTGAATTTCAACTGCAGACCACTCAAAGCTCAGCCGATGACTACCAGACATCTCGTACGATGTACAAAATAAAAGTTCGAAAGGGTTTTTTTGAAGCAATGCCAAAGCAAAGTGAACATTTCCTTAAAAAGAACCTTTTTAATCATCTAAAGAACCACTATAAAACAACATTTCATGCAATGAAAAGCTTCTAGATGTTAAAAGGTTCTTCATAGAAGTTAAAAGTCTTTACAAAGACGCATCTAACTTTGCATCCAAGTTTCTGGCTTTCAAACATGCTTTAGAGTACAAAGTAACATTAAATACTAAAAAGTTGTAAAACTCTAATGAAAACCTTTACCTTATCGTTTTACTAGTTTCTCATCCTCTGATTTTGGCGTGATTTCCTTGTACGCCACCACTTTAATAAAGTTTTTAAAACATATCAAATAGTGATCAATCAATATATATCAGCCAGGTAGATTAACGGGCCATTATTCTGGCATTTGAGACAATCTGCATCAACTGATCCAGTTCCTAATTCTGACAACTTTGTTAGTGTGTAAAATAGTCCCCCTCGTTTGGAGGTCACAGTAGCACTGCACTGGCCCTGATGCAAGTCATGTGAAAGGGCACTCAAGACGAAGGTAGACGTTTTCCTGAAGTGGACTAGGGGTTCCCACGTGAAGTCCTGATTATTCTTTTGTCGTCCAAAGCTGATGTGATGCTGATAAATCTCACATTTGGTGATCACAGTTCATGTGAAGTATTGCGAAAGCACTTGGTCCCATGGAATACAGGGCTGAGCGATGCAACCCGAATTTTTTTTTATCCAATGCTGATGTTCGGGGGAGTTTGTGGGGGGGGCAGGGCAGCTGTTGGGTCCCAGGGTGAAACCACAAAGACACAGAGGACACAAAGAGCTCAAGACAATGCAGAAGGCTACCCTTTCACAACCTCTCACAGGCCCTATTGAGAGCTAAAGCAAAAGACCCTGGTGGAGGTAATCCATTTCTATCACTTTAAGAGAGCGAGTGGATACAGCAGCACGGATGGACAGACTGAGAAATAGCCTTTCTGTATTGCTCGAACACTTTCCAGGACACAATCCAAAGTCTTCACAAATCAAAATATACACAAGCAGACATTACCCAGAAACAACACAGGCAAGCTACTTTAATCAGTAAAGGCCCGTTCACAAAGAACGCATCTTTGCATCTAAAAACGTGAAGAGACAGCGCTCAGGAACAATTTTTATAAAAAGCACAGCGCAGAACGCCTCCTCTGCCATGATGCCGTCAAATAAAACAGTTGCCAAAAGCTTGCCCCGCCTCCAGGGTCTTCTGATTGGTCCACTGTTTTGGAACTGACATTGATGAGCAGTGCTGCATGTAAAAGTTGAAATTCTTGACACGCCGTCTTTAAAACACGGCGCTCATGTGCGAGACACAAGCGCATACACATCCATCTTGCGCGTTTACATGGAGCATCTGAAAAAAGTTCCACTCAGTGTACTGAAATTCTATCTTGTACAATAACTGATAAGCATGTCCTCATATATTCTACAGCTCACTTAAAGGGACAGTTCACCCAAAAATGAGAACTTGTGTCATTTCAAGCCTGTACGACCTTTCTTCTGCTCAACACAAAAGATGATATTTTGTCCAGGTTCACACAGCAGCAGAATACAGTTGTCAGTACTGCATTTGAGTCATTAATACGGTTCCGCTCACACACATTTAGGTTATTTACAGAAGTGACATCCGTATAACTAAACTGATACCTGTGAATTTTCATGACTTCAACCCCTGCTGTGTGAACGGAACCAGACTGGAAAACTAGTCATCTGTCAAAGTGTGAGAGAGGCACTAGTGTGTTGCATATTTGCATGTGTGGCTTCGGTAACTTGCAGTAGTAGTAGTAAAACAGATTTTAATGCCATGTCAGCCTCAGAGGCAAAAACTGAATTACAAAATAATAGAGTTACAGAAATAAAGATGTTTTACATTTAGGTATGATAAAAAAAAAACTCTGAAACATGTTCTTGTAAAATCGTATTAATCAAGTCCTTAAGTGAGCTTACTTTATAAAAACGTTGTCTACTTGTAATAAAAGCAGGACAGTCAAATAAAAAGTGTTTAACGGTAAGGGGGTCTTGCAAAACATACACAGAGTTGGGACTTCACCTTTAAGCAGAAATGCATGAGTCAATCATGTATGACCTATACAACATCTAGGCCTAGTGAACACTCTGTAAGGTACAGAGATGCAAATGTGTGTCATTTAGTTTAGATCCAGCCTCTGAACTTTTATCATGTCAAATGTGATAAGACATCATATTTAGTAAACGCAGCGGTCAATCCCAAACACTGACAGTGTCAACGCAGCCTTCAAGCATGTAGCATTGTTGCTCATACAATATCCCCTTACACACATACAGTCTTTACTGGTAAATTTCCGGTAAATTACCGTTAAGAGATCATGTGTGATCAGGACCTTTTCAAAAACACCGGTAAATTCGCTCCGGCACTTTACCGGTATGAGAAGTTGTAACATTACCAGTAAAGTGCTCTGTGTGAACGCAGAACGAGAGTCCCGGTATGAGCAAGTACGAGTTCAGAATGCACTGACCTAAGACGTCGACTCTGGGCCAATCAGAACATTGTGACGCAGATGACGCATTTTCTCGGCACAATGTAGTTCGGTTTGATGTCGTTTAATAGGATGTCTCTGGGCCAAAAGCAGCTGCATGAATGTGAAAAATGAAAACAATCAAAAACACTGACCACAGATACCCCTCCATGTTTACAAACACAACACCGGGAGGCACAGCCGTTTAAAGGTCACTTCCGGTTAACGATGTCACAATTTACAGCTATTTTGAAACGGATGTGTGAATGGTGCTTGACGGGTAAAAAGACGTTGCCTGTGTGAACAGCGCATTTTTGTATTTACTGGTAAAGTCGTTCCGGTAATTTTATGGCAATTTACTGGCATTACTGTGTGAAAGGGGCTAAAGAATGTGACACTTCCGGTTAACGATGTCACATAATTTACAGCTATTTTGAAACGGATGTGTGAATGGTGCTTGACGGGTAAAAAGACGTTGCCTGTGTGAACAGTGCATTTTTGTATTTACTGGTAAAGTCGTTCCGGTAATTTTATGGCAATTTACTGGCATTACTGTGTGAAAGGGGCTAAAGAATGTGTCTGAGGTCCAAAACGACACTGAACCCCACACTGTAGCTATATCTTTTGTGTTCCACAAGGAAAACAATGTCTGCATGTAATGACAGAATTTTCATTTTTAGGGTGTACTCTCTCTCTCTCATGAAAAAGCAGGCAAGTCGTTATTTCGTGTTCAAGACGTCAGTAGTGGGAATACTCAAGTTGAAAATTCCCAACATCCAGTCATGCTGCATTCCAGATAAATTGAAACTATAATTTGTTAACTCTCAGCTGCCAATTCCAGTTGAAAATAACCCAATGAGATGTCGCTTAGTGTAATATTTGGATTGCAGTTGCATTATTTAGTATCTTAGTAGAGTGAAATTCCTGACAACCATACCTTCCTTTGCTTCTACGCAAAAACATTTAGGTCAAGGAAGTCCAATCCTGGTCTTGAAATGGGCCATCTTCCTGCAGACTTTGTGTGCTTAAGTGAGTCAGAAATATCATAAATACAAGTCCCAAGCACAAAAATGAACAGACAAAGTCATATTTACAAGTGGGCAATTCTGAAAACTAGATACAAGTGGTCCAATTGTGACACCAGAAGGGGCGTGTTGGTTTGAAACATGACGGAAACACTGAATTGTAATATAAGATGTAATATATCTTTAATCTATATATAGAGATTGGCAGGTGAAAAGTCTGTAGCGAATGGTGTCATTTAAATCACTCAACTTTTACGGTTTGCTTTATGTCACAAAAAAAAACATTTAGTTGGAATAGCAATTGATTGTTGTAATAATGAAAGCCCGACTCAAGAGTTTCCCAAATGCACTTGAAGGCAACAGCAGCTTCACCATCAATTACGTGAATTAAGTTAGAAACTTCCAAGCAGGTGTATTTGAGCAGGACGGAGCTAAACTCTCCAGGAGCAGGATTGGACACCCCTGACGTGGCACTTGAAAACCAAGGAAAAATATTAATACACAGTTTACCAGACTACATTGAATGCAAAAAGTAAATGTGTGTTGCAGCCGGCTGGCTAGAGTGATGCTTCAGTGGGTAGAACTGGTGAAGAGGGATGTGGAGTGGTGGTCCATTTAATGTTCCCCCAGCTGCTTATGATCTCTTAAAACCCTTAACGCAAATCAGAATCCAGGGCTGGATGGCAGAACTTTAAATTATTGACATAGCTGCCACACAGTGTCCATGAAGCTCCGAATGTACAACCTCTGAAGGCCAAAGTGAAGCTTTTACAATTGGGCCACACGGAAGGATGGAATGGAGGGAGGTGATACATGGAGTAGGATAACACCAGAATTACATCTATATTCTCAGATTATCTGAGACAAGCCTTTCCTGGATGCAGTTTTCAAGAGGAGACGCCTACAGAACAAGTCAAATTCGCTTTCCTATACGGCCATCGATTATTAGATGCTTTGGGAGGCTGGATCAACAGCACAAGTCGTCGTTGGAGTTTGAAATCAGTCAAGTGACTCTAGTCACATGATCAGCCTTACAGGAAAGAGAAATGAAGAACTAAACCGTGAAAGTGAAGAATAAACACCTCCACCCTTTCATCTCTGGGCAGTGTGTTAAAAACAACTTCACACAGCAGGCGATAGTGATAAGTGTCGATGCTCAGGAGGTTTTTGGCACAGCATCAGGTGGAGTAAGAGAGATAACGCATCTATTATCATCGTGAGAAATTCACAAAGCCGGCATTCTCAATAGCAGGCAATGAGCCCAGGTTTTGTGTCCTCCACAAATGAAGACAAATTTTTTTGAAAAGAGAGTGCGCAACTCTAGAGACATGCGAAACCTGAAAACGACTGAGGTGGCATAAATTCTTAGTCTGCAATGGCCTGATAGAAACACCGAAGGGAAACAAATGAGAACGTAAACTCGAAACTTGAAAGAAATACCGATATCGACTGACATGAATAACTGTATAGTGATATTTTTTTGGCCATATCACCCAGCCCTATGAGAAAGTAAAGAGTGCTCATTACAGCAAAGCGCTGCGTGTTCACAAGTGTGATTCACAACAACACAGGAATTCACCACCCATACAGCAAGGGCATACACCCAAAGCATCAAAAAAAAGATACACCCCAAATGTCACAGAAGGGCTTGGTGAGACATCGGTGGAGAAATTAAGCCTTGCAGTGTTTGTGTTGTCAAAACTTTGTTTTGGCTACAGCTGTAGGAACATAACAGTCAGGAAGAAAAATGATCGGTCATATTACACTAACATCAATATTTCACTCTGTGAATTTCACAATGCTTTAGACAAAACAAAAACGACCAGTGTTTGTGAGCAGAGCTCTCAACAGCGCCATACTATTACTTTAAACTAGACATGGGCCAGGGTGGTTGACTAATAGTCCAACAACCAACCAGTCAACTAACCCTTCGTTTGACTGACAGGCGATCTGACCAATCATAATCGGTGGATTTGAACTTGAAAAATGGTGTGTACTGACATCTTTCTGCGGTTGAAATAAGATAACTTCTGATGTTCATTCATGTTTATTTTGTGCTATAACTAGTAGTGGAAGAGAAGATCGGTTTATTATGAGCCGCTTGAACTGAGACGATCTGTCATGACACATTAAAGGGCCACAAAACGCTATTTATTGAATTTCTTAAATTGCTAAATTTGAAAGCCGAGACTTTGTTTCATAGTAACCTGCTCGGTCTTGTCTGTCGGCGCGTCGTCAGTGTCCTCTTTGCTCCCATGTATTTTTCACTGCGTGAGAGCATGATGTGTGCCGTGAGAGCAGACGTAGCAACAGTAACTAAGAGGGGGGGGGGGCTCTTTGCGAAGGGTCACTTAGTGAATTCAAATTTCATCAGTATTGGTTGTATGAGAAGGATGTGATGGAGGACATGTTTTAACTTCAGGCATGGGTGTTTGAGAATTGAATCCACCAAAACGCAATTTTGACTGTGAGAGCAGTCCAACACACAGATCCCTGCAGTATTCACTCCTGAAAGAATCGCCATCCTCTCTGCTCGTGTCTGACTGCTGTGAGAGCACATGAAAACGCAGCAGCACTCCATGGCAACTCACACCTCCGTTAAAGCAGATGAGACAGCAGTCACGTGACCGTGGCCTTATTTTATTCCCTCAGCACATCAAGTGAAGAGACATAACCATGTCAAGATTTCAGGAGGCATTGGGGTAGTTTAGCTAAAAATGAAAATACTGTCATTTACTCACCTTCATGTCAATTCAAGCCTGTATGACTATTTCTTATGAGGAACACAACATATATTGAGAAAAGTTTGTCCAAACAATGAAAGTCAATGGTCACCAAACTTTAGGTTAACAACATTCTTCAAATTATCTTCTTTTGTGTTCCACAGTAGAAAAAAAAACGATATGATAATTTTCATTTTTTGGTGAACTGTCCCTTTAAGTTTATGAGCAGACTAGATCAGTGCACTCATGTAATAAAACAGAATTTGTAATCATGGTGCATCATTATGCTCAGCCAAAAAAACAAACAGCCACACTACTCAACAACACCAATTAAGTCTGACTAGATACGATCCACCTGAACTACAGAGAGTAGCTTGGGAAATCTGAATAAAAGGCACTGATTAATTTCTGGGGAAACAATTTACAATAAGCTTAACATTAGTTAACATTAACTACCAAAGAAAATAATTCTACCGCCTTTATTCATCTTGATGTTTAATTAAAAATGTACTAATGCATACATTAATTAAGTTGTATATTTTAATAGTAGGCCTATTTAATGGATCCGAGTTAACATGACCAAACAATCAACAGTTTACACTAAAAAAAGAACAAACACTAACAAATGTATTGCTCATTGTTAGATAATAGATTAACTAATGAGATCCTATTGTAAAATGTTACCATTTTTTGTTGAATATCCAGAATACCGACTTAAATATGCTAAAATGTGTTAAAATGACATGTAAAAGCAAGTTCACACCAAGAACTACAACTACAAAGTTTTAATGATTGCTCTAATTCTGTAAGAATAGAAGTCCACAGCACAAGTGTACAAAAATGGAACAATATTGTTGGAATCACTTTCAGACTGTTTTTTTTCACCTGATGAACAATAGAAATATTGACAGCCCGTCAGAATCAACCTTTGACTTTAAAGATTGAGCCGTTAAAGAGAAATATGACATTACTGCAGCACGCGTATAATAAAGAGAATGTTATCATCAATCGATGTGGATGCTAATTTAGTTACAGTTATCATACTTCGTGTGAAGGGCAATCAAATCTGAGCTGACAGTAGTGCACTTTTATTTGTATATATATATATATATATATATATATATATATGTAATAAACGAATGATCAACAGGCGTTCCAATTAGCAGAAAAGGCAAAAATATCTGGAGAGTTTTGTGCATGCCGCTTGCAACCAAACAACAAGCTTCTGTATTGTAGTATGCATTTCCTTTAGTCGAAATTCTTAACTAAAAGAGCTGATTTCAGCAGAATACTTCCCAGTATTGTAAGGCCTTTACTTAGTTTACTTCTAAGAAGAGCTTTTAATTGAGCAACAGAATCCATCATATTCTGTCATAGAAGCTGAATGCAAGTGAAATTCTAGAAAACTTGCCTTTAGTGAACACCCAGAGGAGTCCAGAGAATTCAAAGGGCGTTTGCAGTGAATGCAGCAACCCTTTTAACCGAGACTCTTTAATCGAAGCCACACAGCAGATCTGCTCTTATTTTAGCTGAGTGCCGTTAAGAAGCGGCTGGCCTGAAAAAATATTCTGTTCAAAGAGCCACTCATCAGATGACCCGGTTCCTTTCTCTCATCTCCCAACCCCGGTCATGCCTTTTGTATGCTCTCTTTGTGTCTCGTCAAAACATTAAGGCCATTCAGCAAGTTTCAGAGAGCCATACGGGAGACTAGAACCTCGAACGCCTTCATAGTTCATAGTAGGGGTGTGCGATATATATCGTCTGCGATAATATCGTGATTGTTGTTTTAACGGTGTGCGATCTGACATTATCGAGTATTTTGCAAAAACCATTCAAAACATCTCTACAGAGCGCACGCATACATCACGTGAAGTCTAGACTAGTGCGCGTTTAGTGCGTTTTCTTTCACTGCATGATTCAGGCTATTACAATGCATTTAGAATGATCACAAATTCAAGACATGATGGCAGAAAATTTATATATTTATACCACTTCATATAGCTATTCAGTTTCACACGAAGAGTGCCGTTTTTCTCCCAAAATTACCATGATTACAAATTTAACATTGAATTCAATAAACAATAAGTTAATTAAGAGACTTATTGATTTTAGACACCATATTGCTTGTTTTTGCTCTATTTCGCCAACAAAAATCCTTCTGAATACAGCCACAGCGCTGTTTTGTGTCTCTGAGCAACACGGCGGTGTTTCGTTCCTGAATGAATCAAGCATTTAAATGATTCGGTTCAGCTGCAATGACTCACTTATTAACAGTGATTTGCTGCCACCTGCTTTTCTTTCATGTTTTAAATCATTTCAGGTAGGACGATATGGCCAAAATTGATATCACGATATATTTCTTAATTCCGATGTCGATATGAACACTATTTATCTGAAATAGAAATCTTTTGTAACATTATAAATGTCTTTATCATCACTTTTGATCAATTATAAGCATCCTTGCTAAATAAAAGTATTAATTTCTATAATTTCTTTCCCAAAAAAATAATAAAAATTATACTGAATGGAATAGTGTATAATGTTACAAAAGCTTTTTATTTCAGATAAATGCTGATCTCTGGATCTTTCTATTCATCAAAGAATCCTGAAAAAAATATGTACTCAACTGTTTTAAATATTGATAATCAGCAGATCAGCATATTATACTGATTTCTGAAGATCATGTGACACTGAAGACTGGAGCAATGATGCTGGAAATACAGCTATGTATGATCACAGGAATAAATTACATTTTAAAATCTATTCAAATAGAAAGCAATTTTAAATAGTAAAAATATTTCAACATTTTACTGTTTTTGCTGTACTTTGGATCAAATAAATGCAGCCTTGGTGAGCAGAAGAGAATTCTTACTGTTCAAAAACTTTAGACTGGTAGTGTAGGCTGATTATTCTTATAGATTGAAACAATATCGTTAAAATCCCATAAAATATCGAGATATAATTTTGTGTCAATATCGCACACCCCTAGCTCATAGTAAAGGCCACGGTGTAAAACATCAGAGCATGCTACACCCTTCCGAGAGGGATGCCGAGTCCCGGGCTCTCGGAGGTGGAAATGGATGTTATGGAAAGGTTGTGAGAGGACGAAAGAGCTTACACACTATCCTCTGTATTTCCGGCTCTTTTCCTCTCCCTCCCGTCCAATTATATCAAACACTTTCCACTGCATCACAGAGTGACCCACAAAATTCAGAACGACCTCAGAAACCAAATCTAGTTAACCCTCGCTTAAGTCACCTTTACTTCCATAGCCTAGAGCTTTATACAACAACACAGATCGTTTCAAAGCAGCGTTACGGTCACAGACAAGAAAACAGTGATTCGATGATGCAAACTAAATTCTAAAAGCTTTAAAAACACAACAGTAACCAGTCATTACCCTAGTGAAGAATATACTTGTGTGTATTTGAAATACATGTATTCTGTGCTAAGTATACTACAACCCCCCCGCCGCCCCCCCAAACCCCCCCAGCAAGCCCCTAAACTCCACCAGCAGCCCCTAAACTCCACCAGCAGACCCTAAACTCCAGCAGCATGACCCTAAACTGCAGCAGCATGACCCTAAACTGCAGCAGCAAGACCCTAAACTCCACCAGCAGCCCCTAAACTCCAGCAGCAAGACCCTAAACTCCAGCAGCAAGACCCTAAACTCCAGCAGCAGCCCCTAAACTCCAGCAGCAGCCCCAGTCAAAGCACAGCTGCTGTGTGGTTATGAAGACACAGACAAGGCTTCAGTACAGCCATGCGTTCACATCACACGCACATCGCCTCAGGAGGCAGAGAAGGGTCAGAAGAGCTGTTATCATCATCATTAGAATATAATAAACATATATAAACATATACACACACAGCAGCGGGTGTGCTTGCTAATACTGTTAGCCTAAGCTAAACCAATAATAGTGACGGCAGGAGGGTTTAATAACCCTTATCGATCTGAATATATATATATATAATGCATTTAAAGGGCACCGACAGCGTTTCGAGCCACTGTGGAGTCCAAAGACGAGAAATCGGGTTTGTTTATAAGATCTGAAGTTTACCTCAGATGAAAATGAAAGAAAGACAGATGCTCAAGCTTGCTTCTGTGTTTGTTTAACGCAGCTGCAGGACTCTGTTGTAACTGATGTGTGCTTTATCTCGGGTTTAAACAGTTTAGTAGCAACAACAACAACAACAACAACAACAACAACAACAACAACAAC
>NW_015505428.1:920198-920752 GCF_001515645.1 Sinocyclocheilus grahami | reverse complement strand
CAACAACAACAACAACAACAACAACAACAACAACAACAACAACACGAGTTTCGGATTCTCTCATCAACGCAACGCTTTAATCAGAAAACCGCAGGTATTTACCTGGTGATCAGGTGAGGGCGACGGAAAGCGAAGCTCGTGTGTGTTCCCCCGGGTCTCCTCTCCGAGAGGGTTAATTAAACAATCCTTGATGAAGTTTAAGAAGCGCAAACTAAGCCTGTTCCTCCGCTGAACCGCAGCAGGAGCGGTGCGCGCACTCTTCTAGCCCCCGCGCCGCGGAGAGCTTCTATTAAACATCTATCTTCTGCAGAGACTAAAATCCCCCTGGAATGATGTGATGTGTGACCGACTTGAAGAACGCACACGATGCTTCTCCGTTAAAGCGCGATCGCCTTTATATCCTAGCGACTCCTGTACGACTGCCTGTCGACGGAGGATGGCGTCACTGCGTCGGCTCGCGTTCCGTGTCGCTTACATATGACGGGTTACGTTGCCATGCCCGCGGACTCGTATACACAAAAAATACTTAGTTTTATATGTAAAAAAAAAAAAAG
>NW_015505428.1:897634-919640 GCF_001515645.1 Sinocyclocheilus grahami | reverse complement strand
CTTTTTTTTCATTAACACTTCATTATTTAAAAATTATTTTATGATTATTTCATTTTAAAAAATGAATTATATATATATTTTTTTATTTTATTTTAATTTATTTTATTTTATTTTATTTATTTATTTTATTTTATTTTAATTTATTATTTATGTAATTTATTAATTATTCATAATTATTTCATTTAAAAAAATGAATTATATTTTTATTATTAATTGATATTGTTTATTTTATGTAATGTTATATTTATGTTGTTGCACATTTTTCAAAACAGAATCTGTCAGATATAAATATACTTCACAAAGCTCAACAGTAAAAGCAATACATAGCAGGCCTATGTAGTAGCAAGTAAATATTGATATTGTGATATTGTACTAAACAGAATACTCAGATAAGTTTCCGAAAGCCCTACAATCTGAAATATAAGTTAAACTGTTCTAGACAGATAATAACAATCTGTAATATGTAATCATTAATGCATGAGTACTAACAGATCCTTCCAAACTCAAATGTATCTGCACATATTACCCTGATCAGCAGCGATCTAAAGCCAAACATCGGTTCTGCTGCTCTTGCAAGCCTCACTCAGTGCTTTCATCAGATTCCAATAGAAAATGCACTCAGCAGAAACGGTGTAATGCAGGAGGAAGCCAAGAGAAGGCTCACTTTATTGAATTACTCAGTTATTGGTGCAGCATGAAAAAAACAGGTCTTCACTTTCAATAAATAGCCCTATGTTCATATCATATTAGCTGATTTGGTGATATTATATTGTGTCTAGCTGTATAAGGTGTTAAATGTATTTGATGTAGACAGTCTACTGAAATATGGCACACATATTTTTTCTCTTTAAGGATGCAAGGTATGACATATGCTACCTTACTTCCTTCCTTTTTATTTATTTATATATGTTATTTTATTGCAATTATTTATTCATGTGGGGGGTGGGGGGGGGCAGGGTTTGATTAAATTAATCAAATTGATCAAAGGGATTATAATTAAATTGATCAAAAGGGACAGTCGAGATTTTTACATTGTTACAAAAAAAACAATTTCAAATAAATGCCGTTCTTTCTGTTCGGCAAAGAATCCTGAAAAATGTATCACAGTTTGCACAAAAATATTAAGCACCGCAACTGTTTACATCTGTCATAAAAATAAGAAAATCACCAAATCAGAGTGATTTCTGAAGGATCGTGTGACACTGTAAAGCCTGATAAAAACAGCTTTGATCACAGCAATACATTACATTTACAGTTATTTTAAATTGTAATAATATTTCACAATATTAATGAGCTTACTGTATTTTTTTAATCAAATAAATGCAGCTTTGGTGAGCACGAGAGACTTCTTTTAAAAACATTAAAGAACATTGATAGTGTACATGTAATGACAACAGCAGGCATGCACTCACACAAGAACAATGATAACAGTTCCTCTTCTAACGTAAAAAGACGTACAGTACGTAGCAGGAAATGCATTGGTGTTTTCTTAAGAATTATGAAGTGATTTCAATTTCATTATAAATTGTAAACACAAACTTGCAATACTGCAAATAAAAGAAAAATACAGCTATTTACAAAGGTTAATGTCTTTATAATTTAAATGGAATGATGAAATGCATCTTAATATTTCTGTGGCAGCCCTTGCATTTAGAACAAGAACAATTATTACATTATAAAGAAACAGCATTGTTTATCATTTAGTTGTACTCTGTCAAAAAGTGTTGAAAATATGTTTATGCACACAGAAGACCACAGGCTTAGATCAGTGCAACAGACAGAAAAAATTGCATTTTCTTATCGGCAAAGCTCTTTACACAGCAGTGTTTAATATTTTACAAATATCTTCTTAATATAAAGCTATGGCATTATGAAACAATCTAAAAGCACTGGTAAAGTTTTCCCTTATGTTACGTGTACCTAGAAATAGTGCAGCACTGGATCAGCTCCACAGCCGCAGCTACCTGTAAAACAAATGAGCGGAAAACAGATTCATTCAGATACGTGCCAAAAACTATCATGCACTCACTTTTGTTTTTTAAATCAGTCAAATATCCTCATGAATTTAGTAAATGTAAGTAAACATTGCCTAGATTCAACAGAAACCCCTATAAATTCCAGCATAACAGAACATTAAACACCAACAGATCTTCTTCTATATTAATTATGTGCAAAAACCCACAAAATAACACTTAATTTCAACATTTATTCTCCTTCTATACGGTCTGACGCAAAGCATGCTGAGAACTAGAAATCTGTTGCAATTCATTTTTCTGTTACGTACGATGGATTTCCATTATATTTCAGTGAAACAAACTCATTTTATTAAATTAATTTAAACTGTTTGGTTATACAGTGAACACACTCCATCTCTAAAATTGTTGTTAGAGATGAAGAATATTGATATGAAATGAGAAATAGTTGTAGTTCTTGAAACTGGTCAGTTTAATTCCTCCGTTCAGAAATATTTTTATTGATATGAAATGAGTAATAACTGTAGCTCTTAAAACTGACGAGCATGATTTCTCCATTCTGAAATATTTTTATTGCAATTGAACAAAAATATTAAATGTATTTAAAAAACAATGTCAAATACCTTATTTATTTATTTATGTAAATTTTTGACAAAATTGGATTTTAAAGAATTTATTTTGGTATGTCCAACTCAAACAATCATTTAAGTGATATTCAGAGATTTTATTAAGGTAGCATGGTTATTTATTATCGTGGTATTTAGAAATTATTTTTTAGAGTGTGCACTGACAAGCTGCTGTAGACATTTGTGGACTATTCCATAGACCTTTGTGCATTTGTATGTTATATGGAGTCTTCAACAGTGCTGTTATATTCCAACAATTACTGCAAAGAATTTCTGTTTCCAGATCAGATTCAGCATAAAAAGAGCCGTGTACTCCTGTGCTGATGTGGCCTCAGATACTCTCCGTTTATGTTTATATCAACATTAATTTGTCATTGACATCACCTAGCCTTTGTGTAGCCTGTAACTTGTATATAGCGCTCGATCCTGGGAAAAACACGCTCTGCGTGACGTAAGCTTGCATTCCTGGCTCATGGACTCTGACCCTCTGCTGTTCCCAGAGAGAGCGAGACAGAGAGCACGCAAGAGGCCAGCTTCCTCACATGCCTGCTGTAACGAGTACCAGATGTCACCCGCGGGTCAGAAGTCAGCAGCCTCCTCAAAACAAACTCGAGGAACTATTCTGTTCCTCGTACGCAGCCTCCTCAAAACAAACTCGACAGAATGGCACGGCCTGTGTTTGTGTCTGCATTAGTAAGCAAGTGCGTGTGGTTGGGTGTTTGTGGAAGAGATGCTGATGATGTGGAGGTCAACAGACAATACTGCTGTTTATTATTCTGTTAGAGGTCCACTTCAAATCTATTCAACAATCTAGGCACTTGACAAGAGTCCATGCATTACTAAAAGTGTGTTCCTGTTATTCATGTCTTGACTTTTCATAGTGTTTTTGGACTAGCCCAAAACTATTTTTTTTGTCAAAATGTATAAGGGATGAACCTGGCTTAACGTGATTTAATTATATACACACTACCAAAGGTTTTCTGTTGTTCTTTTTTTAAAGAAAGGACACATTTGAACTTTCTATTCACCAAAGAATCCTGAAAAAAAACTAAAATATTAAGCAGCTGTTTCTTTCAACATTGATGATAATCAGACATGTTTCTTGAGCAGCATATTATACTGATTTCTGAAGATCATGTGACACTGAAGACTGGAGGAATGATGCTGAAAATACAGCTGCGCATCACAGAAATACATTACAGTTTAACACAGATTCACAGAGAAAACAGCTGTTTGGAATTGGAATAATATTTCACAATATTACTGTTTTTACTGTATTTTTTATTAAATAAATGCAGCTTTTGTGAGCAGAAGAGACTTCCTCCAAAAAACAAAAAATCTTGTCAACCTCAAACCTTTGAATGGTACATTATTATTATTATTATTATTATTATTCACACTGATCGAGTTCCAAAAACAGTGTCAATATGGACTGAGACGCTATCATAACTTAAGTGGACTGTAATGTCTACATACATTTTTTTATACTCTGACTCCAATAAATTTAAAAGACTAATAACTATGTCTACTGGCAGCAGAGTGTCATTGCTTTTGTAGTTCTTGCACATCCCAACATACAATGTAATGTCTTTTTGTTCTTTTTTCCTGGATATCTAAAAAGCAGCAGTATGACATGTTAAATGTTTATCATATCATAGTTCAAATTGCATGACATAAAAACAAAGTTCACTATGGGGAGCTCTGTGTACAGTAGCTAAGACTCAGAGGGACATTCCACTGGAAAGTAAAGTAACTTTATGTCATTTCACAGTTCCAGGAAACGATACCTTACACATTACATGACAGGGTGTGACGCATGCGAATGCATATCTTCATGCCTCGTCTTGCCGCACTTCCCAGTGAGTCGTGTGTGTGTTCCCCATCCAAATCAGCACAGTTCTATCACGTCCAGTGCTGCGGACCCCCATTCTTTTCTGAACCTCTAACCCACCACAACCCCCAAGAGGAAAGTTTCATGTAACTGATGTGAACTCAACGGTCGCTCTGTGTATTTACTGTACACTTCTGAAATGTTATGCACAGTGTTGGGGGTAATTATTACAAGTAACGCAAGTTACGTTATCAGATTACTTTTTTCAAGTAACTAGTAAAGTAACGCATTACTTTTTAATTTACAAGAGAATATCGGAGTTACTTTTTCAAATAAGTAACGCAAGTTACTTTTTTTTTTCAAATTTATTGACTGACAGCTCTCCTGTCCCCGTGCTGAGAGAAATCAGAAGATGTTACTGTAGCTCTAAAATAAATATGAATATGCATTAATTCATCTCTCACACAAAAAACAAACAAAAACAAACACAGTATTCCTCAAAATGAATAAAAATAATGCAACTCAGAATATGACGCAAACCTGCAATAATTAAATGTTAAACAACACAAATATCCTTTATGTATTTAATCCCATTCTATTTGCTTCTGAGCTTCGATGATCCAGTTCAAGCGTACTAATAAGCCAAAATTACTCTAGATGAACATCTGTGTGTCTTTGTTTATTGCTGAAGTGTGTTCTTCTGCATTCTACTGTACTTTCCCTTCAGCCTGAGGCTTATTCATTTCACTTCTGGTGTGAAAAGGCTTTTATATTTGCCAGAAATATAACTTTTTTATTTTAAAAACAAACAAGCAAGCCCTGTCCAGATTTAACAAGTAACGTAACGCATTACTTTCCATAAAAAGTAACTAAGTAACGTAATTAGTAACTTTTTTTTCATGGAGTAACGCAATATTGTAATGCATTACTTTTAAAAGTAACTTTCCCCAACACTGATTATTACAAACATTTATGTCTATGAGTCTTCACCATTCCTCGGAAACAATCTGAATTCAGCCTGAAGTGCAGTGAAATATGACGTGTGAATGTAAATAATCAAGAAATGCACGACATCTGTTAAAGATCTGTGCTGAAAAATTAAATATTTGCAAGCTAGTACAATGACTTTCCTGTTATAACCACTAGACAGCTGTCCAAGCCAATACTGTACTGCGAATACTGTACTGTACTACGTTCTAGAAATTGTGTAGCTTTCCCAGGTTTGGACTACATCTTGCATAAAGGAGGGAATAATAAGTCTAGTGTACTCACTGAAAAGCGTTTCATTATATTTGGCCAGTGTCCACTTTCTTGCCTCCATCTGCAAGCAAACGATGAAAAGACACAGATTCTTTGCATTAAAAGCTTTAAACCAAACATGTTCCACATCTTTAAAAAATATATATCTTAGATTTTTCTAATATAAATAGATCATATATTTACACACTTTTACAGTGCAAACAATTTCAACCCTACAAACACAGTCTGTTTGTATGAAAGATGTTTTGAACCTTAATGTAAAGGTTTAAGTGTGAATCAACTAAACATCAACTTTCATAAAGTGAGGTCTTTTGAGCATTTGAATGTTTTTAGTGCAATGGCTCCCCCTGCTGGCCAAAGCACAAACTTCCCTAAAACTGCAAAATAATGTAACACACTCAGTATAACAGCTTAATGTTGTTTTTAAGCAATGCATTATTAGAGCATACATTATTAGGTTTAAATTAAAGATTTATATTTGAATTGCATATAAAATGTTCATCCACACATACTGTTCATACACAGTTTTAACAAAGTAATTTTAACTTGATATGATGCGTATTTGTCAGTCATACAGAAACAGGTAAGGTCTGTAATAGTACTAATAAAATATATATTTTTAAATAAACAATAACCAGGTTTATACATAATCATATATATTATTGTTAATGCTTGTTTTCCAGCAAGCCATATTTTAACCATCTTCATGCTTTTTACTGAGTAAACTGTTGCACATCTGGGTAAGCCACATATTTGCTAAAAGGAACTAAGAAACATCTTAAATACACTACTGAAGTGCAGCCAGCAGATATCACTCATAATACATGATTATAGAAACACAACATGCTCTTAAAACCGTGTACCTACATTGGCACTTTTTCATTGTCTTCATGATCCAGATAAGGATCTTCTTTTCTGTCTTTGGAAGAAAACAGATGAGAAGACATGATAAACATTTCTCATCCCACAGTGTTTTCTTCTTCATTTATGGTTCAGTTTGAGTTGCCTTCTAAGGAACCGTAAACTGTAAGCAATGGAAGGAGAAAGGAAAGAAAGACTCTTTTTAGTCTCAGAGCCATGGATGACAAAAACTGTGTTGCAAAAATGTAATTAAAATGTTTTTTTGTGTGTGTGTTTTTGTGAATCCAGAGTTTGCACATGCTGCTCAGTAGGTTTAAACATAGTGAATTACTACTGTGCATCCATTCAGGTTTTTTCCACGTTTACCTTCAGGTTTTATGCACATCTGTAAATATTTGTGTCTTTCAGATAAATATGTAAACACCACCCTAACTGATGTTTTTGGCTGGTTATTTAGAGTCTGTACGTCTATTAGTTTGAATGCATTGAACATACCAGCAGCTTTTATTCTCCTCCTGCGGTAGATCATGACTACACACACGATTACAGCGATGATGATGAGTGTGAGAACCAGGGGAATGATGATCATGATGACTGGGCTGAGATCCTCCTCGTCTGCGTCTGTATTAGTCTCTGTAGTCGGCTCTGTATTAGTCTCTGTATTAGTCTCTGTAGTCGGCTCTGTTTCCTGATTATTAACTGAGTCACTGCTTGCTGTGGAAACTGATTCCGGGGAATCTGCAACTGAACAAGATTTAAGTAAAGGATCCATTTCCCAAAGTAGAAAGTCACAGTAAAAGTGGATCAGATAAAGCTTAAAACGGTTATTTTATCATCTGGAAAGGACAATACACACCAAGGCTCCTGCCATCTCCAGAGCTGTCCCCATGATTATCTTTAAAGCAATAAATACATCATGAAAAAACATGTAAACAAGCATCGATACATAAAACATTTTATACATTTGATCTCTGTATATTAGTTATATGGCTTATGATGTGGCTACACAATAATATTTGCTACATCAGGTTAATATTTTTTTTATGTTAATGTTTTTGAAGGAACGCTCTTCTGCTCACCAAGGCTGAATTTGTTTAATAATAATAAAAAAATAGTGAAATATTATTATAATGTAAAACAGCTGTTTTCTCTGTGAATCTCTGTTAAACTGTAATGTATTTCTGTGATGTGCAGCTGTATTTTCAGCATCATTCCTCCAGTCTTCAGTGTCACATGATCTTCAGAAATCAGTATAATATGCTGATCTGCTGCTCGAGAAACATTTCTGATTATTATCAATGTTGAAAACAGTTGTGCTGCACAATATTTTTGTGGAACCGTAATACATTTACTTGACTACATTTCAAAAGAATAGCATTTATATGAAAAAAACTTTTGTAACATTTTACAAAATGTCTTTACTGTCACTTTTGATCAATTTAATGCATTCTTGCTGAATAAAATTATTAATTTCTTAATAAATAAATAAATCTTACTGTCCCCAAAGTTTGGAATGGTGTATTATAAATCGCTTAGTACATTGAAATTATATTATATCTAGGACGGGGCGGTAAAATATGATATCTCGATATCTTTCCAAATTTTGACGAGTATATATATATATATAGAGATGTTTTTGCATTTGCAGTAGAATAATTTTAAAAGGTTTTTAATTAAAAAAAATATTTGATTTGGATAGAACATCTATCATTCATGTTTGGTGCAAAAAAACAAGCAGACTAAGTGTCCACTCATTTCTTTTCTCCTTGTGTATAAAGAAAGTGTGAAATCGGTACAAAAAGTGCATTCTGACAGCTTCTTTAGAGCAATGTAATTCACATACTACATTTTACACTGTGGGGAAAATTATGCAAACGTCTCACGGGCTTTCACAGCCAAGAACACAAGTCTATCAACGGTTTCTGCTCTGTGGCACGACACACTGCCACTAACAACTCTTTCAGACAAGAAACTAGTCGCTATAAGCACTTCTTGGCATGAAATTCAAGATATTCTATCATTTTATATCAATCATTCTATTATCACGATAATATCACTAATATTTGATATATTGCCCAGCCCTAGTTATATCTTCTAGTTGCTAACCACTACTTCTTACCTGAGTTTTCTTCTTCACCCTCTGCTTTGGGACCTAACACTGTTCAGTGTAGAAACAGATCAGATTTATGAGTGGAGGTGAAACATGAAACAAACACAAAAACATTATAGACAACAACTATGGCAGACATAATGTACAAAATATTGCTTCAAACTTAAATCATTTTTCCAAAAATAAGGTCCATGGGGCGGCACCTTTGCACCTTATTTAATCCTTATATTAGTGCCTAAAATGTACATATTAATAGCTAAATGTTACATATTTGTAACTTTTGCAAAGTCCCAGTAACAGCTTTAGCACCTTGCTTTCTGAGAGTGTTGCAGTGACCACAAGAAAGTAGATTACAGTAGTCTACGACGTGTTTGGAAACGTCTACATCAAATAAAAACCAAGATACTCACAGTCTTCAGAGACAAACTCTTCCTCGGGCTCTTCGTTGTCTTCACATTGAACTGTAATGACATGCAACTAAATTACTTTACACAGTTAAGAAGGGACTTTAAAGAAGCTTGGAATGATGATCATGATGACTGGGCTGAGATCCTCCTTAGTCGGCTCTGTATTAGTCTCTGTATTAGTCTCTGTAGTCGGCTCTGTATTAGTCTCTGTAGTCGGCTCTGTTTCCTGATTATTAACTGAGTCACTGCTTGCTGTGGAAACTGATTCCGGGGAATCTGCAACTGAACAAGATTTAAGTAAAGGATCCATTTCCCAAAGTAGAAAGTCACAGTAAAAGTGGATCAGATAAAGCTTAAAACGATTATTTTATCATCTGGAAAGGACAATACACACCAAGGCTCCTGCCATCTCCAGAGCTGTCCCCATGATTATCTTTAAAGCAATAAATACATCATGAAAAAACATGTAAACAAGCATCGATACATAAAACATTTTATACATTTGATCTCTGTATATTAGTTATATGGCTTATGATGTGGCTACACAATAATATTTGCTACATCAGGTTAATATTTTTTTTATGTTAATGTTTTTGAAGGAACGCTCTTCTGCTCACCAAGGCTGAATTTGTTTAATAATAATAAAAAAATAGTGAAATATTATTATAATTTAAAACAGCTGTTTTCTCTGTGAATCTGTGTTAAAGTGTAATGTATTTCTGTGATGCGCAGCTGTATTTTCAGCATCATTCCTCCAGTCTTCAGTGTCACATGATCTTCAGAAATCAGTATAATATGCTGATCTGCTGCTCGAGAAACATTTCTGATTATTATCAATGTTGAAAACAGTTGTGCTGCACAATATTTTTGTGGAACCGTAATACATTTACTTGACTACATTTCAAAAGAATAGCATTTATATGAAAAAAACTTTTGTAACATTTTACAAAATGTCTTTACTGTCACTTTTGATCAATTTAATGCATTCTTGCTGAATAAAATTATTAATTTCTTAATAAATAAATAAATCTTACTGTCCCCAAAGTTTGGAATGGTGTATTATAAATCGCTTAGTACATTGAAATTATATTATATCTAGGACGGGGCGGTAAAATATGATATCTCGATATCTTTCCAAATTTTGACGAGTATATATATATATATAGAGATGTTTTTGCATTTGTAGTAGAATAATTTTAAAAGGTTTTTAATTAAAAAAAATATTTGATTTGGATAGAACATCTATCATTCATGTTTGGTGCAAAAAAACAAGCAGACTAAGTGTCCACTCATTTCTTTTCTCCTTGTGTATAAAGAAAGTGTGAAATCGGTACAAAAAGTGCATTCTGACAGCTTCTTTAGAGCAATGTAATTCACATACTACATTTTACACTGTGGGGAAAATTATGCAAACGTCTCACGGGCTTTCACAGCCAAGAACACAAGTCTATCAACGGTTTCTGCTCTGTGGCACGACACACTGCCACTAACAACTCTTTCAGACAAGAAACTAGTCGCTATAAGCACTTCTTGGCATGAAATTCAAGATATTCTATCATTTTATATCAATCATTCTATTATCACGATAATATCACTAATATTTGATATATTGCCCAGCCCTAGTTATATCTTCTAGTTGCTAACCACTACTTCTTACCTGAGTTTTCTTCTTCACCCTCTGCTTTGGGACCTAACACTGTTCAGTGTAGAAACAGATCAGATTTATGAGTGGAGGTGAAACATGAAACAAACACAAAAACATTATAGACAACAACTATGGCAGACATAATGTACAAAATATTGCTTCAAACTTAAATCATTTTTCCAAAAATAAGGTCCATGGGGCGGCACCTTTGCACCTTATTTAATCCTTATATTAGTGCCTAAAATGTACATATTAATAGCTAAATGTTACATATTTGTAACTTTTGCAAAGTCCCAGTAACAGCTTTAGCACCTTGCTTTCTGAGAGTGTTGCAGTGACCACAAGAAAGTAGATTACAGTAGTCTACGACGTGTTTGGAAACGTCTACATCAAATAAAAACCAAGATACTCACAGTCTTCAGAGACAAACTCTTCCTCGGGCTCTTCGTTGTCTTCACATTGAACTGTAATGACATGCAACTAAATTACTTTACACAGTTAAGAAGGGACTTTAAAGAAGCTTCATCTAGATTTTTATACTGAGGTTCAGTTGAGGCCTGTTTCAGTTCTGAAGAAAGATGTTATCTGAGTATACCAGAGATTACAAACATTCATCGGCCTTTTTTCCTAACAAAGAACAGCATTTATTAATATAGGTTCATTTAATGGTTCAATATATATATATATATAGTATACAGTAATTAATGTTTGTCCATTAAACATTATCTAATGTTAATGTTGACTTGTTTAAATTGTACATGTAGAAACTAAATGTCATAAAAGTGTTCAAACTAATAAACTAATGTTAACACACAGAACCTCACTGGGAAGTGTTACCAAAATAATCATACTTTAATTTATAAATATACCATTAATTACATAAGAGTGAAAGTGACTGTCACTGTAAAGTGCTACCAACATCGTCTCAACGAAAACATAATCTTCATAACATAATATTTGAATATCAAAATTCATATTCAGCGACAAGAGAAGTATGAGGTAAAAAGGAGGAAACTAATAATCAGAGGAAATGATTGCCGTAAACCAAGAGGAAGATACATTTGTCCTGAATTAATATTATCCTTGTCACCGACAAAGACGAGCTGTTTTGTGCTTTGCATGAAACCAGAAACAACAAAATGAGTCAAAGAACTATAGTTATAACGTAATGTGATCACTCTGTCTTCTACTTTATCATCGTCCATTGATACGACAGGTCATTAGTCTAAAATGTTTTCTGAGGATCATGACGAAGAGAGCAGACAGAAGAGAGCGACTGTAAATGAATGGGAAAAATAGAAAGAGAGTGATATAGAGAGAGAGATAGGATTCTACATAAAGCAAAAATGATCTACGACCGTGAGCACCTACCAAGTTCAGTCCAGCTAGCAGTCAATGCCAAAAGCAGGAATAGTGTAAGATTCATTTCCCAGAGTCCTCGGTGGAAGCACTGGCCCAGAGACACAGACACAGACACAGACACAGACTCATTGCATTGTGACTGGTGGCTAACACGCCTTCATGACATCCTGCTTCCTCTTTCAGACCTGATTCACCTCTCCTTCTCTCCCTCGGATGTGATGCAATCAAGCAGTGAGCTTGTTACCACAAGCTGTGCCTGAGTAACGCATTCCTGCATATACGGAGTGACCTAACCGAAAACCAGAGGGAAAAAAGAGAAGAGCAAAAAGTCACAGGCAGCTTTAAACTCAAAGACTCTAAACAGACTGAAGGAGGAAGAGAGTGTGAAGCGTTTGAGTGTATCAGTGTGTCACTGTCAAAACAGCTTTCTTGCTTAAAAATGTAAACAACTCCAAGCATTTGGATGTTAATTAACTGATGCAGTCAGGCCCGTGATGCATACACGGATCATTATCAGGATACATAGTTACAATAATGTATCTACCTTTCACAGGGGGGTGCAAATATGGATGGAGTGAAATATTAGATATGTTGGATAAACTATTATCTAGCAAAAAAATGTGTTACTGCAAGAAAATAACAAAATCACAGTATTCAATTATATATAAAAAGTTTTGGAAACAGTATTGCAAATATCCTCCCAAATTAATTAACCTCATACACAAGTGTAAACTATATGTACCCATATTATATTTCCATATATGACATATACTGTATTGTCATATGAGAGGAGATCCATATATATATACTGTATATATATACATTTGTGGCTAGCCTATATGTGTATATAAAACCTGACATATTGGTATCATGAATATACAAGATAGACATGTGTTTAAAAGAAAATATTCCAAAAACGTATTGTTTTCATAAGGTTTCATATATGAATGAAATAGATATTGTTGACCTATGACTTTGCTGGGTCTAAAACCAACACAGAGAAGTCAATTCTTTCAGTATTCGGGGGGGATTTCTATCATTCTGCTTCTTTCATTGTTCGCTCATCTGCGATACGTCTATAGGACGTTTCCTATCAGATGTCAGATAGAAGATGTCTTTAAGATGCGTATGATTTAGAATGCATGTAAAACTGACACACAGCAGATGCTTTCCAGATGAAGCGATCTTTAACAGACATTCGTGTTTTATCTGGAACTACTCTTACTCTAGACCTTAACACCTGGGGCAAGAAAAGTAAGACTGACCTCTTGGCTACCTGCTAGCTGGTCAAACTAGTTCTTATGACACAACGTTTATGCAGCTGTTCCCAGATGTGTTGTTTGTGCATGAGACAAACGTAAAGTCATGTGCTAATAAATGTACTATTAAACAACTAATAGTTATTTAGTAGATACTAGATAATACGTAGATAATATTTTCAGTCCTAGGCCAAACTACAATATTCTATTTTTGTTTTGTTTGCGAATATACCACATCCTAACCTGCTTAGACTAGTCTTAACATTTAGACACATATTGTTTTATGCAAGATTGGTCGTAACTTTTTTTAAAGTAAGATACATTCAAACCTAAACTGGTCTAATTTGAATTTGGAAAGTAAGACTGATAACCACTTGGTTAACTGCTAGTTAGTCAAACCAGTTCTTAAGAAAAAAGGTGGCTGTGTTTGTGTAACTGGCCCCTACGGGTAAGAAATGAGCTGCTGCGCATGCGCGCTAGCACTAGTGTTGCCAGGTCCGCGGTTTTTACACTGAGCTACTTTAACACTGTTGAGTTGTTTTTCCATGTCCACGGGTTGAACCATCAGCGTGGTATTTAGCACGCTATTTTTAACAGGGACACCCCCCCCCCCTCGAAACGCATTAGGGCTAGTTTTGGGCTAGTTTTAAATAGCGATAGGCCGGTTTTGTTGTGACCACCTGGCAACCCTGTGTAGCACCACGCATGCGCAGTGAGATTTCCTTCGCATCTGGCGCCACACTCAAGCTGCTCGACTGGAACATGGTGAGAACGTGATTTATAGATTTAATAATTCTGTTACTGTTTAGAGTCGTAGAGTCGAATAAACCACATTAAGGTTTGCAGAAATGTGCGACGTCTTTGCTACATTGTTTCACAACATTGTTAGTTCCTGTTCTCTTAACATGTAGCGTTAGCTTCTTCGAATATAGCAAATATGATCATATCAAAGTCAGTCTTCATCCTGAAGATCATCTTAATATCTTTCAGATTTGCTTCGAAGCAGTCTAATTATCATACAAGAGACTGCATGTGAGAATAAATGCAAACATATATTGATATAAGTTAATGTGGCAATATGGAAATAAATACATATTAAACATAAATGAACACATAAATATAAAATTAATACAGTTAAATAAATAAAAAATTAGTTATTATTAAAAAATTATAAATTGAGGGGGGAAATGCAAAAATAAATTCAAGTTTAAATTTAATAAAGAATTAAATTTTTTTTTTTAGCAAGTCATTTATTCCTTTTTCTAGTTCTTAAATCGGGAAATAAATAAAAATAAATGAATGCATAAATAAATATAAAATAAATAAATGAAAGAATAAAAGAAAATATAGTTAAATTTAAATAAAAAAAAAATATTTAAAAATAATAAATTGAGGGAAAGGAATGCAAAAATAAATTCAGGTCTAAATTTAATTAATAATGAAGTCATTTATTCCTTTATATATTTCGTATTCCGTTTATTTATTTATTGTAGTTTTGATCCTCCGTAGCTTTGAGATAATTAGTTTTTGAACCAATCCATTAAAACAAACAGAATCAGAAACGAGACACTCGACTCTCGAATGTTCGATTTGTTCTCTCAGAGATAAGGATAAAAACAGCACACCTGTTCAATAATGACACTAATGAATTAGTTTTATTTATCTAACAGAGACATGTTTCTCTTTTATCCTCCACAGTCTAAAAAGAAAGGACTTAGCCTGGAGGAGAAAAGGAGTCGTATGATGGAGATATTCTTTGAAACTGTAAGTATGCTTGATTTCATATTCTTGTGTATGAATCCCGTGAGCCTATAGATGCGTGACTGTGTCCATGTCTGACACGGTTCTCTAGTAGTGCAATATAATCTCACACTCTGTTTTTCCCGCTTCCAGAAAGATGTGTTTCAGCTGAAAGACATGGAAAAAATCGCCCCCAAGTCCAAAGGAATCAGTAAGTTTGATCAACCTTGACACTGATAAGTCACAGACAGAGTGCTGGGCGGTATACCGGTTCATAACGAATACTGGTGTTTATTTTTATTATGATATTCATTTTTAAAATACCGCAATACGTCGCTTAAAGAACATTGGATCCCTTTCCACTGTTGCACTGTGGTGAGGGAACAGCTGTATGTGTTACTAAGTGTGAAAGTTCAGAAACTGAAGCTGTAGAACTAATAGAACGTGATGATGAAAGAAGAACTCATCCACAATATCCACACTGACCTCCACAAATATCCTCCGCCCGCTGACATCAGCTCCCGCGTCTCACACACACACACACACGAAAGATGTGTTTCAGCTGAAAGACATGGAAAAAATCGCCCCCAAGTCCAAAGGAATCAGTAAGTTTGATCAACCTTGACACTGATAAGTCACAGACAGAGTGCTGGGTGGTATACCGGTTCATAACGAATACCGGTGTTTATTTTTATTATGATATTAATTTTTAAAATACCGCAATACGTCACTTAAAGAACATTGGATCCCTTTTCACTGTTGCACTGTGGTGAGGGAACAGCTGTATGTGTTACTAAGTGTGAAAGTTCCGTATGTAATGGTAATCATCAGAAAACTGATCCTTGCCTGTTTGAAAGCAGAGGATTTTTCCAGACGAGGCGCCAAAATAACGAACCTAGCTGTAGAAACGGCCAGGAATGCACTTGACCTGAAATTCAGAAAAGTTCTGCCCTAGGGCTTTATAAATATCTGTCAGTGATGCTGAAATGTTTGTCCTGTTGGAAGAAATAATAATAATAATGATGAATAATAAAAAATAAACTGGCGTAACGTTTAAAAAAACAATATTTTTTAACAAAAATGTCAATGCGGGAGAGGCTTCAGCGTGCTGAATAAACCACTTTTGTAAGTAAACGGATTATTTGAGACAAGTATATTTGCCATTTAATACTTATTTTGGGGTAAGCTATATTTAGAGTTTACAACAACATAATATGGATGGATAATATTCTATTCACGACACAACTTACTCATTTCTATCGTATCTGCAAACAGCAATTAACAGTCTTAAAACACAGAAAGCAATTTAGTGATGACGTTGCAATATAGGCACAAATGATCCAAGTTGACTGTTGTGCATTCTTGTTTTTACGCTTTGGGAAACCAACACTTTGCTAAAAAATTATATTTTTATTTTGCATTGAATAGGGATGCTCATTTTAACCGGTTAACCGACCGTAAGAATTTTGACCGATTCATACAATCACGGGTTAAAAAGTCATCTCATTATTTATTTTTTCAGTAATTTATCAAAATATTTCAAAAAGGTTTGCTGCATGGTTAAAATACGCTATGCATATAAAAAAAATTGTTTTTTAGGGTGAAAAAACATAAGTCGCGTATAAGTCGCATTTTATTATTTCATTCAGAAATAGGCCTGATGCCGACGCGAAATGTTTACGAACATTATAATAAACACTGTAAACATAGCTAGTGTTAGTTCCCCTCACTCCACAACAAATCCTTTCAATTAACAGCATTTAAAAAAGAACAAGAATTAAAAATATAAGAAGCTATAGCAATATAGGCTATATATATACAATCGGTTAACAAGCGTCGGTTAGGAAAAATAACCGAAATGGACGTCCCTAGCATTGAATGTTACATTTTCTCCCTTTTTTCTTCACAAAATGTTTTTTTTTCTTTTAAAACGAACAGAAATCATGCAGCTACATACTGTCGTAGTATACATTCATATGATGCAAAACAGATTTCGACAAAGCATCGTCTATTCGAGCAAAAACTATAATTGTATATAAATAATGCCGATAATATAAATAACACTGAAAATCAGCGTAGAGGGACTAAATAGTTCACATCTTACCCTCCAGGATCCTCCTTATTCATATTTTTAACAATTTATTTATTTGTGTATTATAGAATTACAGAAACAAGACGCTGAGGTCTGTAGTTGGCCACTTTGCTCCCTAAGATATTGGCTTCATTGTCACGAAAACAAAACACAAAATTTGTATTGTTTGACCACTATAATCCATCTCAGAATACAGTACCTCTGTATATTTGTGCTCTGTGATGAGAGTCTGCTGGTATACAGAGATGGGTTGTGGGTTAAATATATCAAATGTAATGTAAATTTAAAAGTGTGAATTTATATAGTCTAAATACACTTTGACTTCTGCCAGACGGTGATTAACAGGCTTAGTGCTCACTCTGCCTTGTCTTAAAAGTGGAAGTTCTGATATGTCTTAATATTATCAAACTTAAATTGATTTCACAATTACATTGCCATGACACTCATAATTTCTGCACGGACTGGTTAGTTCTCCTAAAAGCGTGCATGTAGCTGTGTAAATAGTACACACATTAATATCAAAAACCCAGCAGGATTTCACTGCTGCGTTTACTTTGTTTTCCATTTTTTCTAAGTAATCATCTGCATTACTCTGATAAGACACCAGGGAGCGAGAAGCACACAATAAAGAGTCAGCAACAGACTCTGTCTGCATAGTAAGGGAAGCGTTGCTCACAGCAAGTCTGAAGCCTTACAGTGATTGTCTTGAAATTTACGGTTGTGGTGTTTTGATGACTATAGCAACAGTGCTTGAGAGCTTACTTTTCTTGTTAGGCACAGTCAAAAAACTCAGGAGCACCTTCTGATCAATAACGAAAATTAGCCTTCCCATTACGAGATGATGTTTGACTTAATGTGATTTACAGGGCTTTTTTCCCCCTTTGTAATGCCATTTTTCTAACTTTATAAAAAGTATGTCATCTTTTTATGTCAAATTCAAAAATTTATATTTATAAGCTATTTCAAAACTATAGGATAAGAACAAGTAAGAAGAACATTTACCAATCAAATTAAATCGGTATGAAAAAAAACATTTGCACTACAGAGATGGCACAGAAGAACACAAAAGTGGCTTGTAGGTATATTTACGGACGTTTAATGTGGCATGGGTGCAAATAAATTCATGTTGAGATTAATGTTTTAAATATGAAATTCTGAATAAATTAAATAACTGAAATTATACTTTAAAAATGAAACTAAAACTGCCAGTAGGTGGCGGCAAGTCACTGATTTTATCACTGAATCATTCATTCAATTGATTCGTTCGAACGGCTGATTCATTCAGGAAGGAAGCAAGTCTTTATGAATGGGTAATTGAATCCTTGACTCACTAGATTCGTTTAAAAACGCACGTTCATTCATAAACGAAACAGCGCTGTGTTTGCTTGGAGATGCGCAGCGGCTCAGCTGTGACTATTTTTGTTGATGAAATCGAGCAAAATCAGGCAATAGTGTTGTAGTCAGACAATGTAAGTCACTTAATATTAACTTCTTGTTTATTAAACGTGTATTAAATCAATATCACATTTGCAAACTCCCTTAATAATCATTAAAAGCTGTCGATCATCTCACAAAGTTCCATTATAATCAATCAGAGCTCTCTATACTGCACAAGGCATCTCTTATTTACACTTTGTTATAATGAGAGGATTCGTGAGCTCGCAGAACTCAGTACTGAACAAAATGCCGGTGTATTGAGCAGTGATGGAACACTGCATTCGAGATATCAACAGATATGTCTGTGATGCATTACTCAACGCTGCAAAAACACGTTGTAAATAGAAACCTTTGATGCTCCCCTGAGCGCAAACACAAATCAGATCAGTCGCACATATTTTTTCATAGTCGCCATATGCAGTAGTTTGTGGTCGCACTGTAGAGCCTTGTAAAGAAGATGATTTAAGAGACTAAGCTTCACAGGGAGAGAAGTTAAAATGCTCTCCATTCGCTCAGTTATTTGAGAATTGCATCTCTGGTTAAATGCACCACCACTAACAGTTCTAAGCTCAATAGTAAACTGCACTAAAGAGTTTTTGTGTGACTGAATTTTATTTTGTCTGACACATTTCAGTGTTGCATGTTCTAGCAATGCTAGCAATTGCTTATGATCTACCGTTGATGGATTTACTTTATGGTCTTCACAGTATATTGTAATATGTTGTAATATAATGGTTGCAAAAATGCAACTCCCTCATCAACCTCATTTCTGAACGAGCAGCTTAAAGTAGTATAGCATATGCATTTCAAATTAAGAGTCACTGTGTATTTTGGGCTCGTTTATAATTCAAAGTTTGCATTATGCATACAGTCTACAGTTTATCCTTCTTTTTTTTTTTTGGATATTATTGGTATTTGGGTTACACAAAAAGCTGTATCTGGCATTTAATCCATTGTAAACTCACGTGACTTAGATATCAGTCGTCCTCTAATTTGCATGGATTGATGCATTAGAACATAAACCAGTTTCAGTACACGTATATACTGAATACAAGAAGTCTAGGATTTGAATGTTTTGCTGGTAAGACCTTGTTGAATGCATGCCACAGCCTGTTTAAGTAAAATAATCTGAGATGCATGACTTATTTAAATTTTTTTACATTGTATAGGTTTGATCTGTATGGACATGTGGTATTGATTTTATTAGTGCAGGTCTTAAAAAGTTTTAGATTTGATTTGAGAAACTGTAGATGTAGATACCATGCAACCAACACACAGCTGAAGTTCTACACAAATGTTCGGTGCCTTGTTTATAATATTCCTGACCTATCGCACATTCCCAGCCAAATCCAGCTCTGATCCTCCAGACAGTCATGCGATCAGCCGCGAATAATCATCTCTCTCAGGTGCTGGTGGAGATAATGACTCGCGTCTCTTGAGAGAAAATAACATGTGTAACCTCTCTTTGCATCATCCGCCTCGTTCATCACCCCATCCCTGCAGCTCCGTCTCTCTAGCAACCCCTGCAGTTTAAATGCTGTGAAAATGTCAGTAGTCCCTGCTGAAATACTTGATGCTTTCTCTGCCTTTCGGGATTTGCTGTTATGTCTATATTTTAATCACTTGTAAAATTGTCTTAACTATTGCGTCTCCCTGAGGTACTCCAATATGTTTAGCAGAAGACCGATCTCACACAATTCTGAGTAGTGTTCATTTTGTCAGCCATTTTTAAGTTAGTCTTATTCTTGGTGTCAAAGGTACTTTTTAGTTATTATCATATTTAGTCAACCTTGTCCTGTCTGTGTTTGTTTAGTCAAGTTTTAGTCGACTAACCCCTCGGTTTCACAGACAAGGCTTAAGTCTAGTCTTAGACTAAAATGTAAGTCTGAGCTGTTTCAGATGAAAGAAACTTGCACTGGTTGATCTTAAAATATATATCAGTGCCTTTGTTTTGTCTCGAGATGCACACCAGTAATGTTTTTTTCTAAGGCACGTTTATAAAAAAGTACTTAAGTGTCCTAATTGAACTATGGCCTAATCCTGGCTTAATGAATTATTACTTAAACATACTGTTGATTCAAATTTTTTCTATACCATTCTAAAAAGAATATGATTGTTTCCTAATCTAATAGTTTTGAGCTGAAGCTAAAGAGCGAATGAACAGCTGTTGAGCGGGTTATTTAACTCAAACGCATGAAATTATTCAGGCATACACACAATGTAAGCACAACTTCTGCACAAAATGATGCAAATGCACAGGTGAACTTGAAGTTACACGCTAGTCAGAATGTTCGTCACATTGTGAAAACACTGTTTCTGTTACAAATCCCTTTTCACAGTTATTAACATTGCAACTCTTTTTCATTTTTTTAAATGTACTAAACTAATGAGTTACTCTTTTTCATCAACTGAAATTAGATTGTTATTTTCGGGTTTTCACATGCGTTTTATTTTTTTTTATTAATGTATGTAATTAGGCCTGTCACGATATCAGATTTTTCACTACACGATTATTGTGGCCAAAAGAACTCACAATAATGATTTATCGCAATATTTACAGAATCTTGAAAAAAAAAATATTTTTTTCTTTTTTAACTTCTTTTTGTAAACTGATGTGGCTTCGTATCACAGAATGAGATAGAAATTATATAATTTCATAGTATTCTATACAGCGATAAAGCCTAAGTCAGTTAGCATTGCATTATAAATATACATTATCCTAATGAAAAATACCTGAGATTGCTTGAAGAACACAGATGAACCAAATACTGTACTGTTGCAATGGTGTGTTAATTCTCTTCATATTTCGTCAGTCAAACATTTATTCGGCTACAGCGATAGCTGGATTCATTTGTCCGTATACGGGATTTCCTGGAAAGTCATTTGTTTAATTGCTCCTATGAGTCTCGCTTGTGGACTTTCAGTGCATTTTCAATTTCACTTAACTAATGTTATTTTCATCAACTAAGATTAGATAACATTTTTAGTCCGAGCAAAATGACTTGATGAAATATTGACTACATTTAAAGGATATTTTCATCAATAGAGAAAAACGGATTAAACGGGACTTCACAATGTAACCTGGCGAGTATGGCACTGCTAATATATTCATCCTTTTTCTAGGTAAGGCAAATATTACAGCAAAAGAGGCCGTGTCTAGGTGGACAGGTAAGTCTTTTGTGTGCCTCACACCTTAACAAATTCCCAAAACCAATGATCATGTCATGTGATGCATCCACAAACGATTCTGAAATGTAGGCCACAGACAATCCTGAATGTCCAGTTTTGTCAGATCAGTCTAATATCAGTCCAGGATGATGACTATATATATATATATATATATATATATATATATATATATATATATATATATATATATATATATAGATATATGTATATATAT
>NW_015505428.1:873114-896486 GCF_001515645.1 Sinocyclocheilus grahami | reverse complement strand
GTGATATCTATATATATATATATATATATATATATATATATATATATATATATATATATATTATATGTGATTAAGCTACAGCGTTTGTGCATTTATACTAAATGTATTTAGACTACTGTTTTTCATTTAAATACTATAGAAACCATATAGTTATATTTTTACCATGGTATTGAGGCGCTATGTTTGGTTTTAACTGTGGTTATCATGATCTAAACGTATGCTACTGTGGAAGACCAAGGGTTTATTTAAATAAAACAGTCAGAATAATTAGATTTCAGATGTTGCTGTTTGTGATAATGAACATAAATGTACATCTGCATCCAAACTCGAGCTGCTACTGTCAACTCAAGCTACCGTCAAATGTGCATTTCTAAGAGACGAGAAAATGTAATTTTATTAATATTGCAGCCTGCGCTGCAAACTGTGCTGAAGATACTCGTCATCAAAGTCAGGAACACAAACCTGATTCATGATTTGAAACAATATCACTCATTAGAACATGCAGAAACTTATATATATTATAAACGACTAGAAAAGTGTAAACGTGTCATGTTCTAACCATAAAGAGTCGTTTCAAACCACAGTTAATGGTCTGCTTTCTACGACTTTCACTTTAGGAGTAAAACTCTGACTTTAAACTTTAATCTTAAATTTTATCGTGATCATTTTGTTTTTTGGCCATATCGCCCGCGACGGTTGAAAGTTGGCTGTTCTCAAATTTTGGTGTTTTGTTGACTTTGATGCCATAACCCAGTTCCAAGTTCCAGTCTCGAGTAAAATTAACTCGCATGTTTTTCTAACTCCTGACTCGGGCAGTGCAGCACAAAACCCTCGGTTATTCCCAGGCATGTTTTTTTTGGGAATGCAGCAGACACAGACATGCACACCACTTAACTTCAGGATGGAAATTCCTTTATGCGCTCTGCAGACGTGACTACAAAAGTGCTCTCAGATGAGCAGTGTATGAAAACCTTCGGTGCAGGGAACACAGCAGACATGCTAAATGGGTTTAATGTTCTGTTTACATTTAAGAGCTCCGATTTCAGCCAAGAGTCAAACACGAAGTACACGCGACGTTAGGCAAGCGCTAACTCACTCATGTAGGTTTCATTATATTACCGAGTGATCTCATAGATGGGATGCTTTGTGTAAGGAGATGATGATTTACTGTACCTTCCCTGTAAACCAAAGCCTTGCACAAATAGATTTAATGCAATATATGATTTAGCAGATTGATGAGCCTTTTGAGAAGTCAGGGCAATTTCAAATGCCTTCAAGCCAGTTTTCAACAAGTTAACCTATATTTATAAGGACATTTACAAAACTTTGAGGCATGCACCGTGGTGTTAATCTGTCTGCTCACTTATTTGACTGCCTTTTTTTTCTTTTGCTGAATGCAATCGAAGACCAAAATACATTTTGGTTGTTTCAGAGTGAAAATATTATTTTAAAAAGATGGAACGTGGTTAATAGTTTTACATTAATAGCGTTTCGTTATTTTTTTATTACATTTAAAGACGACAAAAAAGGGATAAGGATAGTTCACCCAAAAATGAAACCATCAAACCTAAAGCATTTTCATTCATCTTCAAAACTCAAACGTGCTTCTATTGAAAGTCCATTCTTCCAACAGGGTTTCTGTGGGTCTTAAGAAGTCTTAATTCACATTTCCAAAAATTTAGGCCTGTAAGTTCATAAATCAGAGCAGAAAGTCTTAAAAATGATAGTCATGGCAATAAATGTTGCCTGCATTGCAAAAAATGAATATCTTCCTCAGTATCTTTGTCTTGTTTTCCAGTAGAAATATCCAAACATCCTTAAATCAAGATACATTTTAGAGCCCGACCGATATGGGTTTTTTGGGGCCGATACCGATATTGGGGAGTAAAAAAGGCCGATATCGATATATCAGCCGATAATCTTTGTGTATATTATAGTACAGTACCAGTCAAATGTTTGGACACTTTCCCGTTCGTGTGTCCAAACATTTGACTGGTATTATATCTATATATATATATAGATATGTATAGAATACAGTATATATACATAAACAGAATATATATACATAAACACATTTTTTGCATTGATCACTCAAATGTGTTGATCAAACACTTATAATGGTGACAGAGATGCGTAATGATGGAGGCAGGGCATTTAACAATTTAACAATAAACTTTATTATCCAAAATGGATAAATGGACATCAGTGCACTGAACAGTAAAGTTGAAGTTTATTCAACTTTAATTCAATTCAATTCCATTCAACTTTATTCCGTTGAAGATAAGATAATGCAAAATGAAGATATGAAGTCTTGTTTTCTGAGAAATTGAACAAAATGAAGTGAGTTTATGCTTAAAACAAGAATAAATATCTGCCAGTGAGGAATTAAATCTTGTTTTCCCTTTGAATCAAGTTGATTTGTCTGGGCCTACTGACAACTATTCTTGTTTTAATCATAAACTCACTTCATTTTATATTAATTATGCAGAAAACAAGACGTCACATCTTCATTTTGCTGTCACCGTCCCACCTGTGGGACGCTTGGTGCTCTTTTATTTGTTGTCCTTTTTCTCTATCAAATCGTAATCACCCTAAATTATATATCATTTGAAAGCTTAGAAGCCCAGGATTCATCCTGTGAAAACCATTTTGAAATCAAACATTGCGTTACCATAGAAATGGTACTTTAAAGTCTTGTGGCGGTCTCCTCCCCCTTAGTGGGTGGAGTCAAGTGTCATATTACAAAGTGCATTACGGTCTTTTAGAATGAAACCTTTTTATAACCTTGACAAAAAACATATTGGAAAGGTCTGAGTCTCAGGATTCCATATTTGGTGGTTATTTTGAGATCGAGAAAACAAGACATTTGTGACAGAAAAATGCGTCAAAAAATGTCAAGTTCGGATGGCACCCGGTGGCTGTTTGTGGTATAACACCCTAAATAAAATCTCACCGGAACCTCAATTTTTTTCATATCAACTTCAAATTTGGAACATAACTTGTTTAGACATAAGGCTTTAATTTTATACCAATTTTAGAGTGAAACCTGTTATGTAAAATATTTATTATATATAAAATAAAATAAAATTAGTATAGTGCATTTTCTTTACAGTAAATTTAAACTTCTTTAACTTTTTGATACTTTAATTTTTTGAAAAAATTCTATTGCAATAACTGCTAATTTTCTTCTTTAAAAAGAGACCAACCTTAGGTCTGTATTCCAAAGTGTTCATAAATTACAACAATTTAAGTTTGGATAGTGCACTTTCATGCCTATTTAAAAAAATGGGGGGTGACGTTTAAGGGGTTAAGTAAATGTATCTTGATTTAAGGATGTTTAGAGATTTTTTTTTTTTTTTTTGTCTAAAATGAATTAAAAAGCAATGGAGAATTTGTACGGAGAAGTTGTATTTTCAAACTTTGAAGCGTTGCTAAAACAATACATTTACATTTAGAGACCATATTTTCGGCAGAAAACCCGACCAAAACATTCCACCAAATCGAGTAGTTTAATCCAAGTCTGCTGAATTTAATTTAGCCTTTTATTTACATGTCAACATCGCACAAACATAGAGCTCATCAAAAAGTGAACCAGGGGTTGTCGAGATAAAGTAATATTTGCATGGTCATGTGATCTAAAAATGGCAGCCCCCTGTTTCATAGACAATAAAACCACTTTTATAATTGCACTGATTTCATATGTGACTTTACTTGAGTATTTTTTAATGCATAAAAAATGCACCTGTGCTTAAATGCTATATAAAATAAAACAAAATGCTTTCCTCGATCAGTTTTTGTTGAATTGATGCATCAGTGTATTAAAAAGCAAAAGCAATCTTCTATTCATATTTATAATTGCACTCAACTGTTTCTACCTACACAATTAGAAATGGCATTTCTGAGTTAGTTGCACAATGGCTAAGTTGAATAGTATTCATAATTAGTTTGCATCATGCATGCTTTGTGTCATGTTTCACATTCAGTTCTTTTCCAGATAATGTTTTTGCAATCAAATCCTGGGCAAAAAAGAAGTTCGGCTTTGAGAACAGCAACTTGGACAAAGCTTTCGGAATACCCGAGGACTTTGACTACATGAACTGATCAGGAACTCGCAGGATCTTAGGATTGTTTGATCTGTTTTTCGGTGATTCTCTTACATCGGTTTGTTTTATGTTTAGAGACACGACGTGAAATTAATCGCTTGTGGGGAAAAAAAGGTTCTATGACGAGCATGCATTTGTTTCTGTATAAAGTAGGAATGTGTTATGGATTTGAAGTCATTTCAGATGTTCCGGTCACTTCAGATGCTTTCATTTTTGGTTTGCATTTTTCATTAGTCGTCATTTTTCACCGTGCACATATCTTTGTGTATCTTGTAAATATGAAAAATGGTCAGTTGCTTTGTGTTATATGATTTAATAAATGTAGTTATCAAGCAAATTGGTTGTGGTTAAGCATTTTGTCCTGCCTAATAATTAAAACATACCTTTAATTTGTTTAGCAATAGCTTGTTGAAAATAAATAATGCTTGTGTTTGCTGCAACGCAGTAATGTTGAGGTACAGTCTTAAAATATTATGGGTAGTTCCTACATTTTCTTTTTATTAATCAATATAGCCATATATATATATATATTTCTGTGCATTTCTATTTCTTGTGAGAAATGCCTAAATGTACTGAGTTTTTTTTTGTTTTTAATATATATTTTAATATATATTTCCTGAATATAATTTGATATTAAAGGGTTCATTATTTAAAATTAGCTTTGCTAATCAATATTCGAGTATATTAAAATACAAAAATAAAGATTCTTAAAGATAGTCTTGAGTGTTTGGCAGGTGTCGATCTGCAGCATCGATGTAAAAAAAAAAAAAAGAAGTATATATTTCTGTACACTTCTTGTGATAAATGCTTAAAAAACATGTACTTTTTTGAAATTGAAAACAGTTTAGATTATTATTATAGATTATTGTAGTTCATAGATTTTTTATGACAAAAATACGGGATATTTTAAGGGTTTATCTATTTCGGGTATATTACAGAAATATGACATTCTTTACAGAGCGAGAGTATTATCTCTCCTCGTATCCTCCTGAGAACCAGAAAAATAAAGTTTTGTGAATTTTGTTGATTTTTATGTCATTGCATTGGTTAAGCATAAAAAAACAAATGGAGGAAAAACATTTTTGAAAAAAAGATATTTTATTCTATGTCCTTTGTAGAGGACGCCAGGACTGAGTTATTCAAAAAAGTAAATAGACATAAAAAGACAAAAACAATTATTTATTAATTCACCGATCAGTTTTTAGGTTTCAGGCTGTTTTTAACCAAACTTTGTACAAAGATGATTCTCAGCTAACACAATGATCTGATATACTATTTAACTTTATGCATTATGTGCGTAAAATGTCCATAAATTGGTATTCCCATTCTATAATGCATCAATACATTGCATCTAATTTGCATATTAATGTATTCTTGGGGCAAACCATAATGAAAAAAGAAGTGTAGTAATGGAACATTTTCATAAGAATATCTCATGTTTCATAGGAATGTTGATCTATAATTTCTTGTTGTGTTTCCCCAAAATGCCTGATTAATGTATAACGTATGAAAATTATGCCGTTTTGTAACAAAAAGCCATATTCTGATTAGCATCCCCATCATATTTTTCTGAGATGTTTATTTATTTTGTAAATTAGTCAGATTTTAATTATAATTACAAAATAGTGTCATATTTCCCTAAGAGTGCCACATTTGATAATTCTGTCAATATGAGTCATATTTAAAGAGCAAGCAGAGGGAGTGTTTATGATCAAACCTCCTGAAAAGCCCTGAATGTGCTCTGAGCAGGACATCCAGGTTTCACTCAAATATAAAGTCCTCTACAGAGGACAGAAGTCTGTAACGCTGTCGGGGTCCCAGGAGGATATACGCGACGCGACGCGACGCGACGCGACGCGTATCTCATGTTTCATAGGAATGTTGATCTATAATTTCTTGTCGTGTTTCCCCAAAATGCCTGATTAATGTATAACGTATGAAAATTATGCCCTGTTTTGTAACAAAAAGCCATATTCTGATTAGCATCCTCATCACATTTTTCTGAGATGTTTATTTAGTTTGTAAATTAGTCAGATTTTAATTATAATTACAAAATAGTGTCATATTTCCCTAAGAGTGCCACATTTGATAATTCTGTCAATATGAGTCATATTTAAAGAGCAAGCAGAGGGAGTGTTTATGATCAAACCTCCTGAAAAGCCCTGAATGTGCTCTGAGCAGGACATCCAGGTTTCACTCAAATATAAAGTCCTCTACAGAGGACAGAAGTCTGTAACGCTGTCGGGGTCCCAGGAGGATATACGCGACGCGACGCGACGCGACGCGACGCGACGCGACGCGTAATTGTCGCGCTGCCGCAGGCTCGTGTGCCTCTAGTGGACACACTTTCAGAAGGAGGCGCTGCCAGAGAGAGAAAGATATGAAGTCTTGTCAAAATTGTGTTCGTTTTTTTACTTAAAACACGAAAATAATTTTTTGCCAAGGCAAAACAAGATTATTTTTCTTGCACCATTGGCAATTTTTTCTTTCTTTCATGTTTTAAGTAAAAACTAACACAATTTTGATAACGTCGTCTTTTAGTTTTTGGGTGAACTGTCCCTTTAAGTTGAGTTAGTACCTGATGTCTGTGCTGTTGCTAATTGTCATGACCTTTGTTTGACCTCATGGAATGTTATATTTAAAGTTTTGTGCTAATTAGTCTAATTACAAGCCATATGTGAGTTTGAGACAGATTTATTATAGTTAATAAAAGCTAAAACTATAAACTTTTTTTTTAACTTGAAATAAAAGTTAACTGAAAGAAAAAAAACTTAATAAAAATAGGTAAGCATGTTTAATGCCACATTAAAATATCATACCAAAATTGACTCATTTAATCCTTTAAAAAAAAATAATAACAATAACTTTTTAACTTATTTTATTTTACATTTCTCATTCTTATTTAGTTTATCTTGATGTACTAAAATAACTAAAGCTGTAATAACATTAGACATAATTAAACAAAAAGCTACATTGATTTATAATATGAAAACTGAAATGATAAAAATGAATTCAAATATTAATAATAGCTAAATGGCACTAAAATCACACTGGTTTGAGGCCCGTTCTTCAGATTGTGGTTATATGTTTGCTGTAGTGATGCTATGATAGTCAGTGGCCTGGGATTGAACATCAGTGCAGAAAGTCATTAGAAAATAAGAGCTTTATTGCCAAGTATGAGCTCAAGATGCTTCCAGTCCTCAGAGTTATGATAATATAATAATGAATCACCAAATAATGAAATAACATTCATAGAAGAACACTTGACATCATAACATTTACACTAATAACAATAACTTTTTAACTTATTTTATTTTACATTTCTCATTCTTATTTAGTTTATCTTGATGTACTAAAATAACTAAAGCTGTAATAACATTAGACATAATTAAAAAAAAAGCTACATTGATTTATAATATGAAAACTGAAATGATAAAAATGAATTCAAATATTAATAATAGCTAAATGGCACTAAAATCACACTGGTTTGAGGCCCGTTCTTCAGATTGTGGTTATATGTTTGCTGTAGTGATGCTATGATAGTCAGTGGCCTGGGATTGAACATCAGTGCAGAAAGTCATTAGAAAATAAGAGCTTTATTGCCAAGTATGAGCTCAAGATGCTTCCAGTCCTCAGAGTTATGATAATATAATAATGAATCACCAAATAATGAAATAACATTCATAGAAGAACACTTGACATCATAACATTTACACAAGGGTTGCTCTGCAGACAAGGTGATGTATAGGTTAGTTCAGTGGTTCTCAAACTTTTTACAGCGGTGTACTCCCGGGGCATTTAACATTCTTCTGCGTACCCCCTCTCTTCCACTTAGACCGCAGTTACACCTTTTCTATTCAAGGACAATATCTGCACCCTTAAATTGATTTACAGGTGCATTTTTTTACATTTATAGAAGCAAATATTTTCTATCCTTATTAATTGTATGTCATGTTTTATGGCATATTCTTAACATTTCATTAAGTGTATTATTAATATAATAAATAAAGCAATAAATGATGGCAAATCGAAGTGATACTTATAATAAAACGGCCAATAGGTGGCGGCAAGTCGCTGTCTTAATGAGCCAGGCGTCGCGTCATTCATTAATTCATTCAGTAACGAAGCAAAATGCTGTAGTTATGAATGGGTTATTAATCACTGACTCTCCAAATCGTTCAAAGTCGCAGATTCGTTCACTGACGAAACACCGCTGTATGATGCTTGGAGACGCACACCAGATGATACGGATTTCGTTGGAACTATTATTTCGTTGCAAAATAGAGCAAACATGACTATTATGTTCAAAATGTAGGCTACATTTAAAATGTAAAATGTTCACTTAATATTACATTTTTTGTTGAACTGTTGTAAAAATGAATGGCACATTTGCCATCGTTTGGATATTCAGGGAATTTGGCATTCTTGCTCGCGTCTTAAACATGAACACAATAACATGCACAGTGTGTCTGTATCGAAGAGAGTTTCAATCGATCTCAATGTGCAGTCCGTGTCAATATTTGCTCTTCATGCTATTAAGTGAAGATCTACTTTAAAGATCACTGACTCTCCAAATCGTTCAAAGTCGCAGATTCGTTCACTGACGAAACACCGCTGTATGATGCTTGGAGACACACACCAGATGATACGGATTTCGTTGGAACTATTATTTCGTTGCAAAATAGAGCAAACATGACTATTATGTTCAAAATGTAGGCTACATTTAAAATGTAAAATGTTCACTTAATATTACATTTTTTGTTGAACTGTTGTAAAAATGAATGGCACATTTGCCATCGTTTGGATATTCAGGGAATTTGGCATTCTTGCTCGCGTCTTAAACATGAACACAATACCATGCACAGTGTGTCTGTATCGAAGAGAGTTTCAATCGATCTCAATGTGCAGTCCGTGTCAATATTTGCTCTTCATGCTATTAAGTGAAGATCTACTTTAAAGATGCATTGAACAGCAGCGCGATTTGCTAAAGCTGCATATTCAGCGGGCATCCTATCACATGCACGCTGCTTGTGTGTGGATGCAGTCAGTTTTGATCACAAAAGATGAGGTAAGCTGATTGGATATTGTGTATTTGACCGTTTACGGCACCCCCATTTTCCTGTTTTTACATTAGAAGCGGCATTTTGCTTGTCAGAAATGCGTTCGGTTTTAATGTTGCTTTAAGTTGGGGTATTAAATGAATGCCAAAACTCGTACCCCCCACCATCATCTCACGTACCCCAGTTTGAGAACCAGTGGGTTAGTATGATTAAATATGAATTGCATGAACAATTGGCTCTTGAACCCAACACCTGGCACAGTTAGAAAGGTGTGCTTTTTTTGTGGTAGTGGATGTATTTGTTGATTACGAGACGATTAAAGTTTGGGGCAGGAAGCTAATGCCACACAAACACGCACAGAGACTGTTGCTGCTTCACAGGTTCGTTTGCCACTTTAGTGGTTAACAGTTACATGAGCAACCCGTCTTATGGCTTGAGAACGACCACAATCACATCAAAGGGGATGGAAAATTCCATTTGTAGTTCTCCTTTTGTTTAAAGGGGCTTTGTTTGTTTGGATGACTCTAGTGGAGGTGGTCAAGTGTTATTTCATCAATCTGTACTAGTATTTATATGTAGTAAGCTTGATTTATGCCACATGGAAATGTCAGACTGAAGCTGAAAAACAAAACAAAAAGATGAAATGCAGTATGGGAATTGGCTATTACTCCTTTAAAAACACACCATCAGATCTGAGTAGGGGTTTTTTCTAGGCATCAGGGGAATATTTCAGTGACCTTGCGGTTAAATGCACTGCTGTGGTTCATTACATTACTGCAAAGTTACAGTACAGTGAAGTCATACATTTCTTTACAGTGTGACTGAATCATTCTAAAGTTTAATTATAGGGCTTATTTATTCACCCTAGGCTCTGTATCAGCTGAATGTTAATAAAATAATAATCTCGTTCTAAAATATCGTTGGGCTGTTTTTGTTAGACTGAAACTGAAAAACAAAACAAAAAGATGAAATGCAGTATGGGAATTGGCTATTACTCCTTTAAAAACACACCATCAGATCTGAGTAGGGGTTTTTTCTAGTCAGCATCAGGGGAATATTTCAGTGACCTTGCGGTTAAATGCACTGCTGTGGTTCATTACATTACTGCAAAGTTACAGTACAGTGAAGTCATACATTTCTTTACAGTGTGACTGAATCATTCTAAAGTTTAATTATAGGGCTTATTTATTCACCCTAGGCTCTGTATCAGCTGAATGTTAATAAAATAATAATCTCGTTCTAAAATATCGTTGGGCTGTTTTTGTTTGAGTATATGTGCTTTATTTTAGTTTTCAAAGAAGTTGTATTTAGATTTATTTATACCTCGGCAACCGCTTTTAAAAGCGGAAATTCAGTTCACTAAACTAAAAATAAACAAAGTAAATAAACACAAGAGCACAGATGAATTGCATTTTATTTTTGATTACCCCAGTACTGCTTTCTTCAGTAGAACAGTAAAGAAGATCTTTAGCTGAAACTGTGGTTCTTGGTGATTAATTAAATGTAAGTCAGCAGCTGCACGTCTTTGAGAATAAAAAAAAAGCATATCAGGGAACAGAAAATTAATAGCCGTGGCTCCTGACGATATACTGAGGTCTTATGAAGCGAAACGATCAGTCTGTGCAAGAAACTGAACATTATTTACAACATTATTACCTCTGATCCAGAGCCTCAGGTAAACGGTCCGGAGTGACGTCCGGTTCACGAACAAATCTTTCTTTTGAACCGGTTCTTTTTAGTGAACTAGATGAACCACTTCATCACATCGGACTGAAGCATCTGAAACAGTTTGCGGCTCGAGCAGCACAGATCTACAAGTTACTCACTTAAGTTAATTGAACTAGTTAATTGAAATGAACTGTCCAAAAGAACCAGTTCACAGAAAAGAATCAGATTTCCCCATTTGCCTGAAGCCAAGGCCCACGGTTTCAGCTAAAGATCTTCTTTACTGTTCAACTGAAGAAAACATTTTGGCCTGAAGGTGAGAAAATTAACGGCATGCTTTTATTTTGGGGTGAACTGTCCCTTTAAATGAGATGGATATAGATTGCTCATTCATGAAAAAAATAAGTGAAATAAAAAATGAGTTATAAAATTTGAGGTCAAATGCACAAACGGCTCTCTATTAAAAAACACCCGCCTAAACGCAGCCCCATGAATAGACTTTGATTCATTTGTAGTCAATATAGATGTCAGAAGTGATTGAATAGACCTGCAGCATTCCGTTTAAAGAGAACCTCCCTCAGCCGATGATGGATGGGTGCCGCGCTCTGAAAAGCGCTTGTAAGTACTACACTGAAAATCTGCAGGTTCACAGCGTGTTTTCTGGTTTGAGGAAGACTCTAATTGAAACCTCTTGTCAGTAGGTCTGCATATTCATCCAACCATTGTCAAATGTGTTCATAACAGTCATCTGACACCAGGCTACCAACTGGCCTCTACATACGTCCATTGTATGCCTGGAAGGCTATAGTTAGTTCCTAATGAAAACCTGTTTTAACAGCGCAGAGACGCTCGTCAGGTAATCATGGTTTCAAGGCTCTCAGTAAGATGGCTATTTTGGTAAATTGCCCATAATGTGCTACAGGTAGTTTATGGAATAGCATGGTTATGTGTGTCGTAACGGCACGGTGTTTCCTTTCACTACTGTTGCATTAAATACAAGGTCAGGTCAGATCTGTTTGGACTCTGAATGTACAGGTTTCTGTTTACAGTTTTGTTTTTTAGGAGACACTTGCAGTGCAGTGCTAAATGAAGGAATGTAATGCGTTCTTACTTAAATGTATTAATCTTTCTTATGTTTACTTTAAAAAATTTGGGGCCAGTACGATTTCTATTTAATGTTTTTAAAGAAGTCTCTTCTGCTCACCAAGCCTGCATTTATTTGATCAAAAATACAGTAAATACAGTAAAATTCTGAAATATTATTACAATTTAAAATAGCTGTTTTCTCTGTGAATATCTGTTAAACTGTAATGTATTTCTGTGATGTGCAGCTGTATTTTCAGCATCATTCCTCCAGTCTTCAGTGTCACATGATCTTCAGAAATCAGTATAATATGCTGATCTGCTGCTCGAGAAACATGTATTATTATTATCAATGTTGAAACAATGCTAATTATTTATTTATTCACTTTATTTTGGAAAACCATGATTCTGTGAATTTTTGATGACTGGCAAGTTCAAAAGAACATCATTTATTTGAAATGGAAAGCTTTTGTAAATTATAAATGGTTTTTACTGTCACGTTTGAGAAGTGTAATGTGTCTTTGCTAGATAAAATTATATTAAAAACTTTTGAACGGTAGTGTATGTAATTAAAAAAAATTGTTATTCTAAACTCCATAACTGTACTTAATGTAATAATGCTGTTACCTACTGAATCCTTTTAATTTTTTCTTCCAGGCAGAGGAGCAGCACAGTGAGAATGTTCCTCGAGAGGAGAGGTGAGAGTTTCTCTTTAAACCACAATCCCTTTCAGACTTTCCTGGAATATTTGACACTTATTTAGTGCCGTTTTATTCAGGTGTGGTTGGTGAAAATATGTTGTTGTAAACCCACAATTTGCTGTATGTAACCTAGTTTACTAAATGATCATGTTCAAAACATGAAACACAAAAGTTTTACCTTTTTAGTATCACATATAAGTTTCTGGTGGTCTATTGTGTACATCCCCTAAACATCTGAAGGGAGGGCTGGTTTGTTTCAACAGTGCATGGAAAACTAAGCCTCTTGAGGACACCAGTTTCTGTTTACTCTACATTTGCATTCATGTGACTGGCATGACCCACATTGTTTTATTAACTACATTTCAGTGGCAAGATATCAATAAGAGCAGCTTATAAACAAAATGCCAGTGAGTTCTATGGAAAAATATCAATTTTAGCAGAAATGGCTTACAGGTATATTTCAGAAGAAAAGGAGCAGCATGCAACATGAAGTTGCCACACATTACTGAAGTACAAGGGATTTCAGTTGCAAGTTTTATACATGTTTTGTCTTGTCTATTATTGCTGTGGCTTGGCGTAAACACAAAGGTAAAACTTTCTATGCAATTATGCAAACTGAAAATACATTTTTTTCAACAAGAATTTGCCATTGAAGTAGCGTTTTATCCCATGTGTCTACTACATTGTGAATTTTACAGATGTTGGTACAGAAAGTTGCAGTGACTGGGAAAAGTTCAGAGATCCAACCGTGTTAGATTTTGTGGGTCTCTAAAGACCCGACTATGTAATTACGATTGGCAAAACATATGGCAAAAATCTAAAAGATATTTATCTGACTGCCAACACTGTGTAAGTGAGGAACTATCAAATCTAACACAAGTGAAGTATGGAGTGCCTCAGGGCTCTGTAATAGGTCCTCCTTTTTTTGTTTTGTACATGCCTCCTCTAGGAGACACTACACACATCAGAAAACATAATTATCTTTAACCGATATGCTGATAAGCTCTATATTTCCCTCTTTATTGACCATATGAAACTTCTGAATTTTTTTTAAGTAGCTTGCTATTTTAAAGACTTGTACCTCATGTCTGGGAGCAGCAGCATTTGTGGTGAAGGGAACTTTTATTGAATGTTAAAATACCAATGCGTTTTAATGAGTTTAAAGTCCTTTGTCAGGGTATACAACTAATATTATCCACCACCCTTAAAAATACTTCATACTAAGTTCAATGCTTCATAATAAGCAATAGCATGTCAGACAGGTCATCTTGGAATGTGCTTGGAAAATGTGTCCATTGTAGTTAATGCACAAGTGTATAGTTTTTTTCCCCTCATAATGCATTTTAGAAATTGCATTTACATCTTGATCTTTCCATCCAACATTTTTTATGCAATATCCCATTTGCATAAAAATGGATGCAAATACGGCTAGAGATTTGCGTTTCATTTTTTCACTTACGTGTCACTAAAATAGCAGGAGAAGAATGTGTTGACTTCATTAATTGGTTAATGCATGAAAAATATGTGGACTATGAGCCAAGCCAGTTTTGTGAGAGTTATTGCCACCATAAACTGTGGATTATTTGTGTATTTGATCATATTCAAAAAAGCATCCGTGGCAGTGCATGCAAATTTTGTTCAAATTGAAACTTTTTTTTTTAACTTTCTCTATATTTTCCCCTCTTCAATGTCTCTTTGCCACATCCTCTCATGCTACCCATCACCAACTCTGTATATCTCATTCTGCTATCTGCCTGTAGCAGATGTTTCATAGTTCACATTGTCTTTTCATTGGTTTGACATGACTCGGTAACGGCATGCTCTGTGGTTAAGTCCTAATCAGAGACTATCACCAAGCACAATGACTGCTTTTAACACAACAGCATCAACAAGACTCACTTCCTGTATCAACTGCAAAGTGCAGTTACATGGATGTTAAATACGCCTTTGTTGAATGTCTATTAAAAAACATTCAATGCAGGAAATGAATGCTGTTTAAAAAAAAAATAGTTTGGTGTCAGACTCAATCATGCATTATTTATTTTATTTAAATACATTTTATACAGAAACATTGCACTTTTAAATAAAGCTGTGGGTGACCGTGGGCTTCAAAACAAGGAAGCAGAGATGACAGCTTCACTCTGATTGGTCCAAAGTGAGTTTTTGAATGAGCAGAAGTGACCAAATTTGGATAAAATCTCTCAAGCAACCTGTCGTACAATAGACACAGTCATACTACTCATGTAGCTATATAATATAATATTTTGTTATGGCTTATAACCAATGTATGATAACACAATCTAAAAAAAAATATTTTTTTTGTATTTTATACAGTATATTTATGATGTATTATTTATGTGGGCTTGGATCGCCCTTATCAACTCTCTTTTCAGGTATAGGGAAAATGTATGGAATTATGAGTATTGAAATATAGTTAAACGGTTGTAAATGTGTTAAACAGAACTGCGGATACTACACACTTTTTAGCTTTATCAGCATTAGACAAGATATTTCATAAACATACTGAATAGGGGATGTGTCAGACTTTGAAAATAATATTGCAGTTCCTGGAGAGCAACAGAATGCTCTTTCTACACATGCATGCGGCACGCTTTTGGTTGAATTCATGGAAGCACTGCAGCAGTCTTTTGCGGGAGAGCACAACAGCGCCATTGTGGGTTGTTTCGGGCTCCCGAATAGAGAAATGAAAGCCGAGATCATGCTTGCGAATTAGAAAAAAAAAAAGTACTGTAAACTTTAAAACTCCGTTTCTAAATCTTTGACACTGATCTGTAAAAAAACCATAAAATGTGTGCACTCTAAATGCAGAGGTCGTGTGGAGGCTATCTTGTAATGCATAACTCTGGAAATTGGCTCATGGGGTTTTAACGTCAGCAGGCATTGAGGCATTGTTATAGTATCAATGCAGTGTTAAGCAACAGAATGTGCATAGATGGGACAGAAAACTAGGGTGCATCCAGGATGCAAGTTATTGCGCACACACTGCACCAGTAGCAGGACATGGATTGCTTGCATAGAAATGAACACCTGCAATGAACCATATTTATGCATGCTTGTGGTCCAATATTGGAAGTGTGTGTAATGCAATAAGTAATACTGGTGGGGTTCAGATTTCTTTTTTAAAAACGTATCTTATCTGAACACGTGTCAGAACACCTGAATCTGTCGTCATTGTCAAAACAAAGAGAAGGAAATAAGACAAACTTTGTTGTATTAAAAAACTGATTCATGCAAGCTATGTATGTGAGTGCTTGAGTGTTGTTTTTATTATTATTATTATTATTGGTCATCTAAATGTCTGGATTAAGTACAAATCTGAGTTACATTAAATTTGGATTACATTATCCAACATAAAAAAAAATGGATTTAGTATTTGTATTAGTATTTGACATTTAATTTATTATTCAGATAACAAATGTGTATACATTAGTGCTGGGCGGTATGACCAAAAATGTATATCACGGTATTTTTCCAAATTATACCGGTTTCACGGTACATGATGGTATTGTTTTTTCATGCATGACTGGATGTTAACCATATCTTCTACTGATTGAGAGAGAAAATACTGCAGTATATAGACTTAGAATGCCATATTTTACTGTCATGATGAGTGAATATTGTCAAAAAATACCACACTAAATAGTGACTAAACACGACCCCTTTTAATACGTTAACCAGGAGTCACTCTCATTTATAATCACAGCATCGTCTGATAAAATCCACATGCATCTACACTAAACTATGCGGTTGTTTTGGCTATATTACTTTTTTGTCTCATGCAGCGCACTGCCTGCGTCTGAGTAACAAACTAAAAAAAACAACAAACTAAAAAAGTTCATGTGATATTAACAGACGAACTATGCTCATATTTATAATTCCTAACACTCAGTAAGCGACAGGTGCTAGGAAACGCCGTTGTGTACTCATTTATTGAGGAGTCGGCTGCGGTGCTTCTCTGCCGCTCACTGCTCTTTTTTTCTTGGTTAAGTCATAGAAGGAGGGTTGTGTTTCTGTGTTTGTTTTGGCACCAATTAGTGGCAGCACATTTATTGCTTGTGTGTTTATTGCGTCTGTCATGTGACCCACCGTGGTCACCGGTCACAAAATCTAAATCAGATGATAATGCACTTTTTGTTCATATTGGTTTTTGCCATCTGTTATTTCTGCCACTGAATAAAAAATGTGTCTTTTATCTCGCAATTCTGAATTGGTTAAAATGTATTGCTTCGCTCAAAAGTGTTGAAGTTTAATGATGAATATAATATCAATTTAATGATGAATGGTTTTGCTTGTGTCTTCAAACAAGAAGAATGCTTAAAAACAAAACCTAGAAGATATTTTTATGGAGAGATAGGACAAAAATTAAACTTAATACAAATATGTGTTATAGTAACAACAACAATATAATAAAAGTAGCCATAAATAAAAGTAGCCAGTATAATAAAAAAGAATAACTTATTTAAAAGTGTATGTGTATATATAGGCCTAATGTAATCTTAACTAAATAATAGGCCTATATAAATAAATATTAATAAATGTATATGTATTGCCTTGGATCTTAATCTGGACATAACTTTTGGATGTATTTTTAATACATTTTCCCCATGTTTTAAGTACTAATATCTGATTAATATACAAAGCAGCATATTCTTTTCCTTTTTCCTCTTTTTCTTTTGCTTTCACAAACTGCTGCAGTAGAGCTTAAGGTGCATCTAGCCCAGAATATTCCATTTACAGACGCACCTTGACCAATAATCTATATAAAAATACCAGCAGGCGCTCACGTCTGCTATTCATGGGACAATGAATAAGCAAAAAGACTCTGCCGATGCATCAAGAGAAACGTCAAGAATCCATTTGAGCAAACATCTGACTTGCAGAACATCCAAAACAAGAAGGATGGCTAGAAAACACACTGCCGATAGAACAGCGTAAAGGGATAGTTCACCCAAAAATGACAATTCTGTCATCATTCATGTTGTTCCAAACCTGTATGACTTTCTTTCTTCAGCTGCACACAGAAGAAGATATTTTGAGCATGAACAAAGTCAATGGGGACCAGCAGCAGTTTGGTTACAAACGTCCTTCAACATATCTTCTTCTGTGCTCAACAGATGAGACAAACTCTCATGTTTGGAATGACTTGCAGGTGAATAAATGATGACAGAATTTTCATTTTTGAGTGAACTATCCCTTTAAATGGTAAAAAACACAAAATGGTAAAAATTAGACGTACATTCTCTGCGTTTGGTCTTGTTTGTTCAAAACATAAACGGCACGTTTTTCCAATGTTCTGGGAAGGCATGTTGTTTGATTTAATTTTTTTAAAAGCATCGTGGAAAGTTTTTCAAATGTGATTTTCATTTAGACGGATAATGAATTAATTTTTGGGGGTGTTGGCTCCTCCCCCTGCTCATCACTAGACTCTCAAGCAGACCATAATATTCACATTGCTCTACAGTACAAATGGCTTTGAAACATTGAAACGCAAAGCTGAACTCCGCTACAAAGTGTCATTTCTACACTCCTAACCCCTGCGTTATTCAAATTACCTACAACTTCCTGTTTCAGCACACACAGGAAATGAGCGCTACATCCGATTTCAAACGTCAACACTTTTTTCTTTTAGTGATGGGAAGTGATGCTGCTGCCAGCAAAGTGATGTGTTGTGTGAGAAGTGTCTATTATTAGCTGTAAAGAAAAGCTTGATTTTTTTTTTTTTACTGTAAATTAAATAACAGTACTAAAAAATGCGGTTACATTTAGAAATAATTCTGACATGCACTATTCAAACGTTTGGGCACAGTAAAATAATGTTACAAAAGATTTCAGTTTCAAATAAATGTATCACGGTTTCCACAAAAATATTCATCAGCACCACTGCTTTCAACATTGATGATAAATCAGATTTCTGAAGATCATGTGACACTGAAGACTGGAGTAATGATTCTGAAAATTCAGCTTTGATCACAGAAATACATTATATTTTAAAAGATATTCACATAGAAAACTGCAGTTTTCAACTGTAATAATTTTTGACAATTTTACTGTATTTTTGACTCATTGTGAGCAGAAGAGACTTCTTTCAAAAACATTTTTAAAGAAATTTAGCAGTCGCAATTGTTTAGTGTATCGAACAACATGTTGTCATATAAGCAACCAGACAGACTGAAGTCCCGAAAGCTCAAATACTGCACAAGTTAGGAACTGTATGTGTTTGATTGACTACAGAGATTAAGTTCAGGATTCATACATCATTGGTTGCACTGTTTCTCTCTCTTATTGTGCAAGAACAGTTAGTTAATAAATAATTTGGAACTGATTATAATAACCGGTTCTTGGTTCCCGACCAACAGCACAGTGCATTTGATTTACGCAGAACTAAAGGCATATGATTAGCCTTTTTCACACTTCCGTGTTTCTGGCTTCCGGATTGGCGCTTGCAGGGTAAAGGTTTTTCCGGTGACGATTGCGGCCGTACTTAACAAGAATGAGTTCGAGAATCAAAGTCTTTTTATACAAATTAGAGATCGTGAAAATGCTTGAACTGCCGGTACTTTACTCTACAAAGCGCAAACATTTCACAATTAACTTTTTGCGTCAGCTCGGGTCATCAGATACAAGCTTGTTTAAATCTAAATGGTTATAATTTAGTTAGTTTTGCAGTTCTCTCCGTTTGGTGCTGGCGCTGCATTATGACTCTCCTTACAGAACATAGTCTTATATTGCATTATGTTCACATTTTAATATCTTTTCTAACAATATAAGTTTAGTGTCTCTTAAGTGTTTTATGAATTTAACATGTACTTGCTGAATAAAAGTATTAATTTCTTTAAAGAAATAAAAGAAAGAATAATTGTTGCAAAACATTTTTGTTTTGAATAAACGCTGTTCTTTCTGAAAAACGTATCATAGGTTCCAAGCAGCACAACTGTTTCCAACATTGATAATTAATCAGCATATTATACTGATTTCTGAAGTGCAAACATTTCACAATTAACTTTTTGCGTCAGCTCGGGTCATCAGATACAAACTTGTTTAAATCTAAATGGTTATAATTTAGTTAGTTTTGCAGTTCTCTCCGTTTGGTGCTGGCGCTGCATTATGACTCTCCTTACAGAACATAGTCTTATATTGCATTATGTTCACATTTTAATATCTTTTCTAACAATATAAGTTTAGTGTCTCTTAAGTGTTTTATGAATTTAACATGTACTTGCTGAATAAAAGTATTAATTTCTTTAAAGAAATAAAAGAAAGAATAATTGTTGCAAAACATTTTTGTTTTGAATAAACGCTGTTCTTTCTGAAAAACGTATCATAGGTTCCAAGCAGCACAACTGTTTCCAACATTGATAATTAATCAGCATATTATACTGATTTCTGAAGATCATGTGGCACTGAAGACTGGAGTAATGATGCTGAAAATACAGCTTTGATCATAAGAATAAATTACATTTGAACAGATATTGACATAGAAAACAGCTACATGAGATTGGAATAATATTTCACAAATTTGACTGCTGTTAATGTATTTTTGGGTCAGATCAATGCAGCCTTGATGAGCAGAAGAGACATTTTTAAAGGCATTAACTAATCCCAGATCTTTGAACAGCAGTGTACATCGCAATGAATCGGAAAATGAATTTTTACCCAGCTTGATCACAAGGTCATGATTATCAGCACAAACTCCCAAAACTCATTCATCTCAACAAAGCAAAACTTCTCAGAACAACTTCATAGGGCTTTTTGTTCACGCTGTTCTCCTGCGTTTATTAAGTATCAGGAGATTATAAACCGAGGTGTTTATGATCCGGTCTGCTTTGCCCTGCTGCCCACCTGTTGTTTTTAGTTTCCTGGCACCCTTTTGCACACTTGTTGTGTTGTAGCCTATATTACGTTATGATTCTTTGGTGTTTTGGTGTCTAAATTGTGCAATCTTACTGATTGCTTAGTTTCTCGTTTCATAAGCTCTTTTCTCAGTCTTTCTCGAATGTTCACACTGAATCACATGATAATTCTCATGTATCATAAGTGTAGTCTCAGGAGGAATGAAGTCATTCGCTGAGACTGCCAACAAACTCAGTCTGTTTGAGGTTTATTAACATTCATGCATGTGAAGCGATGATAAAGTCGGCTTTTCGAACCAGTGAAATGTCGTCTCGGGGCGAAGTCCGGGCACAGAACACCAGAATTAGTTCTTAACTCTGATTGAAATCAGGATTTTGCATCATGAGGTCTTCAGTTAACTCAAATGGGGTTTGGTTGCATAGTACTGCTCTCTAGGGCTACGCACAAATACTCGAATATTCGGATTATTATTCAAGGGGCGACATAGTCGTATTGTTTTGATTTGCTCATACAGTATGCACTGTTAATTCGCTCCTTTCCCAGAGAGCAGCACTTTAAACCTTCCTGCTGCTTTTGATTCTCAGTGTTTTTCATGTAAAAAGCATCAGTCTGTCTGACATGCACATTTATTTCTCTCCTCAGCTCCTCGTTTTATGTGCAGGAGAGTCGGAGACAGCTCCAGTTTCAGCCGCCCACGCTGGACTTCGGACCACAGTAAGTGTTTTATACATTTTACCCTCAATATCAGCAAATACAATAACCTGCATGTTTTTTTAAAAAGTGTGTATATATGCTCTACTAGGCTTATAAAAATGTAACTTCTTTTCAGACCATACTAAAATAAAATGTTATTTTTTTCTATTAAAAAAAAAAAGTTTCTAAAGCATGTTGATATTAAACCCTTCAAAGAAAGTCACGGGCATGTCATTTCACGAATGCTCTCGAGAGGCATTTTTAATCACTTAAATGTAGTGAACATTTTAAGTCTAAAGCTGTATATGAAGAAGAGAAAGTTCAAATGCAAAGAGTTTGAATCCCCAACATTTTTCTTATGGCCTTTGTCAAGCTGCCACTTTTCACCGGGACATCATTTACATTTTACGGTTATATTTTTATAATCTGAACATTTCCGTTTTAGCAGAAGGCTCGTCCTAACATGAAGTGTGTGTTTAAACACTCGTGCTGTTGTCAAACGTGAAATACGAAGTAAGAGCGTGTACACACAGGTCGATCATAAGTAGTGTAAGAGAAAAGGGGTGCGCAATCTTTATAACACGTGATCATGGGTTTGAAAAATAGTCAGGTCTGGGGTGGGGTTAAGAATTGTGCTATAATAACCCCTACAAACACAGCTCATTATATACACTAAACACTTTAAAAGAGACTGACGTGTAGATGTGTGTGAAAGATCTGAAAAAAACGTATTTATTGCATCAAAATACTTTACTATAGGATAGGGGTGGATAATTTTATCAGTTGTTTATTATTCATGCAACAATAGTTATTACTCTTAGCCTATAGTTTTCATTAATTGCTGTATGATAACTTTGTCTAGTGCACTTATGAATGTTTTTAGCATGACTTTGTGAAAATGTAACTTCTATGCTGAATGAAATAGCATAGAATTCTTCTTGGCTAGTGTTTGCATATTTCGTTCTGTAACCTGCTTGTTCTACAGATCTGTGTGTTAGTGTTAAATGCTGCTGTTTTTGATAGCGTTGATAACGTTTCTGACAGATAATATCATATTTACCGAATGTGTTATGCTGTCAGCGATAACCGGTCAAATAACCAATAACATTTGATTACTGTTCGATTCAGTGCCGGCGGTGCGTTGCCAGATATTGCTATAAAAAACGAAAAATAAATAAAATATAAACCTAAATTGGTTTAAATCTTTTGATAATAAGATAAAGATATCACTAAAATGAAACTTCCCACTTTAATTAACTTTCTAAAGTGTCAAACTAAGTGGAAAAGACAAGTCCAAAGACGCTTATAATAGCTGGATCTGGCAACACTCTCTCTCCTCACAACTTGTTTAAATGGTTACATGTCATATAATATATATGATGTAATATATAATAGACTGATGTGGATTTTTTGATATGCGATGATCTACAAATGCACATAGTTTCAGAAGACCTCACAGCTGAATTTGACAAAATCTGCAAGGTTTGTGAAATGAAGTGTTTATTTGTTTAAATGATATAAATGCATATTTGCTGAATGCTGACGGTAGATGAGAAAGTATTATAACGGTTTACTGTTTTTCATGTGTGTTGATTATTAGAATAGAGAATGGGAGCCCCATGTGCTCAAAATTAAAGTCTGATGCCAATCATTAAAAAATCTGAACTTGGCCTGGGCAACCAGTAATTGGATATCATACGATGTAATATGAACAGACGTTGCTTATGTTACTCGATCAGAAATAAATAATGGGATTATATTGTGACTGTGGACATAAAACAGCAATTTGTGTGTTACTGCAAAACATCTTAGATCTTAGCTGGTTTCATTGCTCTTCTAATGTTATTTATTAATATTATTAATATTTAGTTTAGATCAGTAATAATGAACAGATTAATTGATTATCCAAATGCAGCCCTTGGTACAGTAAAAACCCGTAATGTTGGGGCAAAAATACACCGTGTGTCTTCAGTATTTATGAAAGGCTCTGAAAACATGATGGTTTTATATTGTTGTTTAGTTGGGCTGTGAATCTTTTTTGATAGAGGATTCATTTGAATCACGTTTTTTTGGTTTTCAAGTGCAATACAAACACACACAGACACACACTCTCTCTTTCTCTTTCTCTCTCTCTCTCTCTCTCTCTCTCTCTCTCTCTCTCTCTCTCTCACTCTCTCTCTCACTCACTCTCTCTC
>NW_015505428.1:867642-870142 GCF_001515645.1 Sinocyclocheilus grahami | reverse complement strand
TGGGCCTTTAATATTTAGCATTTTGAGTGTATTTCATGATATTAATTAATATGCATATCTAAATTATGGACTATTTTCGGTATAAAATGTAAAAAAAAAAAAATAATAATAATTGTATATAATTTTTCAATTAAAGCAGTATTTAAGTAAAAAAAAAAAAATAGAGCAAAAGTATTTAAAATCCATTGAATTGAGGCAGATTTGTTCCAAAATAAAGAAAATGATCTTTAATCCCATGGTGTAGCCATATATTTTCAGTGCTGTGCATTCCTTAGTTACTGAGCAGTGTTTTCAGGCTGAGTCACCCCTTCATTGCTCTGCAATTATTTGTAGATTGTACACACAAAAACATCTTTGTATTTTTGCCTATTTTCCTATGGCGTCAATTTTTGACCACGAACAACACAAGTGTGACTTTTTTTTATTTTTTACAACCATTTAGCTTTTTTCAAATCAAGCCCATGATTTTTTTTGGGGGTCACATAGCGACACTTTTAACCATAAAAGTCACCAAGTTTAATACCATTCCGATGAAGTAGTGATTTGTTTTAAAATTTGAAAACACACTGTCTAAAATGACCGAACAACAGCAGAGGGTTAATGATGCATGTGATTTTGTATTGTTCTGCAGGCCGCTGGGGCTACCGAGAGCCGAAACCGTATATATCCACAACCCCAGCCCAGAGCTCCCAGTCTCTCTGCTCTCTGTGTTTACATCCAGCAGACATTTTCACATGCCTTCCTTCCACAGAAGGGTAAGTATGCGCCCCATTCATTGTCCCATATAAAAGTATTCTTGCTCAGAGTGCGTTTTATTTTGCGTTACAGGTGATTCCACCCAGAGGGAGAACATCTTTTAAAATCATTTTCCTCCCCACAGTGGAGGGCAATGAAGAAATCACTTTATTTATTAACACATCAACCCATGGGCTGATATCATACCAGGCAAGTTTTACAGAAGTCTGCTGTTACACCGGCACTTTTTCACTGAGGGGCAATGAGCTTAAAATCTCAAGTGCTGTAAATCTATTTGGTTAAAGACAAAAAATGTCTGGGAATCCCTGCATTACATGCAAATAAGAAATAACATGCATTTGTGCATTTTAATGTGTTTGAAAGACAAAAGCCTTCCAAAGACAAAGACTTGATTACATGAATAATATGTAATTTAGAGTATTTTAAAATGTAATCTGATTACAAGTACTTAATTTTTGGAATCTGATTACGCAATCCAGATTACATTTAATCAGTTGTATGTATATTACTATTCAGGTCATGTAATGTATGTTGTCTTCTGTAATCATGTTTTCATTCTGAATAAGTTCCTGGTGACCTGATAAAAGTTATAACACTTCTTTATCATGAATTTCATGAATGAAGAAACAAAACTGTATGGAAATGCAGTGTCCACGCTATCAGTCCAAAGTTTGGAAACACCTACTAATTCTTTATCAAGTAAGGAGGCTGCATTTATTTGATCAAAAATACAGTAAAAATTGTAAAATATTATTACAATTTAAAACAGCTGTTTTCTATGTGAATATCTGTTCAAATGTAATTTATTTCTGTGCGCAAAGCTGTATTTTCAGCATCATTCCTCCAGTCTTCAGTGTCACATGATCTTCAGAAATCAGTATAATATGCTGATCTGCTGCTCGAGAAACATTTCTGATTATTATCAATGTTGAAAACAGTTGTGCTGCACAATATTTTTGTGGAAACAGTGTTAGATTTTATTTTTCAGGATTCACAGATCAATAGAAAGTTCAAAAGAACAGCATTTATTTGAAATGGAAATCTTTTGTAAGATTATTTTAGGGTGTTTTCACTTTTAGATTGATTGAGTATTTGATCCGTAACGTGTTCGATGCAGGGGACTAAAGTTTGCTCACATATGACACATTTTTATGAAATTTGAATCTGAATGAGAAAATGCAACATTATAACAATGTAGTTCTTATTTTCGGAACAAAGCAAACGAAATACGTGTCACAGAAGTGACCTGTTTTTCTTAAGAAATTGTTGACTGGTTTACGTAATAACAAGCTCAATTTAAATTTCTCTGCAAAACTAACTTCAAGCATTTAAGCATAAAAGATTTTATGAAAAGATTTTAAATATTGAGGAACGGCGGTTCACACTGGTGGTGTGTGCATTTGTGGCATCATTCATATATCATGAGATGAGTTTTGTTTCTCTCTCTCGCAGGTCTTTGGGGTTGGTGTCCATGGGGGGTCAGTCAAGGACGTCCATAGAAAAGACAGCGTTCTGTTATTCCCCCACATACAGAGCATTAATCTAACACAAACTCAGGTATGCGTCATGCGTGTGGATCTGCTTTTTGCTTAGTGCTGTGGTGTGCTTAAACACGCAGATGTTCTTTTTTTGTTTACTATCCTTTGTGCTGGATGACGAATGAGGTCCAGCGACAGCTGAGTGCTTCTGTTTCCTATTACTGTCATAGCCATTAACACACACACACACACAGAGACACACACTC
>NW_015505428.1:863146-865646 GCF_001515645.1 Sinocyclocheilus grahami | reverse complement strand
CATCAAAGAACCCTGAAAAAATGTACTCAACTGTTTTAAATATTACGATTAATATTAATAATAATAATAAATGTTTTTTAAGCAGCAGATCAGCATATTATACTGATTTCTGAAGATCATGTGACACTGAAGACTGGAGTAATGATGCTGAAAATACAGCTGTGCATCACAGAAATAAATTACAGCTTAACAGAGATTCACATAGAAAGCAGTTGTTTTAAATAGTAAAAATATTTCACAATATTACTGCTTTTGCTGTATTTCTGATCAAATAAAGGCATGCTTGGTGAACAGAAGAGATTTTTTAAAAAACATTAAAAAAATAATAATTATTGTGTTTCATCATGTGTTGTTATAATATAATATTACATTGCTACAGATGAAAGCGTCTGCTTCATAAGTTAAATGAGATGTATTTTTCTGACTGTTTAATTTGGTCTGAAAAGATCATTTAAATGGTCTTTTTCTTTTGCTCCTGCAGGAAGATGCTTCTAATATAACACTTTTAGGTCTGCTGCTTGATTGCAGTTTACCAAAAATGTTCTCCAATCAGCCCCAGGTAAAGAATATTACATTTACTAACCCTCGAAATGGTCTGTAACTCATCCGTTACAAATATTAATCTCACTTTGCCCACTTGAATATTTACACGTGATCAGGCCGGTTCACACCAATTCACAATTTGAATGCATCTGTTTAGAGGGACACAAATGTTTGCGTGCTGTAATTGCACATTTTTATTTTTAATTTTTTTAATGGGGTTGTGTTCTCATTTCTGCGGAGAAAACTGGCCAAGCTGTAAGATTTACACTTTTGGTATTTAGAGAGTAATAAAAGCTTTGGCCCAAGCCTGACATCCTCTGTCGTTGTTGCTGTTGCTGTTGTGTTATGTGGAAAAAAAACAACAACTTTTTTCCATTTACTGTTTAGCATAACCGTATTGTTCTCAGAAACAACTTCTGAAGTAGGGCGATATCTTGTTTTTTGTGCCATATGAAGAAATACAGGAATTTTTACCAGATAACTTGAATAGCTTTATTTAGAACGAATTAATCCTTTTAGAGGGTGCCTAGAAAATTACAAATCATTTTTAAAAAGCTTTATTATTGTATAGGAAAAGCTAGTCCTTGTTGGAAAGGCCTGGGACTCTACGCAGCTAATAATTCAGTATGGAGTTGATCGGGCTGTTAGCAGCTTTACACTCACAGACATCTGATTCTTTTAAAGTGAAACTCGCATACAATCATGTAGTGAGGTGACCGCTTCAGTTGCTTTGATTGAGCAGTTTTCTGCTGGTTGTCTGTCGAGACCGGGCACGTCTTGTTTAGTTGGAACGCTTTGCATTCCTGTGATTTGTGTTGACGGGTGTTTAGTGAGTTGATGAAATATGTTTGTGCAGTCTTTACGCGTCGCTCTCTTTCCTCTCAGGGTTGGTGTTTAGTATCTGAGGAGGGCAGGTTTGCACTTCGGATCAGTCTTTCTGAAAGAGGGGACAGACACCTGGACAAACTCAAGCCGTACGTGCTGGAGAACATTGTGGTGCTTCTAGTCCTCCCACCACCAGAAGATGCTGCCGGTTTGTCCCTTTCTGCTTTTATCCATACTTTAAAGTGATTTAGATTATAAACCTGTATTTGATTTCTGCCGCAGATGCTAGAAGTGCTCGACATGATTTTTGACTCAAATCCTCCTAGTGATATTTGTGTGAATTTTTGTACGTGTTTTGCTGGCTTTATTTATTTTTACCTTTGGTTTAGTTTTCTCTGTGATCTTTGAAGGCGTCAGCATTTGTTTATTTTTTTTATATGATACTCACTCACTCACTCACTCACTCACTCACTCACTCACTCACTCACTCACTCACTCACTCACTCACTCTCTCACACACACACACACACTCACTCACTCACTCACTCACACACAAACATACATACGCGCACACATATACCCACACACTCTCACACTCACACACTCAACTCACTCACTCACACACACAAACATACTTGTGCGCACACATGTACACACCCTCACACTCACTCACTCACTCACTCACACTCACACACACACACACACTCACTCGCGCACACACACACATACACTCACTCACTCACACTCATTCACTCACTCACTCACTCACACACACACACGCAAACAAACATACTTGTGCGCACACATACACACTCACTCACTCACTCACTCACTCACACACACACAAACATACTTGTGCGCACACATATACACACACACACACACTCACTCGCACACACACACACACACATATACACTCACACACACACTCACTCACTCACACACACACACACACACACACACACACTCACTCACACACACTCACACACACTCACTCACTCACACACACACACACACACACACTCACTCACTCACACACTCACACACACACACACACTCACTCACACACACACACACACACACACTCACTCACACACACACACACACACACACACACTCACACACACACCGA
>NW_015505428.1:849657-862983 GCF_001515645.1 Sinocyclocheilus grahami | reverse complement strand
CACACACACACACACACACACACACAAACTGGGCAATTTGTTGTGTGTCCATCGTGTTTTTCAGCATGATTGTGTTTTAACACTTTTTGTTTGGACTTCTGGATCGCACTCGTGGGTTCGTGGGGCCCTTGGCGAGATTATAAAAATGCGTCCTTGTGGTGTAAAAATATTGCAACATAAACAGCCATAGAACCACAGCATTATTAGATTTTTATTCTTTTTCTTTTTAAGAGAAAGCACAAACATATCATGCTTTACATAACTATAGTATGTATATAATTAGTTATTTAATGCAACAGATTCATTGTAAACAAACAACAGTTGAGGCCTACAAGGCTTTGTTTACACCGCATCCGATTCAGATTTGTTTTTCGAATCCGTTCTTTAAACCTGAATCTTTCAGATCTGGAGTGATTAAATCTGATTGCACTTTTATGCAGCAAGGATGCAGTAAATTGATCAAACGTGACATTCAAGAAAGTTATAGTGTTGCACAATATTTATATTTCAAATAAATGCTGTTCTTTTGAACTTTCTATTCATCTGTGAATCCTGAAAAATTAAATCTATCACAGTTTCCACAAAAATATTGTGCAGCACAACTTTTTTCAACACTGATAATAATAATAAATGTTTATCAGCATATTAGAATGATTTCTGAAGATCATGAGCTTTCCCATCATAGGATTGCATAAAGTTAAAATATATTAGAAAACCATTTTTATTACAATATTACTGTATTTTAATACAGTTAAAAAAAATGCAACCTTGGTGCGCATAAGAGACTTCTTTCAAACAGACAAAAAATGACCCACTCTCAAGCATTTAAAGATTTAATGTTAGCGTACATGTTATTAAACATCTGAATTTAATGCATTTACTTATGGCTGTTTCATTACTGGAATTAACATATGCATTGTAGTTTGCACTCTATTTTTTAAAGTAACTGTATGTAGTAACTTGCCACTGAAAATCCATGCACTCTTTGAGGTGTTAATGTCTCGAGTCTAATGATATGAGTCAGTTTTTCAAGTCGCTGGGGGATATTTGTAGCAATAGCCAACAATACATTGTATGGGTCACAATTATACATTCTCCTGAGACCCAGCCGTAGAGGCTCTTTCATGCCATAGTTGAGAATCGTTGTGCAAAGTTTCTATTAAACACCCATTAACTTATTACTTATATGGCCGCTGGACATCACATTTTAAAATATATAAAAAAATAAAACAGTTCTTTTAAATTGTGAACATTTTTCACAATATTACTGCTTTTACTGTATTTTTTATCAAGTAAATGCAGCCTTGCATTTTTAAATGTTTCTGAAAGTAACCGTATGCTTGATAAGATAATAATTAAGCTTATGCTTAAATGTTAAAAGTATCTCTTATGCTTAATGAGAGGCTACTTTCTAAAACATTAAAAGATCCCAAACGTATGCATGTGAATGTAGTGTCCTTCCTTCACCTCTTTATAATTAGGATATCAAATATGTGTCCCTGCAGCACAAAAGCAGTGTTAAGTCGCTGGGGGATATTTGTAGCAATAGCCAACAATACATTGTATGGGTCACAATTATACATTTCTCTTTTATGCCAAAAATCATTAGGATATTACGTAAAGATCATGTTCCATGAAGATATTTAGTAAATTTTCTACCGTAAATATATCAAAACGTAATGTTTGATTAGTAATATGCATTGCTAAGAACTTCATTTGGACAACTTTAAAGATGATTTTCTCAATATTTAGATTTTTTTGCACCCTCAGATTCCAGATTTTCAAATAGTTGTATCTCAACCAAATATTGTTCTATCATAACAAGCTTATTTATTCAGCCTTCAGATGATGTATACATCTCAATTTCGAAAAATGGACCCTTATGACTGCTTTTGTGCTCCAGGGTCACGTATATAAAGTAACCCAGTAAATGCTGTGTTCTCCTCAATGTTTAGCCTTGTTTTTACAGTGGTTCCTCTCTGTGTGTTTCAGATGGCCCAACTCTGAGCTGAGTTCTTTAGTTCAGGTCCGTCAGAAGCCGAGGGGCTCAGAGCAGGTCGAGCTCTGGCTGTTTAACCCCTTCCTCGTCACCTTCAGGATCACTCACATCTCACTGTCCCAGCACAGAGTGTTTAAGGTAATGGCAGCTGGATGTGCTGTGAACACTCGTCTTTAGAGCAGAAATCAGTCTAATAATGATTTGCTACTCAACAAACATTTATTATTATTATTATTATTGTTATTTTTCAGGTTTCTTTGATGAATAGAAAGTTCTGAAGAACAGCATTTATCTGAAATAGAAGTCTTTTGAAACATTATAAATGTCTTTATCATCACTTTTGATCAATTTAAAGCATCCTTGCTAAATAAAAGTATTAATTTCTATAATTTCTTTCCCCCCCAAAGAAGATACTGACTCCAAGCTTTTGAATGGTGGAGTGTATAATGTTACAAAAGCTTAAAGCTTTCAGATAAATGCTGATCTTTGGATCTTTCTATTCATCAAAGAATCCTGAAAAAACGCACTCATCTGTTTTAAATATTAATAATAATAATAAATGTTTCTTGAGCAGCAAATCAGAATATTATACCGATTTCTGAAGATCATGTGACACTGAAGACTGGAGTAATGATGCTGAAAATACAGCTTTGAGCACAGGAATAAATTATATTGTAAAATATATTCAAATAAAAAGCAGTTATTTTAAATAGTAAAAATATTTCACAATATTACTGCTTTTGCTGTATTTCTGATCAAATAAATGCAGGCTTGGTGAGCAGAAGAGACTTCTTTAAAAAAAACATAAAAAATCTTACTGTTCAAGAACTTTTGATTGGTAGTGTTTTTACAGCTTTCCTGAGATGTAAATGTTCCCATTTTATAGATTGTAAATTTGACAAAGTCCCTGGAAGTGAGGCCTGGGAGCTGGAAGCTTCTGTCTCTTCAGCTACTCAGCAGATCTTTACCCACAATCCTCAGAACCACAGTGACTCTGAGAACCAGTGTGGGGACTCCAGTGGAGCTTCACCTCCAAACATACTCTTCTGCCTCAAAGGTAAAGCTTGAATACATCAGCATCAACATGACTGAACTTGCTTCAAAATACAGATACGGTTCACGCTAGGGGTGTGCGATATTGACGAAAAATAATATCTTGATATTTATCTGGATTTTTTTAGATAATGATAATTACGAGTGTGTTTTTGTGCTGGTTCTTTGGCTGGTTTAGGCCTGTGATGGATAAATATGACACTAAAACCGCCAGTAGGTGGCAGCAAGTCCCTTAATGAGCGATTCACTGAATCATTCATTCAAACGATTCATTCAAAACGCCTGATTCATTTTGAAACGAAGCGTGTTATTCTAGTATCATTGAGATTCTGTTATAGTTTTTAATAATATGTTTAAAAAGTATGTGTATATTTTCTTTTTAAATTTCATAATTTTGTTGTATTTACGTCTTTTTTTTTTTTTTTAAATGCCTATACAGGTCTAGAAATCATAATTTTAAAACGGGGAAGTAGTGTTTTTTTAGTATCAATGAAATTCTGTTATAGTTTTTAGTTTTATAGTTTTTTTTTTTTTGGGTTTAATATTTTAATGCATATAATTACGCTGCATAAAACTGAGAAATGTTGCTTTGGCAACTTGCTGAAATATGTTAATGCTTTTTATATTTTATTTTCTTTAACATTTATTTAATTTATTTGGTTTTAGTTTTCTATAATAACCCTGCGAGGAAGTCATTTTTTAATTATAAAGAAATATTGTAATCATTAGTTGTTTCAGCTTATTTTATTGTACATTGGTCTTATTTTAAATAATTTTTAGGTCATCTTGAGGCCATCTAGTGTAGTCGTAAACTTGTCCTATAAATGGATTGAATAGATTGTGGTATACTAGTTTTTGTATCTTTTATGAGTATGCTGTAAGTAAAAACTATTGAATGTTTTTTTTTCTGTGCAGGACGCGTTGAGTGGCAGCAATCCCTTCTCCCAGAATCCTCCTCATCTCTCTGGAGAGTAGACAGCAGTCTGGCCTCTGCGCTCTGTAGCCGTTGGCTTTGCAGCAAAGGGCGTTCATGCAGGTAAACATGCTGAGAGATGTAGACAGACCTGTGAAGACAAATAGGCTACTCATTTTGTATGCTGCTTAAACATATATGCATGCACTGCAAATATGCATACTGTTTTATTGAGCATGCATGCATCTGTTTCTGTGTGTGTGTGTGTGTGTGTGTGTGTGTGTGTGTGTGTGTGTGTTTCAGGTGGCCCAGACTTCCTGCAAACCACTCTTCACCCCTGGACTTCGGGGCCACACCTGTCAATGACAGTAAGGTATGCAAATCACTCATAAAGATCTTTTGAATTGAACTTCACCCAAATGTTTGTTCGGTAAAACTCTGTAAAAGGAGTATCTTTAGTAAGAAGATTTAGTGCATGACACAGCATTTTCCTCATTGTGTGAACTGTGTGTCTGTTAATCAAATCATTAAGTAGGCATTATACAGCTAATTGTTGTAATTTAATTCCAGGTAAAGAATTTCACTCTGAAAAACCCGACGGGTTCGGTGGTTTCTGTGGAAATCCGAACCCTCTCCTCATACCCGGTTCCCCTCGAAGCCCTTCACATGCTGACTAAATGGTGCATACTGTAAACACACACTCATATGGCCAAAAACCTTAATTACAATGCCTTTATGAAAAATTTAATATCTAGTGCAATATGAAATACAGTAAATACAAGCTTTTACATGCCTAATGTAAATAGGACATGTATTTTCACATTAGGTTAAAGAGTCATAAGATGTGTTATTTTAGTGTTTTTTATTAGTATAGTATTTATTAACATTTTAATTAGCTTTAATTTGAGTATTTTCCGTTTTTATGTGCTTTTGTCATTTTTTATTAGTTTTTTTTTTCCTGTTTATTTTTTTTCTGCTTAGATTTTACTTTGGTTTCAGTAATTTTAGTACTTCAGCTAGTGTTTTTTGTTTCATTTCGTTCCCCAGGTATTTCAAATTTCTTCATCAGATATTTTTTTGTTAACAATAGCAACAGTGTTCATGAAAAATAACTTCACAACATAAATGTATCTATTCTAGGTTTAATATTAGCCCGCTGTCTGTGAATATCACTACAGCAGAGTTTCTTCTGTCGGCTGCTAACCATAAGGTGAGCTCATGAGCTTTGAACAGCTGTATTACGCACTATTAAGTGTGCATTGTTTATAACTCTGGTTATTGTATACTTGTGTTTTTGCAAACAGGACAGTGAGAGAGGCAGTGTGTTGAGATTTGTCCTGCGGCCGTGGGAGTCAAGGACGGTTTCGGTGGCGTACCAACCCACAGAACACAAGCACGTCACCTCACTGCTCCTCATCAGGTACTGCTCTGCACAAATGAGGCATTTATGTAACATTGAGCTATTTCATTATATATGTGTTGAATGGATTAAGGAAAAAAGTTTCGCTTTTTATATTGCTATGGACAGAACTGCTAATGCATGCTCATAAAAAACCCTTAAAATGTAATTCCTAGGAGAAATTTTGGAAAATGGTATACAGTTTGGTCTGCAAACTTTAAAATGTTTCTAGTCGAGATTAGTAGTCGTTCATTTAAGCCATTTAGAAGTAGACTAATTGCATGTCCTTAAATATACTCTACCAGTCAAACGTTTTTGAACAGTAAGATTTTTAATGTTTTAATGTTTAAAGTCTCTTCTGCTCACCAAGCCTGCATTTATTTGATCAGAAATACAGCAAAAGCTGTAATATTGTGAAATATTTTTACTATTTAAAATAACTGCTTTCTGTGTGAATCTCTGTTAAACTGTAATGTATTTCTGTGATGTGCAGCTGTATTTTCAGCATCATTCCTCCAGTCTTCAGTGTCACATGATCTTCAGAAATCAGTATAATATGCTGATTTGCTGCTTAAAAGCATTTATTATTATTATTAATATTTAAAACAGTTGAGTACATTTTTTTCAGGATTCTTTGATGAATAGAAAGATCCAAAGATCAGCATTTATCTGAAATAAAAAGCTTTTGTAATATTATACAGTAGACCATTCAAAAGCTTGGAGTCAGTATAATTTTTTTTATTTGGGAAATAAATTATAGAAATTAATACTTTTATATTCAGCAAGGATGCTTTAAATGGATTAAAAGTGATGGTGAAGACATTTATAATGTTACAAAAGATTTCTATTTCAGAAAAATGCAGTTCTTTTGAATCTTCTATTCATCAAAGAAACCTGAAAAAAATCTACTTGGCTGTTTTCAACATAATAATAATAATAATAATAATAAATGTTTCTTAATAAATCGAGACATCTTTAAAAAAAACATTAAAAATCTTACTGTTCAAAAACTTTGGGGGGCCTTTAATATAAAGCCTATTCCGCGCTCAAGTACACGCATAAAGCTTGCCGCAAAAGTAATGACTATGAGTCGGAAAAATAGCAAAGAGATATTTTAATTGTTTATTAATAAATTAGAGTTTTCTCAGTCAGTGTGTCAGCTGCGAAGATAAAGTTGCTGACTCGCTGATCTCCACATTAATGCACCTTTCATACAGATTACATAATCAGAGAGTTTTTGCTTTCATTTCAAGCTTTCTATAGATATATTTCTCATGTCTGTGAGGCAGAGACCGAGACGCAACAGAAAGCATGCATGTTTGTTTTCTTTATTTTACAAAAACACAACATCTTGTCGATATTGTGAGAGCACACAAATAAAAGTAGACCCTTTACAGTTTCAAATTATGTACTACTTTTTCTGAATGAGAAAAAATTGCGGCGTATTTTAAGTTGTTTCCAGGAAACCCTCCATGGCATGCCGTAAATGCGCTAATAGCTTCCACACAAACACTAACGTTAGAGCAAACGGCTGTGTAAAGTTGCTACTACTTATGCTTTTTTGAGGTGGATGAACTATTTTTCTGCCCGATATACTGTAATTACCTCAAGGACCAGCCGTTAACGATCTGCCTGTCACGGACACTGACAGATTTTTTTCTGCGACTGACTAACTAATTAAATTTTAGTCGACTAAGCCTGGTTGACTTAATGTGTAGTTGTCGATTACTAACGTTTAGTCGACTATTAGGGCGTTTTGAGTGATCCTCATCCAGTGCACACATACTACAGGACAAGTCATGGGCATCTATTGAGCAAAAGTGTAAGAACCTTAAATTAACTATGTAGTGCAACATTGTGATTTATTTTTTTATTTTCATTTAGCAATTAGACATATGACATTGTGCCTTAAGGTGCGGTCACTCAGTGAAATTTTGTGGGCAAAATCCAGTAATTTCAATAGCAATTTGCACGATTTCATCTGTACAGAATCCATACAAATCTATTTTTCCCCCAAATTCACCACATTGAGCAAGAGATTGAGCACGCCTTATGTGTTCTAGTGTTTTTTTTTTTCTTGGAGTTGCGATGAGTTTCTGTGCTGGTTGTTAGCACACAGTAATTGTGGCTCTCTCTGTTCTCTGACAGGAACAACCTGACTGTGTTTGACATGGTTCTGGTTAAAGGCTTCGGAGCAAAGGAGCTCCTGCGAGTGGGAGGGAAGCTCCCCGGGCCTGCAGCCTCACTGCGCTTCAACGTGCCCCAGTCGACCCTCATGGAGTGCAGAGACGGTGAGCTCCGCTTCTCCTGACAGCTCATCTCTGTTAAGCTGACGTTGGGCTAGTTTTTCTGCTGTGTTCCTCACATCAGCATCAGTTTGGCAGATTCAGCATGTTCGGGCCATCGATGAGAGTGAGAACTCTGATTGGCTGTTCAGTTTAGCGAACGAGTCCGTGCAGGAGAATTAAAGGGGTCATGACATGTTTTTAAAATTATTTTATTTAGGGATGCGCTGTATTGGATTTTGCCAATATGCCGATATTTTTCAACTCATTTTGCCCGATACCGATATATTTTCTTTTGTTTGGAAACAACACCAAGTCTTTCCTGTACAGAGATTATAAACAAATTATTTTTCATTTTGGTTAGTTTGGTTTTAACAAAAACTTGCTTTTGAGAATTAAATAAACAATGAAGTTCTTTTATAATCAGAGTACACTGAAAGCTTTGAAAATAACTATAAAGCAATCCTTAACATTTTATTTGAATATTTAACATTTGTAGATGGTCTAAAGCAAAAGAGTTTTCATAATCCATTTGAAAAAAAAAACATTATGCATTAATGAATAAATCGTCTTATCGGTAAGGCATATTGGCATAATTTTTCATATCGGGCCGATGCCGAGATCTGCATTTTAAGCCATTATCGGCCGATTTCAATGACGTTCCGATAATATCGTGCATCCCTAATTTTATAATGTTCCCTGAGGTGTAATTATTTTTGGACAAAAAAACATTCAAAGTTGAGGGATTTATGTCCTTTTTTCCACCCTGCTTCTCATCCTTTGACTGAAACAGTCTGTTTTGGGGTGTTTTCCCTTTAAGAGCTCAGTGTAACCGCCCACTGTTATGATTGGCTAACATCATTGCCTATGCATTACTGTTTTAAAAATTATTTTTACATGAAATATATTACTTACAGTTTGTGGCGTTGTTGTTGGGTCCAGAACAGGCCTGATCTTTGAGCAAAAGTGTTCTGGCAAAGCCAGCATCATATGCGATTTGTTTTTAAAACAGTCAACGGTGAAAACTGAACACGCACTTAAATGTGACCCTGGACCACAAAACCAGTCACAAGGGTCAATTTTTGGAAATTGAGATTTATATATCATCTGAAAGCTGAATAAAGCTTTCCATTGATGTATGGTTTGTTAGGATCGGACAATATTTGGCTGAGATACAACTATTTGAAAATCTGGAATCTGAGGGTGCAAAAAAATCTAAATATTGAGAAAATCATCTTTAAAGTTGTTCAGATGAAGTTCTTAGCAATGCATATTACTAATCAAAAATTAAGTTTTGATATATTTACGGTAGGAGATTTACTTAATATCTTCATAGAACATGATCTTTCCCTAATATCCTAATGATTTTTGGCATAAAAGAGAAATCAATCATTTTGACCCATGCTTGTATTTTTGGCTATTGCTACAAATATAACTGTGCTACTTATACAAGGTCACATTTTAAGTTATGAAACTTGCAGGATGTATTAAGCATACGAAGACCTCTTCTGTGTCAAAAGATCAAGGGAAATTTGGTTTCTCATGTCACGACCCCTTTAAAGTGAAAGTGATGAAAACGAGTAAGTCAAAACGGCACAGACAGAAGGCTGTTCAAATGTTACATAATCTCACCCGAGCATTGAAATACGCCAGTATTTTCATAAAAACACGAGCCGCTTAAAATGAAGAAAGTTCTCAACATAACTGATATTCAGAATGGTAAACGTTTTGTATATTTGCGTCTATCTCGTATATACTTGTTTCGGTTTCTCTTTTTTAATAAGCAGCACATTAGGAGTTTATCGAGGCAAAAGTCAGCGTTAATAGTGAGAATTGGTCCCCAAACTAAAGTGTGACCCAAAGATCGATGAAATACATTTCATTAAGTGCATCAGCAGCATTTTCCATTCCCTTTCTTGTCTTTTCGCAGGTTTACGATCAAGTAAGCCCTTGTTTTCCATCCAGAAGAGCTTTAAGGTGGAGAATGCAGGCGAGCTGCCGCTGACTGTAGTGTCCATGAGCATTAATGGATATAAATGTCAAGGTTATGGCTTTGAGGTGCAACACTGCAGGTCTTTCAAAGTGGACTACAACTCGTCCTCAGAAATCACCATCGCGTGAGTCTCGAGTGCTAATGTGAAAGTGCATGTGCCTGCTGACTCTCAGCTCTTTTCTCTACTGTGCATACTAGGGTTGGGTATCGTTTTTTTTTTTTTTTGATACCGGTGCCAAATCGATACTTTTAAAACGGTTCCGGTGCCTGAAGGCTACCTGCCGCCATCAGAGCAAGTGGCACTGCCAAAAAAGTTCGCTTCAAGAATGAGCACACTGTTGACGTGATCTTATCGCTGTCACACCCTGAGAACATGCAAGTTACTCGTCTTATCGGTAAGGCATCGGCCCGATATGAAAAATTATGCCGATATGCCTTACCGATAAGACGAGTAACTTGCATGTTCTCAGGGTGTGACAGCGATAAGATCATGTCAACAGTGTGCTCATTCTTGAAGCGAACTTTTTCCTGAATGCCGATATTTGCATTTTAAGCCATTATCGGCCGATTTCGATAATGTCCGATAATATCGTGCATCCCTAGTTTTTTCCACACTGTGTAAGTCAATGGGAACCGAAACTGTCTGTTTACCAACATTCTTCAAAATATGACAGAATTTTCATTTTTGGGTGAACTGTCCCATAAATGCTCCATGGTCTATTCCTACATTACACCATATTCCCCAGCATCTTTTTTTCCTCTATGAATTTTTTTTAATTCTCTGCATCTCTCCAGATTCACTCCAGACTTCACCTCTTCGTGGGTGATCAGAGACTTGACTCTGGTGACAGAACGTGGCTCCTTTTTCCACTTCACCCTCAACGTGACTCTTCCTCACCACATGCTGCCTCTGTGTGCTCAGGTGGTCCCGGGGCCCAGCTGGGAGGAGCCCTTCTGGATCATCACACTGGTCTTCACCTGGTCAGCAGCCCATATCCATACTTAAACCACACGAAACGCCACCCTGTGCTTCTGTGCATTCATATCAAAGCTGTTCTCTCCGCAGTTCCTCTCTAGCTGGTGTTTGTCTGATGGCTTTCCATCAAGCTCAGCACATTCTGAGCGAGTTCTCCACACCGAGTCCACGTAGCAATCACAACTCTGTACCTCGCGAAAATAGCAGCGTCACCCACAGCATCTCAAACGGAGTCAGGTGAGATGGCATCACCTGTTATTACTAAGGAATCACACACTTGTTAGTTTTTTACACACCCATTTTGTTCTATGTGATTTTTTATTTTTTTTACCTGCAAATCTAAGCAGCAGCAATATGTGATGTTTCAATGATCATATCTCAGTTTTAATTATTATTATTTTAAAGTAGAGGAAAAGGCAGCTGTAAGAACTACACTGACACGAGCCACCCGTCTGACAAAGGCAAAGGGAGGGGATCTCCAGCTGTGGCCAACGGGACGATTCGACCGCAGTCCTCATCCAAGAAATGTTCTGGAGCTTCTTCCCAGCCTCCAAAGAAGCAAATGAAGGTGTCGTTCCTTTACAGTCGATATAAGACCAGCCCAGCATCTGCCACTGCTGGTGAATCTGCTGCCTCGCACTGCTGCAGTCCTCCCACCGACAGAGATCGAGAGCGCAGCTTTGAGTTAGACCCAGAAGTTTGTAATAACAACAATAACATATTAGACGAAAGCCTTCTCCCTGCCGAGAAGAAACAGCACTTTAGAGAATCCAGAGGGGACGAAGCAGTGCCAGCTGATATGTTTCCTATGGAAACCCTTCCAGAAAGCATCATAACAAGCAGAGTCCCTCAGCCTGCGGATGAAGCAGTGCAAAACCAGGAGTGTAAAAGAAAAAAGCATGCAGAAACAAGGGATAATGTAGATGAAGAGGTAAGAGCCGTAGGAGCATAAGAGGATGACCTTTTGTTTTACACTTGTTTTAGCAAAAGCTTCTCAGTGTTGAGGTTCTTCCTCTTTAACATCTCTAATGAACTGTTTGTGCCGGTCCTTCAGAAGACAGATAGAGGCAGCAGTCTGAAGAAGAGACCGGAGAAAGATGCAGAACTCGGAGTGTCAGCCTCCAAAGCCAAGAGAAACTCGGGCAGGAGTCGCAGGAAGACGGCTGAGCTCATTCCTGGGTAAGAAGCTGCACAGTTCTGCTGTAAACCTTCACTTGATCGTTGTGTGGCGTTCCTAGTTATGTTGCGTGAATTGACAGCGAATTGACCTGATTCCTGATTCAGTTCAAAAGCAGGTTTTTAAAGCTAAAGAACATCGGCACACTGTGATCGCTTTAATTCACACGTGTAAATATTATAAATCGACTATTTTAACAACTTGTGATTAATTCGACTTTTTAGCATTTTAAATCAGTTATTGGCAGTGGTATACTATTCAAAATGTAAAAGTCAGATTTCAAGATTGATGCATATGAATAAGAATGTTAAATGTATGATTATTGAAAAAAATACATAATAAAAAAAAAAAGAAGAGCTCTGAGGCAACATGTTACATGTAAGAACCACTAAAATGTCAATATTTTAGCACTTTACTGTTAAACATATATTTTTGGATTTCCATTTTTATCAAGACAAACTTTGAAGGACTTGTAATTACAATTAAAAAAAATTTTTATTAAATTAATTTAATTAAAAAAATTTTTTTTTTTTAAATTTGATACATTTATTTTGTACAATTGTTATCATAAGTACAATTAAAGAACCATTAAGTTGAGACCTGAAAATGACATTTCCAGCTTAATCTGTTGTAAATCTAGAATGCTTTGGAGCACAGGTCTCTTTTTAAAGAAGACACTTGGCCAATTATTGCTGAAGTGAAAAAAGGTTTTTAAAAAAGTGAGCCAAAAACTTAGAGAAGTTTAATTTAATTATGATGAAAAATGCACAAAATACTATTTAAAAATTTTATATGAAATATATATTTTCCAAAACGTGTTTTACTCTAAAACTCTTAAAAAATCTAAACAAGTTGTGTTCCAAATCTGAGGTTGATATCTCAAAAAATGAGCTTTCAGTAAATTTTGTTTGGGTGCAGTACCAAACGCTTCCACTAGATGAATCTGCTTCCCATTCGTTTGTATATACTGTATTTTTTTTTTTCAGGACCATTTCACCTTTTTGTATTATGTTCATAATTTTCTTCCCCCACAAAACAAGTGCCAAAACCTTTTCCAAGTTTCAAACCATTCTAATAAAGTAAAAAAAACTAAACCTAATTTTTTTTTTTTTTGGTAAAAAATGACTGAACAGCACCAGAGGGTTAATATTACTGCTACTGTAATGTATTTTTCATATTGATAATCCAACAGGCTTCCTGAAAACAGCGTCGTCATGGTGACAGAGAGCGAGAGAGAATCTCAGCGTAATGCTGCTCGAACCCGCAACACGAAACCTGAACCAGCTAAAGCAGGAGCCAGTCCAGACAGCCCGGTCAAACACAGCGGTGAGGAAGTACCAGTGTCCCTCAACATCCTGATCAGCTGCAGCTGTTGAAGACAACATGATGTTGTGTTTTCTGTTCTGATATGTTGTGAAATGTAGTTGATTCCTGTGATCAAAGCTGAATTATAAAGCGGAGAGTTCCGGTGCTTGACTCTGATTGGCTGAGCCGCGTTCGAAGCTGTTGTAAATGACGCTACAAAGTAACA
>NW_015505428.1:812191-849267 GCF_001515645.1 Sinocyclocheilus grahami | reverse complement strand
TTATAATAATATTTCACTATTTTTACTGTATCTTTGATCAAATAAATGCAGCCTTTGATCACCGGAATAAATTACATTTTAGCATACATTCACATAGACAACAGCTGTTTTAAGTTATAATAATATTTCACTATTTTTACTGTATCTTTGATCAAATAAATGCAGCCTTTGATCACCGGAATAAATTACATTTTACTATATATATTCACATAGAAAACAGCTATTATAAATTATAATAATATTTCACTATTTTTACTGTATTTTTGATCAAATAAACACAGCCTCGATGAGCATGAGAGACTATCAAAATATTTAAAAATCATAATTATTCCACATGCACATGCACTGACCTGATCTACTTTAACTCTCCACGTGAGTTTTGTTAAACGGTTTCCGTTCACGTAAACACAGGCACGTGTTTGAGCAGACCGAGGCGTAAATGTCCGGAGCGCCGTCTGCAGTGGGAGTCTGGCTCTGATTCCAGCAGCTCATCAGGCAGTGTGAGAGCCAGCCGAGGGTCCTGGGGCAGCTGGAGCAGCGCCAGCAGCGTCGAGGGAGAGAAGGACCCCAACAGACATCCCTGCCGGAGTAAGAGATCACGCGCTCCACTCACAGTTAAGTACTACATTATTATGAATAATACTTTAATCCAAATTTGTTTGTTTGTTTGTTTTTAGGAGGCAACCAGTACCACCCGTATCCAAAAGACCGGGAATGTTACATGAACTATTCCTACAAAACTCAAAGGTAAAAGGAGCCGATTTTCTCAAGTTTGTTGTTTGTTTTTTTTACTTGACTTAGGGTTGGGCGAGTTGGCTAAAAATTAAAATCTCGATTTTTTTTCCCCCCCGAACGTTTGACCGATTCTCTTTTTTTTTTTGTACGTTTTTTTTTACGACTTTTAACTAGTCAACTTGAAAACGTAACTACAACATGATTCAAGTAATTTTTCTTTATTAACCCTCTAGTTAAAGAAAATTCTATTCCAAGTGAAAATTTGTTTGTTTGTTTGTTTTTAGGAGACAACCAGTACCACCCGTATCCAAAAGACCGGGAATGTTACATGAACTATTCCTACAAAACTCAAAGGTAAAAGGAGCCGATTTTCTCAAGTTTGTTGTTTGTTTTTTTTACTTGACTTAGGGCTGGGCGATTGGGCTAAAAATTAAAATCTCGATTTTTTTTATTTTTTTTTTACGTTTTTTAAAAGATTTTTAACTAGTCAACTTGAAAATGTAACTACAACATGATTCAAGTAACTTTTTCTTTATTAACCCTCTAGTTGAAACGGAATTCTAGCACATATTATGTGTTCAGAAATAATACAAGGAAAATACTTAAAAAAATAAAATAAAATCAAGGTAATTCAAAATGACTGAAGATATAACATTAGTAGACTATTATTAACTATGAATGTTCTGTAAAAACAACAGCAGCTTTCAGCAGGTCACCAGGATGCAAACATGAAATATCAGACATACAGTAGTAGTTCTTTACAGGGTTTTTTATTCGATTGCGCTGCTTTTCCCTTGTTTTTTCTACGTAAACATGGACGTGCTTGACTGTTGCGCTCGCGTCTCTTGCATGAAACAGAATTCTAGAAACACAGCGCTCAAGTTAAAAGAAGTTTATAAAGCGGATAGTTTCAGTGCTTGGCTCTGATTGGCTGAGCTGCGTTCGAAGCTGTTGTAAATGACGCTACAAAGTAGTCACGTCGTACCTAACAACGCCCCTTAGCTGAAAGTGTCTAATTCTAACATTTGGTAATATTTCTATTCAAAATCGCGATTCCTAGATTTCTAAAAAAAAAAAAAATTGTGGCAAAGCATTCGAATTACCGTATTGACCCGAATATAAGACGATGTTTTTTTCTTGGAAATACATCTGAAAAAACGCGGTGGTCTTATTTTCAGGGTCTAGACTTTGACATGTCAATAATACACCCACAACAATAGGTGGCGCCAAATACGCATAAAACGAGCGTGCCATGAAATACGTAATGTAATGCGTGTTGTAAAGATCGCGAGAAAAAACTAAAGAGAAAGAAAACTTACAGCTGCATGAGTTGTGACGTTAGCCTGATGCGACCAAACTCTCTTTGTGATTTTAAAACGTAAGACAGTACCCAGATTTGAAGACTACAGTAAGATTTAACTTCTACTGTTAATAAGATTTTGGTAGGCTACTATTAGATGGATAGCCTAAATGTCCTAATTCAGATGGGCTACCGGTTTTTTGTTTTTTTAATGGTATATCAAAAAGTGTATATTTTTTAAATGTGATTGTGGGTACATTTTACCAGTTTTTACCATACTTTCAAAACAAAAATTAAAATAGGAAAAATATGCAATATGAAAATAATTGAAGACAAAATGTGTTTTACTGAGAAAAAACAAGATTTGGTTTTTAAAAAGCCTTTTTCCAAAAGGTACATCTGGAAAAAGGGGGGTCGTCTTATATTCGGGCCAATACAGTAATCGATAAAATCAGAAAATCGCCCAGCCCTAACGCGACTTATGATTTCTGAAAGTGCTTTAATGATCTATAAACGTGTTTGTCCACAGCATGAACAATCTGTATGTCAGGCAACCGTGCCGGAGCCCAGACGTCTGTCCCGCGCCGGCTCTCGATGTAGCCGCAGGTGTGGACAAAAGCACCGGTGAGGGGCATGCTGGGTAGTGACTGTACTTACATGTAATCTGGATGACTCTGATCATGTTTTTGATTTATGCGAATTCCCCAGACACAGTCGGTTCTAATGTGATTGAAGAGACGTGGTCTCCCGCCTCGGTTCCTCTGACCAATGAATTCAGGTATAACATGACCGAATCTGTCCCGTTCGTCCCTCAGAGTCCCTCATTGGGATATGACAGGTATGTCTTTTAATTATTTGCCATTTTATTTTTGACCACACACTATCAAATTAATACCCTTTCGTCATTTTTGTGAAGCTTCCCTTGGAACAACATGAACAGCCAGCGTGCGAGTCCTTATCTCTACAGAGATCAGACCAACTGCATGCCAACAGGTGAGCAGGTTTCCATCGCTGTGAGTGACATCCAGCACTGTAGCATGCAGCTGGTGAAGGATGAGTGACCGTTTTCTTTGTTTGCTCCGTGAAGGTAACGGCAATTACCAAACTGCATTCTCATGCCATGAAAGCCAAACCGTGACCCACAGCCATCAGCCGGTCTGGGGTGAGAACGCCACCCAAAACATCAACTCCACCTGGGACACTAGCAAGGTGAGCTCTACAGCAGCGTTCATTTTTATCCAGCACTTTCTAAAAGTCATAAGTCACAACGCTGGAATTTCAAACTTCCTTGAAAAATACTGATATTTAACCAAGACACAGCAAATGAATAGAGTAACTAATAGATATCACCATACTTGTTGATTGATTACCTTAAGAATTGCAAACATATATATATATATATATACACGTTTTTTTTCTGAAATGTGATGTTTAACCCTTTGGTGGTGTTGATGTGGCGGTCAAAAATAATATAATTTTTAATAAAAAAAAATTTTAATTAAATGAATGTACTATATTTTAGTTTGATAATGTTTTCTATTTAATATTTTTTATTTTTTTAGGGAATTTTATGGTATTTAATAATATTTATGGAAAAGTTATGATCCATTTATTACTTGTTAACCACTTTTTGAGCATAAACTTGAGAGCCAAAACAAAGTTAAAAAGTGAAACAAAAAAAAGTTATAGAAGTCTAAGTTTGTTTTTCTGTAAAGTTGCTTTGCAATGATTTGTATCGTGAAAAGCGCTACACAAATCAACTTTATTCTATTTTTTTTAATATATGAAATATATATTGTCCAATATTTCTCTAAGACTGCAAGAAAATCAAAGCCATAAATTTAAACAAGTTGTGTTCCAAATTTGAAGTTGATATCTTAAAAAATGAGCTTTCAGTAAATTTGGTTTGGGTGCAGTACCAAACGCTTCCACTAGATGAATCCGCTTCCCATTCGTTTCCATCAGTACAAGTGTTACTATTATTTTTAAGACCATTTAACCTTTTCCAGTCATGTCCATGATTTTTATGGTGTGCACATAGCAAGTGCCAAAATCTTTACCAAGTTTCTTATTCTGAAGAAGTAAAAAAAAACAGCACCAGATGGTTAAATATGCAAATTAGGCATGTTTAGGTTTGTTGACAAAAAAAAAATACAAATGTGTAAAATCGTGCAAATGATATATAAACGGATGGTAAAAACGTTCAGAATAAAACATCTAGATATAAGAAAACACAAATAGATGTTTTCTTTACACTAGTTTGAAACAACACTTTATGAAAGCCAAATAGCCCAGTCTTTTTGGGAAAGATGCAACAAGTTTTTCACACCTGGATTTGGGGATCCTCTGCCATTCCTCCTTGCAGATCCTCTCCAGTTCTGTCAGGTTGGATGGTAAACGTTGGTGGCCATTTTTAGGTCTCTCCAGAGATGCTCAGTTGGGTTTAAGTCAGGGCTCTGGCTGGGCCATTCAAGAACAGTCACAGAGTTGTTGTGAAGCCACTCCTTCGTTATTTTAGCTGTGTGCTTAGGGTCATTGTCTTGTTGGAAGGTAAACCTTCGGCCCAGTCTGAGGTCCTGAGCACTCTGGAGAAGGTTTTCATCTATATTTTAGTTTGATAATGTTTTCTATTTAATATTTTTTATTTTTTTAGGGAATTTTATGGTATTTAATAATATTTATGGAAAAGTTATGATCCATTTATTACTTGTTAACCACTTTTTGAGCATAAACTTGAGAGCCAAAACAAAGTTAAAAAGTGAAACAAAAAAAAGTTATAGAAGTCTAAGTTTGTTTTTCTGTAAAGTTGCTTTGCAATGATTTGTATCGTGAAAAGCGCTACACAAATCAACTTTATTCTATTTTTTTTTATATATGAAATATATATTGTCCAATATTTCTCTAAGACTGCAAGAAAATCAAAGCCATAAATTTAAACAAGTTGTGTTCCAAATTTGAAGTTGATATCTTAAAAAATGAGCTTTCAGTAAATTTGGTTTGGGTGCAGTACCAAACGCTTCCACTAGATGAATCCGCTTCCCATTCGTTTCCATCAGTACAAGTGTTACTATTATTTTTAAGACCATTTAACCTTTTCCAGTCATGTCCATGATTTTTATGGTGTGCACATAGCAAGTGCCAAAATCTTTACCAAGTTTCTTATTCTGAAGAAGTAAAAAAAAACAGCACCAGATGGTTAAATATGCAAATTAGGCATGTTTAGGTTTGTTGACAAAAAAAAAATACAAATGTGTAAAATCGTGCAAATGATATATAAACAGATGGTAAAAACATTCAGAATAAAACATCTAGATATAAGAAAACACAAATAGATGTTTTCTTTACACTAGTTTGAAACAACACTTTATGAAAGCCAAATAGCCCAAAATCTCTGAATTGATTAATGCATAAAACAATGTTTTTGCCTGCAGTATCTTGCCTTGATACCATTTTCGATACCACAGAGAAAAACTTCTACAATTAAGGGCTTACTTTTTACACCGTATCTAAATTATTGGACGTGTAACTGTAAGCAAAGTATGTTCTTGTTAACTGAAACTCTGAAGGGGTTATATAATAATAATACTGATGATAACAATAGAATATATTAATATATTATTTCTTAGAAATGTACTACTATTGTATTACAACTGCACTGAAAAATAAAAAAAAATAAATGTGACCCTGGACCACTAAACCAGTGGGTTTGATAAGGGTCAATTTTTTGAAATTGAGATTTATACAATAAATAAGCTTTCCATTGATCTAAGATTTGTTAGGATCGGACAATATTTGGCTGAGATGCAACTATTTGAAAATCTGGAATCTGAGGGTGCAAAAAAAAAATCTAAATATTGAGAAAATCATCTTTAAAGTTGTTCAAATTAAGTTCTTAGCAATGCATATTACTAATCAAACATTAAGTTTTGATATATTGATGTTAGGAAATTTACAAAATATCTTCATGGAACATGATCTTTACTTAATATCCTAATGATTTTTGTCATAAAAGAAAAATGTATAATTTTGACCCATACAATGTATTGTTGGCTATTGCTACAAATATCCCCCAGCGACTTAACACTGCTTTTGTGCTGCAGGATCACATTAAGTATATTAATTATTTTAAAATTACAATACTTGTGACATAATTTCTTCACTTGCAAGAGTTAAAACTTCAAGGTGTTTGTGACGACAGGTTAACGAAATCTTCTTCTTACAAATGTAGTGAAATGCAGAAATCTTCAGTCCACAAACAATGTTGGAAAATATGTTGAACTCGCAGCGCGTGCATTTTACACCAGAATTTTTAATACCCTACAAATTGTTTGCACTTGCATCTTGGTTTAAATACCATTTCTACATTCGTATTCTGAGCTCCTCAGAAACACACGGTGTTTATTTTCCCGCCTGATAAAATGTGGGTTTCTCTTCATTGAGAAGTTAGATGCGTGGAATATTTAAGCAATCTTTTTTTGTTTTTCCAGCCATACTTTTCAGGAACCAGAAGTCTGTCACCCATGTCCAGTCTGTTTGGCTCGATCTGGACTCCTCAAAGCGAGCCTCACCAGAGCCACTTTCACTCGGAGCGGACCGTCGCACCCTTCAGACGCGAACCAGGCGGCGCCTGCCCGAGAAAACCGTACTCCAGCTTCAGTCCCTTTGGAGCACACATGAATTTGGACATTTGGAACTCCTCCTCAAACCGGAGCTCCACGTCTCAGCTCTCCAGCGATTCAGGCTACTGCGGGGAGATGTGAGGAAACCAGAATGTGCTTTTATCTGTAATGGGGAAAAATGTGAATATTCTTCTTTCTTTTATGTTTGTTGTTGTGGTAAGGTTCTGCATTTTGTTGTTTATTTTTCTAGACGTTTTGCAAGTTTGCCCAGTGAAAATAAAAAAAAAAGTTTTGTACTTGATTTTGGGTTGTGGATTACTTGGTTTAATTTGACCGGCTGAATTTCTCAGACAACATTTCCTGCAGATTTGCTTTATGCAACATTAGGAAGATCAGGCCCTTTCTTTCAGAACATGCTTCACAACTCTTGTTTTGTCCAGACTGGACTATTGCAATGCTGTCTTAGCAAGTCTTCCAGACAATTCTATCAAACCTCTACAAATAATCCAGAATGCATCTGCAAGATTAGTCTTTAACAAGCTGAAAAGAGTGCATGTCACACCTCTGTTCATCAATAGCTGCTCGCATCAAATTCAAGGCATTAATGTTTGCCTTCAAAACCAGCACTGGCTCTGCACCGCTTTACATAAATTCACTTCTTCAGAGTTATGTGCCTCTAGAAGCTTGCGTTCTGCAGGTGAACGGCGCATTATAGTTCATCCCAAAGAGGCACTTTCACAGACTTTTACATTAACTGTTCCCTGCTGGTGGACTGATCTGCTCAACTCAATCCCAGTCCTTAACCATCTTCACGAATCTGCTAAAAACACATCTCTTCCATCGTCATTTGACCCTCTAACTCTAGCACTCTCTATTCTATTTCTAAGAAAGAAAAAAATAAAACACTCAACCCTCTAACACTTGCACTCTCTGTTCTATTTCTATTCTTACTACTTGTTTTCTTTAAAAAAAAAAAAGAAAGAGGGAACTTCAAACACTTGCACTCTATTCTATTTCTATTCGTACTAGTTTTCTTTAAAAAAAAAGAAGAGGGAACCTCTAACACTCGCACTCTATTCTATTTCTATTCATACTAGTTTTCTTTTTTTAAAAAAGGGAACCTCTTAACACTTGCACTCTATTCTATTTCTATTCTTACTACTTGTTTTCTTTAAAAAAAAAAAGAAAGAGGGAACTTCAAACACTTGCACTCTATTCTATTTCTATTCGTACTAGTTTTCTTTAAAAAAAAGAAGAGGGAACCTCTAACACTCGCACTCTATTCTATTTCTATTCATACTAGTTTTCTTTTTTAAAAAAAGGGAACCTCTTAACACTTGCACTCTATTCTATTTCTATTCTTACTAGTTTTCTTTTTTTAAAAAGAAGAGGGAACCTCTAACACTTGCACTCTATTCTATTTCTATTCTTACTAGTTTTCTTTTTTTAAAAAGAAGAGGGAACCTCTAACACTTGCACTCTATTCTATTTCTATTCTTACTAGTTTTCTTTTTTTAAAAAGAAGAGGGAACCTCTAACACTTGCACTCTATTCTATTTCTATTCTTACTAGTTTTCTTTTTTTAAAAAGAAGAGGGAACCTCTAACACTTGCACTCTATTCTATTTCTATTCTTACTAGTTTTCTTTTTTTAAAAAGAAGAGGGAACCTCTAACACTTGCACTCTATTCTATTTCTATTCTTACTAGTTTTCTTTTTTTAAAAAGAAGAGGGAACCTCTAACACTTGCACTCTATTCTATTTCTATTCTTACTAGTTTTCTTTAAAAAAAAAAGAAAGAGGGAACCTCTTAACACTTGCACTCTATTCTATTTCTATTCTTACTACTTGTTTTCTAAAAAAAAAAAGAGGGAACCTCTTAACACTTACACTCTATTCTATTTCTATTCTTACTAGTTTTCTTTTTTTTTAAAAGAAGAGGGAACCTCTAACACTTGCACTCTATTCTATTTCTATTCTTACTACTTGTTTTCTTAAAAAAAAAAAGAGGGAACCTCTTAACACTTACACTATTTCTATTCTTACTAGTTTTCTTTTTTTTTTAAAGAAGAGGGAACCTCTAACACTTGCACTCTATTCTATTTCTATTCTTACTAGTTTTCTTTTTTAAAAAGAGGGAACCTCTTAACACTTGCACTCTATTCTATTTCTATTCTATAAATGGTCATTGCTTAAGAATAGTTAGAATCCAGTTTAGAATGTAATAATGCTGGAATATAGTTACTGACCACAGAAGTTCAAATGAATGTGCTTTGAGTTGAAGAATGAGCCATATATAAGAGGCTAATAAATATGCTTAATACCCTGAAAATATGCAAGGTCAAAATTGTGTCTGTCATAATGACATCAAAAGATTTTTTTTCACATCAACATCGAGTTGCAATGATATTACGCAGCGCCTGAAAATAGGCTTATTGGAAGTAATTAATTTATGATGATAAGTAAAAAAAGCAATGATCAAATAAATAGAAAACGCAATTACGATATGGCTAAATAATTCATGATCTGTACAAAGTATTTTAACCAGAAAATATATATATATTTGAAAGTATTTTACATTTGCATAATGCCGATTTTAGAGTCATTAAATTCTTAAAATGTGTTTTTTTTTTAATCATATTAATCCATTATATATACAGTACTTTTCTAAGAATTGGCACTTGATTTTTTATGGTCGTATGGTCTTATTAGTCATAGCTTTATGATTGGATTTCTGTCTTATGCTGGTGGATGTTAATTTTACTGCATTAGTAGTTGCTTGAGGTTTTATTATTTTCCCCTCATGGTTTTGCTGACAGTCAACTTCTTGTCTTAAATCATAAAACTTCCACTGCTTCTGCTTTATTCTTCTGTATTGCAGATTAGCTCGTCTGTCAACCAGCTTCAGCTATTCTCTTCAGATTACTGTTGAAGGACTCCATACATACTTTTATGTTGATTCTGGTTTCGTGAATTCAACTTTTCTCTCTATTTGATTTATTGAGGGTTCTCTGGATTCATTATGTGCTAAGAATACACCACTGCAGAAACAAATGAACACTCTCGCTCGATATTTGGCTTTTATCCGAAATGACTTACAGTGAATTAAATGAAAACAGTTTTGCCATTCCATGTTTTACCTGAAAGCATGCTCTCAGACGAAGGTGTCCAGATTTCTGAAATGAACATTCAGGGACATTTCTGAGTTCAGTGGTCAAAATATCATTTGTGATTATCTACAAATTAAAAAACGGTGGCAATATATTTGTGAATGTTTTTGTTTTTAATTGTTGTGGTTTCCATATATTAATATCATAATTAATAATTACAATAGCGTTTGAGGATCAAACTTACCTTAGTTTATTAATAGGCCTACAATTCACCAAAAATCACACTATGAAAAGTAAATAGTAACTATTGCAAATAGTAAACAGATAAAAATAGGATTATAATAATATTCTGACTTTATAAAAACATATTAAAAATGAAACAATAAGAATGAGAACATATGATGAATAAAACTTAACAAACATTTTCTGACTGTATTGAACATTTTCACAAACTGCGAGTATAAAGTAATTGCAACTTTTCAAATTATTTTATGTGATTTTGGAAATGAATTTTTACTATCTCTAATCAGGCGTATTATTTTGCATTTTAGGCTCGTTTTGACCACAAAGTATGTGCTTTCTGTACAACTGTGCAGTAATATTGTCGTAGCTACATTAACCTCTATATGAAGTATTTTGCCTCCTGTAATGATTTATTTATTTAATACAGTTCCTCAAATGTATGCCTTTCTTCAGAAGATATTGCTTTGAGACGTGTTTTTCCCCCTCAACATTCCTCAAAATATCTTCTTTTGTGTTCTGCAGTCATACAGGTTATGAACGACACGAGGGGGAGAAAATAATTATTATTAATTTATTTTTTAAGTGAACTCTCCCTTTAAGTGCCATGGACAGAGGTGTTTTCACTTTAAGTTGTACAGTAATTTGATATTTAGAGTGATACAAATGAAAGCGCCTTTAAGGGTAAATAGTTCTCCAATGGAACAGCATAACCATGGCAGCTGAAGAGCTTGAACAGAGACCACCATAAAAGTCAGGATGTGGGAAAAGCCAGCATTAACCTTCAGAGAATCAACAGCAGGTGGCATTCTAGTAGAGGAAACCTTTAAAACAACAGGATAAAACCAGTGTTTGGCCTGAGCTATGGTGGTGCGTTGAGCTTTAGTGCTGTAATGTGTGCAAAGGCAAATGAAAATGGTGATATTTTTGTTCTATTCGATTTTTTGCTGTTATCTGGATGATTCACAGGTTCTCTCTTTTGGTTTGTATTGCTATGCTTCATTTGCATCTGTCGCTTTATCTCTCTCACACAACTAAACACTGGGTGTGGTTCAAAAAAAAAGAAAAAGAAAAAAAAGTGGCCTTTGTCAAAAACGAATCATGGTTATATAACTAAACAAGCACTTTATAGCTAAATAATAATAATCATCAACCTTTCCCCCACAAAATGACTGCATCATTGTAATTCAGAATCAGTGGATGGAAATATTCATATACATGTATTTTATTGATTACTTGTAGAGTGCTTCTATAATCACAGAGGACAGGGCTCAGAAAACACATTCAAAATAGAAAATATCAATAAAATGTATAACACGTTGACATTTATGCTCAACTGCCTGACTGGACAAATGCACATTAGGTTTCATTTCAGAGTTACAGTATAGCTTAAAGAGATTTTGCTCCAAATTTGACTAGTTTTTAAAAATATTTTTAGGTTAAACTCCTACAGCTGGAACGAGGACTCCATTGTGTCAGACTTCACCATGTTGCCATGGATGCGTTCTAAAGCATGTTAACCAATCGGTGCTAAATATACACATATGTCAATACATAAACTTTTCTAAAAACAAACAAAAAAGGCATTGTACATTGTAACTGAGGTACACCTGCAGAACTTTGTGAAAAGCCAATGATTCACTTGATGAGTGAGCCATCAGAATATAAGAACCAGAGGTGGCAAATATGATTCTAGAGGTAGAAATTAGGATTTTTCATTAGGATTTCATCAGCTGACAACAATCTATTAATGTTTACCTATTCATTTTAAAAAAAAATGTATATTAATTTTATATAACTCCATTTTGAGTATATCATTTACGCCCTCCTTCACCAACATGGTGGGAGCTTGAGAAGTAAACACACATAGCAGAAGGGTAAAAGCATGTAAAAAGCCTTCCTGGGCAAGTCTGGCTCAGCTTTTACCACTCTATTAATCCACTAATTATGCTTAACCAGTAACACTTTGGTTCAATTCGTTAATGCAAATTGGTTAATTAACCGATTAGTTAATGCATTAGGTATCTAATACTAACAATGAACAACAAATTTATAGCATGTATTAATCTGCAGTAGGTTCATGTTAATTTATTAATATACTGTACTATTGTTCATTGTTAACTTATGTTCATTCATAATACATTAACTAATGTTAATTTTACATTTTTAAAAACTTGCTACAAATGCATTAGCGTATAGAAATTAATATTAACCTAATAAATTAAGTAAAATATGGTTAATTGTAGGGATGCACGATATTGGATTTTTGCCGATATCAGATATTTTTAAACAAATTTTGGCTGATAGCCGATGCCGATACCGATATATTTCCTTTTGTTTGGAAACAACACCAAGTCTTTCCTGTACAGAGATTGTAAACAAATTATTTTTCATTTTGGTTAGTTTGGTTTTAATAAAAACTTGCTTTTGAAAATTAAATAAACAATGAAGTTCTTTTATAATGAGAGTACATTGAAAGCTTTGAAAATAACTATAAAGTGACTATAAAGCAATCCTTAACATTTTATTTGAATATTGAGTTTTCATAATCCATTTGAAAAAAAAAAAACATATTACACATAATGAATAAATCTGTATATATATCAATTATTTAATTTACAAGTGTCTTGTTTGTTTTTATTCATGTAAGCTACCTTCTGACCTTTAAATCAAACCATTCTCGTGATTTTATGACATCAATTACTGCTTTATTTAATCAGAAATACAATCTTAATGTTATTTGTGTATTTTACTTTCATTTTATTACAAGTAGGCCAACAAGTAAATAAAATGCCTTACTGGACGAGCATTAGGACCCGCTGCTGCTCGCACTAGTAACTGACTCTATTGCACACCAGACGCCTCATTCTGTACTTGCATTCTCAGATCAAAACAGTGAATCTAATCATCATTCAGGAAAAAGTTCACTTCAAGAATGAGCTCACTGCTGACGTGATCTTATCGCTGTCACACCCTGAGAACATGCGAGTTACTCGTCTTATCGGTAAGGCATATCGGCATAATTTTTCATATCGGGCCGATGCCGATATTTGCATTTTAAGCCATTATCGGCCGATTTTGATTTCGATAACGTTCCGATATTATCGTGCATCCCTAGTTAATTGTTATTTCATGTTAACTACTGAATTAATGTTTAGAACCTTATTGCAAAGTGTTGCCACTTATTCTAACACTGATTTGTTAGTTCTGAGCAACACGTACGTTTGTTGACTACAGTGTATGTGCTTTCTCAAAAGTTTGGGCTAAAACTAGCCTTTCCTCTAGCACCAGGTTTTGCCACTCCCGGTTAACAGTATGGCTTTAAAAAGAAAGAGCTAGCAGTATATTCACAGAAAAGTCACAAATACAGTGTCATCAGCAGCAAGACAGTGTACAGCAGCATGTACCCTGCACGAAAAGGCAATTTGAAAACAAGCAACTCAGCAGCAAAGATTTAGAAAATGTCCCAAAAAATCACTGGAGAGGCATCTTCGAACTACTATAGCTGTAGTACTCATTGCATCAGCTACACTAAGGTGTATTTGGATAACATTCATAGACATATTCATCAAAGAGTCTTCAGCTTGATTTGTCATCATGCACAGAAAACATTTATGTGAAATGTGGATGAACCTTTGAGTGCCCATGAAGCTGTTTTAATGGAAATGTTACCCTAGTAAACAGTACTACATTTACCTCATATTATATAAAATTACAAAGCAAACATATGGATATATGACAAGTTGTCTTCTATTTTCAGCAATTTGTGAGAACAGCTCACAAGATCTTTGTAGAATTAATAGAGATTATAAAATAGGGTTAATCTAACACTAATTACAATTTGTGATTGATGTGTTTTCTGTGACAGTTGATAATGTATCAAGTATATGTAAGAAAAGGCCATCAAAACCATCCTCAGGTGGATGTGGAAGTGCTACTAAATGTGCTGTCAAATGGTGACAGTAGCTCACGTCATTCTTGAAAATCTGAAGCCCAAAGTATACTTTGTTTTCTTAAGGCCAAAGTATACTTCGGTTTTTAAGTGTACGGCAGGATACAGTGAGCGTGACGCAACTTTCATCACCTTGCAGGCGCAGGTCACACATGTGCATTGGTTAAGCAATAATCAGTTGTTCCACAAGGTGGCAGCACTGTCCCAGGCCATTGTTTCACAGAAGAAAACTAAACTAAAGAGACTGCAACAACAACTGACACCTGCATTGACATGCACTTGTGTGAGGGGGTTATGAAAGAGCCACAACTTCAGATTAAAAGAGCACAAAGAACTTTTTATCGGTCATGACTTTTTGAGAAAAATAGCACAGACACTGGACAAAGATGAAGCTTTCTAGAGTGCATGTGTAGACAGCCTGCATTCACGTACACACAACTATACTTTGAAAGGCTACACGTACCACTGTGCACATAACCTAAACAAAGTATACTTGGGCCTTTACACGTACGTTAGCGTATGCGTACAGCTGAACACATAGCCTTTCAAAGTACACTTCATTTGATATTGTGCGTGAACACAGGTGGTCAAAATATATGCTCTAGAAAGCTTCATCTTTGTCCAGTGTCTGCTCTATTGTTCTCCAGAAGTTATAAGCAATAAAAATATCTTTGTACTCTTTTAACCCCTTAGCATTCCTGTAAAATTTGCCTAAATCGCCTAAAACACGCAGTGTACCGTGGAACGCTAACAGGTTAAACTAAAGTTTCTGCTCTCTCATAACCCCCTCACGCAAGCGCTTGTCAATGTGGCCGTCTGTTTTTGTTGTTGTTGTTATTCCGTCTTTATAGTTTAATTTTATACTGTGAAACCACGGCGTGGGCCAGTGCTGCCACCTTGTGGAACAAATGATTAGTGCAAAACAAATTCAATGCACATGTGCGACCTGCGCGTAAAGTTCGCACGGTTACAAAAATCAGGTGGTGCGCTTACTTATTCTGGTGAAGAAATTTGCGTCACACGCACTCACATAAAAACCAAAGTATACTTTCTGCTTGACTGAGCATCTAGCGACAACTTTAGCTACATTTTAAAGGCTATAGATACATTCAGAATCATTTAAGAGGCTTTTGTGCCTCTTCACTATATGCAGAAAATTTTGATCATCCTTGTTTAACAGTGTTTTTAGAGCCACTGTGTAATATGTTCACTCTACTTCCATGTGGGTTTGTTGGTCCTGCTCAAGATGGAGTCTCTAATCTGTATGGATCTCTCTGAGAAACTGCTACTTTTAAGGGAGCGCTCTTGTCCAGACTGTGAAGGAGGTGTCTCACTGATTCGACTGGAGGCCCTTACACTCTGAACCCTCCTAATAGGTTTATCCTCACTCCTTGGCAAAGGTACGCTACTGACAGAGTCCGTTCTACCACCAGGCAATCTCTGAGAGCTACTCCTGGATAAGTTCTTTGATGGTGTTCCTGTTACAGCAGGTGAGGGCAAGTCTTTTTTAGTTCTGGAAGAAGATGCCACAGTGTTGCGAGCAAAGCTAGGCAAAGGCGAAGAACTTTTCGGGATGTTGCTGGGGCTGTCAGGTGTTCCTCCTTCTGAGGTTCCTTGGGCCTGAGCTTGGGCCAAGGCGCGCATCGTAGAACGACACATCTTTTCCTCTGGTGCTGGTTTTGAAATGTTACGAACAGTTTTGGCATTCGTTTTCTTGATGGAAGGTCTGTGTTGAGCCGAGTCCCTCACCCACCGAGAGGTGCTTGGCGTCGCTCCTCTTGGTGCCCTGGGATCCTCTGGAGGGAGACTTGAATGTCGTGTAGGTCTACCTTGCCTCTCGCCTCTCCTGGCTGGCATGCTTTGGTCACGAATTGGACGTCTGGGTACAATATTCTCATGTCCGGGAGGTTTTTCGACTTTCCTTATGCTGCTACTAGATCGATTCTGCCTTGTAATGGGCACCACTTTGCGCATGTTCTGGGTCTCAGTTGCTGTGAGGGTTCTTGTCGGACGGCTGGCATGAGCAATTGCTTTGGATGGAATCTTGGTTTTGACAAGTGTTGCTTTGGGGCTACCGGTCTGAAATGCTTTCTCGCCAACTCTTCGCCCTTCAGCTGTGTCACAGCTATCTGTCTCTGCTTCCTCAGTAGTTACCGATGGACTGACGGATTCTGGACATGCTCGATTGACCCTTCCCACAAGTGGTTCATCACTTGATGTGGACACAAAGTGACAATCGGTGGACTCAAAATTGGAGGAAAGAGAATTGGTGTCCTGAATAACTCTTGAAAAGTTGGCTTCCTGTGGCTTTGGGCTAAGTTCAGATCTTTCTTTTATGATAGGAGAACTCTCAATCTCGGAACAGTCCAACACAATGGAACAATCCGTCTCAGTGCAGTCCATAACATACAACACAGGTTTCTTACCGGAAACAGGGGGATCCAGAGGCAATGGGGTGTCACAAGTTGTTGAGGAAAAAGTACTCGAGTCTGCTTCCTCTCTCTGTGATGAGATCATTTTGTCATTCCATAATTTTTCTGGTTTAGGTCCCTCCTCAGAACTCCGACTAGATGGGGGTGTATCAAGGACAAATGCTTTTGGAGAGTCTTCATCTCTTTCCAGATCTGTTACAAACACTTCACGCTGGTTATCCACAGAAACATGACTGTTATTATTGATCTGGCTGGTTATCTCAAAGGGTTGAAGGCCTGGAACTAGTTTGTGTTTCTCCACAGAGACACTCATGTGTCCAACACTTTGACCAGATGTCCCGTGCTTTGTGTTACTTATTTGAGGTGTAACTCCACTTTCTGAGAGAGACGTGTTATTATTATTATTATGGTAGGGATTATTGTTCGTGCTGTAGCCAAAACTTGAGTATCTAGCTAAAGGACTGATGGGTTCTGTCTCAGCCTTTGGTGAAGAAACTAGCTTCTCTTGGTAAGCCTGACTTTGTGGATCCAGCTCCCTATTATCATCCTGTAAGAGAAGCCATGCCATGGTCTTTCGTTGATGGTTCCTGCCTGAACGTGGCAGGCTGCTGAATTTTGTATAGTCACTTGCTGTAGACGCAGAGATCAATTCTGTGTGATGGTAACGGTGGGCACTTGCCGAGCGCCCCAAAGGACTGTGGGGGCTTTGAGGTCTTGATTGAATCAGGAAGTCCAGGAGGCCTTCTTTGGTTAGGATGTCAACATCATTTTCGCTGCTGCTGCGACCAAAACCTCCACTACCACCCGCCTCAGCATTGGCTGCACCCCAGGCACACCGTCTCTCTTCCAGTTCCTGTAAGCGCCGCTGTCTAGCTTCCTCTTTCTGTTCCCTGTCCAGGTTGTCCTGCAGGAGAGTGGACAAGAGATCACTATAGGAGTTTGTGTTCACTGATATATGATCTGTAGCATGATTTGTAGCCTTAAGGCTGGGACACACCAAGCCGACTTCAAAGAACCAGTGGCGACAAAAGTCGCCGGTGTTGTCGCCTCGCATCAGCTGCGTCTGAATCAAAAAGCTGCGCTTGAACACACGGCGCAGGCTACAGTGATGTGCATTCTGCGTCTGCGTGAAAGGAATTTACTGTGTACATCAGCAGCTATCAATAGTCTATATTCATCATTCAAAAGGAAAAACCAAAACAATACGAGGTATACTAGGGGTGTAATAGTATACAGAAGTAACGGTTCGGTGCGTGCTTACCTCAGTTTTGGGATCACGGTTCGATATGAGTTCGGTACAACAGGAAATTTATTTTTTCATTTATTTTGAACAGACTGTAGTGCTACATACATGTAGCATGAGCAGTTGTTTCTGATTTGAATTAGATTGTATAATTTCGTGATTTAAAGAAAAAACAGAAGGCTCTGACTTTAGATGTGAAATTATGCTACATAAGGCACCTGTACAAAACAAAAACAGCAGACGGACTGAATGAAAATGCAGATTTATTCTCTGACAGCAGGTGGCGCTTATGGAACAGCAGCGATACAGTGTTTCCTTGGTTACTGCTGTAAACAAAGCAGCTGCGCTTATAAACACTACTTTAATATGCATTATATGGAGGTAAGATGAAAAGAAAATGCCATCAAAACATTTCTGAAGACGGTCGGTTCCTCTCAGAGATACATTCATATAAACCCCCTCACGCATTACCGCAAACGATCAGCTTGGTGTGTCCTGGCCTTTAAAGTCTTGACAAATAAACTCTTAATTACTTTATATTAAATTATTTAATTTATTGTTTTTTAAATTAATCTTAACTTTTGCATGTTAGTCAATGTGATATGTACCTTTACAGCTTTTCTGAACTTTAGACAGAAATCTTGGAAAATTCTAAAGCACTCATCCAGTTTGAAGGTGTCTTTGTCTTCACAGAAGAAGTCGATGAGGGCATTACCCTCCTTGCGCAAGTCCAGCCTGCGATGTTTAAGGTCCTGCAGGGCAGTAAGATGAAAAGAAAATGCCATCAAAACATTTCTGAAAACGGTCGGTTCCTCTCAGAGATACATTCATATAAACCCCCTCACGCATTACCGCAAACGATCAGCTTGGTGTGTCCTGGCCTTTAAAGTCTTGACAAATAAACTCTTAATTACTTTATATTAAATTATTTAATTTATTGTTTTTTAAATTAATCTTAACTTTTGCATGTTAGTCAATGTGATATGTACCTTTACAGCTTTTCTGAACTTTAGACAGAAATCTTGGAAAATTCTAAAGCACTCATCCAGTTTGAAGGTGTCTTTGTCTTCACAGAAGAAGTCGATGAGGGCATTACCCTCCTTGCGCAAGTCCAGCCTGCGATGTTTAAGGTCCTGCAGGGCCTGTGTAGAGCTCTAACAAATAAGAAAGCAGGTGAGCCATTCTTATTGACATTAAAAAAACATTAATCCATTATAGTAAATAAAATGAAAAAATAAATACAATGGAAATATACAAAAAAAATTGAGGGAATGATTCATTTACCTGCAAAAATGGATCTAGCTGCTGTTGTAGCTCACCGTCATCCTGAATCTTCTGCTCCAAAGACCGTGTTTTGACATAGAGAGAGGAAAACTCTCCTTCTATATTTTCTACTGAAATTCTACAACAATAAAAATGCAAGTAAGCCAGAGAACGATCAAGGAAGGGCTCATAGAAAGTTTGAGTAGGCTAAATAAGGACTACATTTCTAAGAAAAAGCCCAACACTAGTAACTAGTTACATGAAACTAAATTACGTAATTTAATTACAAAATAAATGTAATTGTAATCAGTTACAGTTACTGAGAAGAAATGTGTAATGTTAACAATTACAAAGAGGGTTACATCTGAATATTTTCACACATATACAGATTTGATTGATTTCTATCCCAATGTGCAGTAACTTTTTTATTTACCATTTGGGTTTATCTATATGCTTTATTTTTTAGGATTAACTGTTTTTTTCCCCAAGGCATTGTTAAATGCCAGTGTTTCCTGTCATAACTATACAAAGATTTGAAAAACATAGCTATTAAACTATTTCTTGTTGTGATTTTAAATCTGTATTTAACCTCAGAATGTTCTCAAAGTAAATAGAGGTGCTAAAGTCAGATTTTTTGTGGTGGCTGTGCTTTAAAATTAAATTATTATAATCTTAATGCAAGTGAAGAAGGATTCTGAAAGTCTTGCCTGCTTTAAATGTTTGAAAATGAAATTTAGAAACGTAATCACATGTAATCAGTTACATTACTTTAATAAAGTAATTAAAATAGTTACACTATTTATTACATTTTAAATAGAGTAACATGTAATTTGTAACCTGTTACATTTCCAAAGTAACCTTCCCAACACTGGTACTTAAATCAAAATAGACGTTTGGTAGTTTGGTTTGATACTGCTGTAGCCTTTACAGGATTAATACAGTATTAAAGGGGTCATATGATGCTGCTAAAAATAATATTATTTGGTGTATTTGGTGTAATGAAATGTGTTTATGCGGTTTAAGGTTCAAAAAACACATTATTTTCCACATACTGTACATTATTGTTTCTCCTCTATGCCCCGCCTTTCTGAAACGCGTCGATTTTTACAAAGCTCATCGGTCTGAAAGCGAGGTGTGCTGTGATTGGCCAGCTATCCAGTGCGTTGTGATTGGCCGAATACCTCAAGCGTGTGACGGAAATGTTACGCCCCTCACCATACTGTGATGCCCTGTCCGGCCGGAGCGACGAGACAAAAACATGAAAACCCATTATAAACGAGGCATTCGTTGCATCCAGTGGAGACATAATTACTGATTATAATGACTTATACTGTCTTTTTACGCGTTGCGTTGCATCGCGCCGCATAAACATAAAACCATGTCTGCATTTGTGATCGGAGAAATGACAAACAACTGAAAGCCGATCCGGCGATCCACAGCGAAGCTGATGTATTTCCTCAGCGACCAGCACGGATCAGCTCCAGGCATGACGAAGCGGATATCGTCCTCTTTTGGAAGACCAAACAAAGTAGTTTCGCTTTCACAACGAAACACACAGCGTCTTCACGACATGGCGGCGGCAGCAACAACAATACTACAGCGAGAATAAAAGTTACGCCTTCTTTCTTTGCGTGAACATTTGGGCGGCGTTATGCAAATCTTCCCACATAGTGAGGTAGACATGTGGGGGCGTGTTAGAACGAGCCGTTTTAGGTAGGTGTGGCTGACTCTTAACTTTTATAAAGAATATCTCTTTGGATTTGAGACTTTAGTCTTTGCAACTTTACAGATCTTCTTTATGCACCAAGAGCTTGTAACACTCCGAAGAGAACGGAAAACTCGCATCATATGACCCCTTTAAAACAACTCAATTTAAGGTGTTCAAACGTTTCATACAAGTAATGAAATTATAAGCTTCCTTGCATCAGAAACTATTATTGTTGTTACCTGACTGCACTCTGAACATGCGTTAGCTTCTCTGGGAACTTCAAAAGGGCCTCATCCTTCTTCTGCGCTTCCTTCGTGAGAAAAGCAGTTAAAATAAAACGTTTTCCTGAAACATTTACAAAAATGGATCAATAAATCTGGAGAAAACTACAGTGCATCTGGATCTGTCCCACTTACTAGTGCCACAAAATGAAGCAGGTTCATGCCAGGCTTGTTGGCCTTCGTGTCAGCCAGAGAGAGAAGCGAGGACAGATTGAAGCCCACAGCATTGCCTGCGTAGCCACCCTATGAACACACAGAGAACATCAGTCAGTGTCTGCTCAGTGCTGTAAAAGCCATCAACCCTTCCTGATCTAAAAATGTCAGGGAATGTTTTGGAGGAGTAGTTGAAAAGAAAGAGCAAAGGTGAAAAGAGCATTGGGGGAAATGTCCACAAAAAGGGGGAAGATGAGGGGTAAAGGAACACTGGAAAGACAATAAACGAAGAGACAGAAAGAGACTTACTGCATTCATGATATTTCCCGCTTGGAGAACCAAGTGTAGAATGGCATGGAGCTCTTCACAAGCCATTAGTTCTGTGGAATAATCAATGGAAACTGAATTAAATTACAACTACACAACACCAACACGCTAAATGCTATCCTTTCTACTGTCTAAAGACATTTAAAGGAATCGAATCCACATTTAAGTTAGAAAAAAGTGCTGACGGCATGACGACTTTTTATTCATGCAAGATTAATAAAACTCAATTTGAGTTTTGCTAAAGGCTCCCAGCATTAATGAAGTGCCATATCTTCACGTTTCAACGCTGCCGAGGAGTAGAAAGGTCATGAGTCATTGGTTTCTAATACAGGCACAGCTGAGTGACAAAAAAATGACTCGGTAAAATGCACGAATCGAATCCTGCTAAAAAAGTTGCTGAAAAAATGACATTTTGAGCAAATGAGCAACCCTGGAGCACAAAACCAGTCATAAGGGTCATTTTTGTGAAATTTAGATTTATACATCATCTGAAAGCTGAATAAATAATCTTTCCATTGATGTATGGTTTGTTAGGATCGGACAATATTTGGCTGAGATGCAACTATTTGAAAATCTGGAATCTGAGGGTGCAAAAAAATCTAAATATTGAGAGCAAAGGTGAAAAGAGCATTGGGGGAAATGTCCACAAAAAGGGGGAAGATGAGGGGTAAAGGAACACTGGAAAGACAATAAACGAAGAGACAGAAAGAGACTTACTGCATTCATGATATTTCCCGCTTGGAGAACCAAGTGTAGAATGGCATGGAGCTCTTCACAAGCCATTAGTTCTGTGGAATAATCAATGGAAACTGAATTAAATTACAACTACACAACACCAACACTCTAAATGCTATCCTTTCTACTGTCTAAAGACATTTAAAGGAATCGAATCCGCATTTAAGTTAGAAAAAAGTGCTGACGGCATGACGACTGCTAGAATTAGTTCATGCAAGATTAATAAAACTCAATTTGAGTTTTGCTAAAGGCTCCCAGCATTAATGAAGTGCCATATCTTCACGTTTCAACGCTGCCGAGGAGTAGAAAGGTCATGAGTCATTGGTTTCTAATACAGGCACAGCTGAGTGACAAAAAAATGACTCGGTAAAATGCACGAATCGAATCCTGCTAAAAAAGTTGCTGAAAAAATGACATTTTGAGCAAATGAGCAACCCTGGAGCACAAAACCAGTCATAAGGGTCATTTTTGTGAAATTGAGATGTATACATCATCTGAAAGCTGAATAAATAATCTTTCCATTGATGTATGGTTTGTTAGGATCGGACAATATTTGGCTGAGATGCAACTATTTGAAAATCTGGAATCTGAGGGTGCAAAAAAATCTAAATATTGAGAAAATCATCTTTAAAGTTGTCCAAATGAAGTTCTTAGCAATGCATATTACTAATCAAACATTAAGTTTTGATATATTTACGGTAGGAAACTTACAAAATATCTTCATGGAACATGATCTTTACTTAATATCCTAATGATTTTTGGCATAAAAGAAAAATCTATAATTTTGACCCATACGATATATTGTTGGCTATTGCTACAAATATCCCCCAGCGACTCAACACTGCTTTTGTGCTGCAGGGGCACATATATTACTCTAGATGAAAGTAAAAAATTCCTCCAAAACTTGACATAAACATCAGAATGTCCTTACCTTCAGTAGCCCGACGCACGATGTTAATCTCATGATTCATGACCGCACAGGACGGGAGGAACTCTTCCTGAAGTACCATAGCCTCAATACGCACTTCATAGCTGTAAAAGTGAACAGACGATCATAACTGACTTGCCTTTTGTGTATGTTGTTAGGTGTTTTGTATTTCATTCATCAGAGAGATCTCACCATGGCACTTGAATCAGCAGGAACATGAAGGAATCGACCAGAGTCAGCTTATTTGGGTCTCCTTTGAATTCCCGCAATCTCTTCACCTAGTGATTTATTGGTAGATTTATTGTAGATCCTTTATTATAATAGATATTACCTTTGCTGTCATCTAACACTTAATGTTAATCTTTAAAGCGCTAATAATTTAATAACAATCTTTAGCAAACATCAAACTTAATGTCCATTTTTCATTATGTTGTGATGAAAATAGTATGCATAGTATAAATTAAAATTTCTGCCATTTATCAATTCCTGTATATAACACACATAATTATTAGCCAGAAATATTAAAATTGGTGCCTCCCTAATTTATATCTCAACATAGACCCATTCATCTGATTAAAGATTACAGATAGTGCCAAGTACAGGCTCTAGTTAACAAAAATATATTAATAATAATAAATACACATTCCTTATAAAGTATCCATTGGCCCTAACACTGTTGTTAATGTTAACTAAACCTAAAACTCAAAAATCATACTTAAAAATAATGTTTGTTAATTGAAGTAAAGCTGAAATACAATAAATGATAAATATAAGTAAATATAAAAAATAAGCAACCATTAGAAATGTTGCCTTAGATACTAATTGAAATTAGATAAGTTACTAATAATATAAATAAGTAGTAAAATTACTCAAATATAAAGAGATACAAAATGTATTAAAGCTAGATATGAATAATAATTTTAAAAAATAGATAGAAATGACAAAAGTACTTAACAAAACGTTTTTTAAAAAATATTATGTAAGCTGTCTTTTCCATTTTGTATGGTTATTTATTTATCCTTTTTTAATTAGTATTTTTTTTAAGTATTAAGATTTTAAGTAAATGTTATGTGTATATTGTTCTGTTTTTTTTTAAAAGTTAATAAAAACACAGTTCAAAAAAATGAAAAATGAAAAACTAATTAAAAATAGTATATAAATAACACTCGCTGGCATCAGCAATGCGTCTCCAGCAACCGCTTGTGATTGCATTTTATTGAGAAGAGGCTCTGATTTTGTAACTACATATACGTCACTTAATACATCAGTATGTCACTGCATGCTGATATCAAAACCTTGTTTCGGTGTAAGGATTATTTGTTACAGGAGTTGTCTTTTAATGTTGTTTAGGACACATTAGGATGCATTAATGCAGCAAATACACTACAAATGCGATGTGGCTATGCTGTATGCATCGCTGACTGCCAGCAAATGTGGCAAATGTGTTTATAACACACATTGTATCTCGTTTACTCCTGTATGTGTTGCTGTACATTTGTGACGTTATTAGCAGCTGCCATTCACCAGAAATGGAGCCATACACAAATACAGTGTACATGTAAGATAAGTCTCACCTCCTGTGCTTCTGGTAGAAGTTTGAGCAGTTCTTTCAGCGGTTCTGCTCCATATTGCTTACTGTTGCCCAGACGAATGTCTTCCACTATTGCATGATTGGACCTGAGGGAGAAAAACACACGTACAAAACAGACGATTCAGTTTTGGCTCTGCTTCAGCCATGCAACTGGTCAGTGCATGAGATTAACCCTTTGTAGGACACTTCAGTGTATGATGCAGAGAAACCTGTACCTTCACAATATTGGATGAATTACTACGTACTTACAGTACATCAAATTAAGCATAAGGTAAGGTTAGGGGTATATTACACTGCATACCATCAACACTGGCTCTAAAAACTATATACAAGTCTGTATTTTTAATGAAGGTATGTCACAATAGCAATAAGCTAGGAATTTTGACTATACAAATTTATATGAATTATGGTTACCAAACATTTGATATCCAACATAAAATAAATTCAAAGATCACTATTTGCACTCGACAAGAATCAAATCCTGCTAAAAGTTCACTCTACTGTTTATCGGTCCACACTTTTGCCTGCTTCGCTGAAAGAAATCACAATTATTACTCCTGATTAAATTTCAAAAATCTTCAAAAATATGATATGCTCTTATCTTCAGTAGCCCGAAGCACAATGTTCATCTCACGACTCGTTACTCATAATAAAACAAGTACTAAAATTACTAAAATTTAAAGACATTTAAAAATGTAATCTAAATAGAAATATGAAAAAGAAACGAATAAAAATAAGTGCAATACTTAACAAAATGACTAAATGAAAAATAAATTCAAAATGTTAATAAATACTAAAACAGTAGATAAATAATACTAAAATAACACTCAGTCCTAGTACTCAGCCTATTATCTAGTGATGAAAAAACTAACACTTAACCTCAAATTGCTGACTGAGATGATATTTAGTGACATATTATGGAAAATTTTTCTTATCCTGTATTTTCCGTACGCTGTAGTAGTAATATAGATATTTGAAGAACTGTTTGATTACCGACTTCTTCAAAATGCCTTCTTTTGTATTCAACGGCACACAAAAATCCCGTACAAGCAAAACACAATGATTTTTAACTATTTAACTACTGACTGATTGCCAAAAGTGAGCACATACTGTATACTGCCCCTCCTGGAAATCTGCATTTGAGCTGTTTTCTAACATGTTTTGGTGATTACTTCTTTTCATAAAACACAAAATGAATATGTCTCTAGATAATGACTCTTTCAAATACGAATAATAAGTCGAAAAGGTGTGAAAACGTTGCACAAAAAACATGACAAGTGCATTGCTTTTTCCCCCCGATGCTTTGCTCGTGAAGCCTGGGACTAACTGTAACAACGTCTCCTGCATGAGTGACATAAATATGATTTAACTAACTGATCACAGAAGAAAGCATTGTCTTTTTGCATAATCATTTACAGTGCAGAGGATGTGGAAAAACCTGTTCAAAAATAAACAAAATCTAGTACTCGTCACAGTGAGTGCAGACGGCATCCTCGTGTGAACTCGCAAGCATCAATCAGAACCTGAAAGCTATTGATCTTTACACAAGAGCATCGGATTTCCCTTGACCGCCAGATCCTATTTCTGTGCTGGAGCTCATGCACACGCAGGTTTTTACACACGATGACGCTGGTTAACTTACTTCTTGAACTGTTTGAGGAAGATCCCAATGTTCATTCCTCTCTTGGAGTCCAAGATGCTGATCTGGGAGAACAGAGGAATAGAGATGGTGATTAAAACGGATGGAAAGATGCGCAAAGCAGACGCGTAATTCCCATTCAAATTTTTGGTTTTCAGGTTTTTGAGGCACGCTGATTTGAATGCAACTTCCAAATAAATAAAACTGCTATCTTTGATGTTGCAAAATTACTAGGTGACACTTTTTACTTATTTTACAGTGTCCTTGTTACATGTTACATATGCATAATTACATGTAACTAACCCTAAACCTAACCCTAACTCTATAATAAGTACATTGTTCTATAGTAAGTTAAGTAATATTACTAAGTACTTAAAGGTATAATTACACTGTAACAGGGACACCTTAAAATAAAGTGTAACCAATCAGTGACACTCTGAAATAGTGTTTTCAGTATCGTATAGTTTATTTTGTGATGTGCATTATGAACACGAACCGCTCCATGTTCACTTTGTTGCTTTTCCAAACATTTTTGGCATTAGCTTTTGTTACCATACAAACCGAAAGGCAAAAATAGATGCCTTGTTAGCATACAAAAATACATCATATCATACAAAATAACCATCCAAATCTTGATTTAATTACTTTTTGTAAGGATTTGTACATAATGTTTACACTGGGATATAAACTGTATTAAACTCTTATAATACCAAATCAGGTAAACTCATTAAAAATATGATGCAATTCTTTTAATCTTATAGATATTCATTCTATGCACCTAAAAGGATTCATAAATATTGACGTGAATTGATCTCTGAAGTTGCTTTCAACTTCAATTTTTACATAGTTAAATATGTTCTAAATACTTTTTTTTTTAAACGTTTCATTATCTGTGCAAACTTACAAAAATGCATGTTTGCACGAATACCAACAATTACTAATAAAATGGTGTTGAATATAAAGATGTTCCACTGTAACTTAATATAGTCGATTTCAAAATGGAAAGCAATCTTTGCTGAATTATAAACAATGCAAATAGTTCAGTGATGTAAAGTTTTTGGGAGAGGTACAGTATAACTCAGTTTAGAAGATGCATATCAGTACTGATGTTCTGTAAGTGTTGATTATGGGATTTGTTTCTCAGATCTTAAATAATCAATGACCCAAGTCTACATGTGATTATACAGTGCACACTGCAAATGTTCAACACATCATTTTCCTAAATATCCTTTTTGACAGATTAACTGGATTAAATTGCACTGACTTCCAAAGGCCACAGAGCTGAAGCTCTTCAGAAGGCAGAGAAAACGCAAAGAGAATCTCAAACCTGGGTATCTGGTAGAGATGCATGATTTATTGATGGTCAAATCCATATCGGATCATAGGTAAGAGAAAAATTAAGCTAGTAAATTCCAGCCAACTGGTCATGGGGCCACATGTTTTGTTTTTTTTAAAGCAATGTCATGCTTCTTTATTTTTGCTGTCTCTGAGAAAGCTATATTTATCATTGTGCTTTTATATAATAAGTTTGTCCACAGGTATGTATCATTCTTTACACCAGTGGTTCATAGCAGGCCAACATTTGCCATTTCAAGCACATAGACATCTGAAATTTTAAGGTTCAATTTTACAAAATGTATATTTATACACTCTAAAAAATGCTGGGTTGTTTCAACCCAATTTTGGGTCAAATATGGTCTAACCCAACCGTTGGGTTAAAAAGTTAATTTAAAAATTTAACCAAAATTTAACCCAACAGTTGGGTTAGTCCATATTTGACCCAAAATTGGGTTGAAACAACTCAGCATTTTTTAGAGTGTATCTAATATTGGCCAATATTGATATATAAGCAATTATTGGTTATCAGTACTGACTTACCTTTCTACATTTGGTGCATCCGTAATATCTGGTAGTATTGGGTTTCTGTAACACTCATAATATGTAACTTTCGTGGCACTTTCAAAGTGAGTGGCACTAAAATGCACGTTACAGGCATGAATTGCAGCATTTTTATTAGGTTGGTTCAGGTTTTTGTGGCGGTTCAGAATTCAAATGTTCGGTGATTGTCGCTTAAAGGTTAATGCTCTATCGTAACATTCCCCCTACACCGAACCCAACCCTAAACTGGCAAAATGCACTCGCTGATGCAACAGTGCTATTTTAACTACGTTTTACGCAGCCTTGAGCTGTTTTGTTGAACCGTAGTTTCACGGGATTTGTGAAACATAGTATCGCGTGAGCTACAGAGGAAACCTACGGTGACGCCAACGTTCAAAAGTATCAGTTTTCAAATCTCACACCATGTTACAATTGTGCTTAAGTCATGAAGTGCAAGGAATTGTGCGAAAATGAGTCTTTCTTGATCGAAACTCTGGCCCTGTAAATCATGCTTTGTGTGAAATTCCCATCCGAATGGTGTACATTCATATGCAATAATACTAGTTTATTATAAAAAGGGTTTTAAATATGGTTCAGGTTGTTCAGCATTCTTTCTCAGGTAGAAATGTCTTAATTTACTTGTAACATTAATTAATTTATTCTATTACCATTATCAGTAAAGCAATGCTGCGATAAACTAAAGAAAGGATTAATATGTGGGTAAATCTAGATGTAAATCTGCTTTAAAAAGCATTACATGTTTGAACATGGCCAGAATGTGTGTATATTGAGAGACGCATTCAAAATCGTCATCTTAACATGGTAAAACATTTTTACACGTACTAAAGAAACGCGGTGAAGTCTGATGCCTTAACACGGCCACAATGTGCTTGTCTACACATACAAAAGAAAGGCGTTCAAAATTGCCGCATTAACGCCGACAAACAGTGCGTGTTGACACGGTCAAATTTCGCACGCTCCGTTTAAAACAGGTTTTGGCCCTATCCACCTTCCATACATCTGAGACGTGATGCAATGTTTTCCAACATCAACCAATAGAAGTTGGTTGGTTGACAGCTACTGAATTTGCCATAATAGAAGCACATACCTGAAGATCAGCACTCATCCACCAAATCTTATTACTTATTGCTTATTCTTCTGAGCCTCACCACTGCTGCATAGTGTAGTTTGGTGATGCTAAGTTTAGATAATGGAACAGCAGAGACGATGGGAGAATCAGTACCTGACTGTGTGGTTAAAGAAGCAGAAAAGGACGACAGGAAGAGAGAAACAGCATTGCAGATAGCAGAGAGAATCCTGAGCAGTGATGCCCAAGTTGCTTTATTTTTGTTGTTGTTGTTAAATATTGTGTACACCTAAAAATCACGAGTATCAGTGTAGTTTACAAAAAAAAAAAAAACTGGGAGATGATCATGTCAATAGATGGCGGTGCAGCTAACACCATTGTGGTATTGGTACTTAAAATATGTGAAGAACAGCAATGTTAAAACCAGCTAAAATACTACTGAATGCACCTATACAATGTAGCTAAAAAGTGTCAAACATGGTAATCAAGAACGCTGCTCGAGGAGTAAACAATCTAAACACTGTTCTTGTCTATTTGCTGGTAATGTTATGCTACTATAAATTAATATTGGTGAACGTATTAGCCATTCAATGCAGAATTACATCATTAGAATAGTTTTCATACTGGTGATTCACTCGTGCCGCATCTGTTATTTGAATATGCAAAGCAGCCGGCATCAAAGTAAAGTGAGGTTGTCATGGAGACCAGCCAACAACCAGTTCTCAAAAAAAGCAGCTACTTCACACAAAAAAATGTGCAAAGATATACAAGCAGATCTGTAATAAACAAAGAAGACATTGCTTATTTTCTATTATTTTGATCATGCATAACGTACAAGACCCTGGTGAGCAGCTTGCATTGGTCTGCACCTATCATACGGCTCAGGTGTGTTTGTATCACAGACACTGAGAGAGCAGTGAATGGCAGAATGGCACTTCTTATGTGCTGCTGTCAGGAGTGATGTACTGCCGCCACAGCATTGTGTTATGTAATCTGTATAGTTCACTAGTTCACAAAGGGGTCATAAAAGTCTCATTTCAGGGAAAAAGCAAAAACAGTGTAGTGGTAACATTGTAACATTGCTACTTGTTAATGCTGGGATCGATCAATGCAGAAGATGTTAGGTTAGTTTTTACTGACAAAGTTAACTGTGGTGAAAAGATGTTCTAGAAACAGATAACACAAGACACCAAGTGCTGAAAACCAGAGCTGCACCAGGCTCTCATTCGATCCTCTAGGTTTTTACTTATTAAAAGACAACTGACGTCACAGGAAGACTCTGTTTCCGAGTTTGGCACAAGCTACTATGCATAATTTATTCATATGTAAAAGTAGGTGTATTTTTCCTTTTAAAGTCATCTTCTTCAGAAGAGTTATGCTATATGGTGTTTTAACATGGTTTTGACAAATAACTGGAACATATACACTACCGCTCAAAAGTTTGGGATCAGAACAGTTTTTAATGTTTTTACAGGAGTCTCTTCTGCTCATCGAGGCTGCATTTATTTGATCAAAAATACAGGAAAAAATTTAAAATTGTGAAATATTATTATGATGTAAAATAAAGTTTTTCTATTTTAATATACATTAAAATCTGATTTATTTCTGTGATGCGCAGCTGTATTTTCAGCATCATTACGCCAGTCTTCAGTGCCACATAATCTTCAGAAATCAGTATAATATGCTGATTTATTATCAATGTTGGAGACTGTTGCGCTGCTTAATATTGTTTTGGAACCTTTGATACTTTTTTCAGGATTCTTTGATGAATAAAATGTTAAAAAGAAGAGCATTTATTTAAAATAGAAATCTTTTCTAACAATATACACTACAGTTCAACAGTTTGGGGTCAGTACATTTTTATTCTTTCTTTTTTTTAAAGAAATTAAAACTTTTATTCAGCGAGGATGTGTTAAATTGATCAGAAGTGATAGCAAATATTTATATTGTTAGAAAATATCTATATTTTGAATAAATGCTGTTCTTTTTAACTTTTTATTCATTAAAGAATCCTGAAAAAATTATCTCAGTTTCCAAAAAACATATTGTGCAGCAAAAGTGTTGATAATTCTGATAATAAATCAGCATATTAGAATGATTTCTGAAGATCACGTGACACTTTACACTGGAGTAATGATGATGGAAATTCAGCTTTGCATCACAGAAATAAATGATAATTTAAAGAATATTAAAATAGAAACCATTATTTTATATTGTAATAACATTTTGCAAGATTATGTTTTTTTTTCTGTATTTTTGATCAAATAAATGCAGCCTCGATGAGCAGAAGAGAAAAAACTGGGAGATGATCATGTCAATAGATGGCGGTGCAGCTAACACCATTGTGGTATTGGTACTTAAAATATGTGAAGAACAGCAATGTTAAAACCAGCTAAAATACTACTGAATGCACCTATACAATGTAGCTAAAAAGTGTCAAACATGGCAATCAAGAACGCTGCTCGAGGAGTAAACAATCTAAACACTGTTCTTGCCTATTTGCTGGAAATGTTATGCTACTATAAATTAATATTGGTGAACGTATTAGCCATTCAATGCAGAATTACATCATTAGAATAGTTTTCATACTGGTGATTCACTCGTGCCGCATCTGTTATTTGAATATGCAAAGCAGCCGGCATCAAAGTAAAGTGAGGTTGTCATGGAGACCAGCCAACAACCAGTTCTCAAAAAAAGCAGCTACTTCACACAAAAAAATGTGCAAAGATATACAAGCAGATCTGTAATAAACAAAGAAGACATTGCTTATTTTCTATTATTTTGATCATGCATAACGTACAAGACCCTGGTGAGCAGCTTGCATTGGTCTGCACCTATCATACGGCTCAGGTGTGTTTGTATCACAGACACTGAGAGAGCAGTGAATGGCACTGAGTTTCATCTTATGTGCTGCTGTCAGGAGTGATGTACTGCCGCCACAGCATTGTGTTATGTAATCTGTATAGTTCACAGAGAGGCTAAGGGGTCATAAAAGTCTCATTTCAGGGAAAAAGCAAAAACAGTGTAGTGGTAACATTGTAACATTGCTACTTGTTAATGCTGGGATCGATCAATGCAGAAGATGTTAGGTTAGTTTTTACTGACAAAGTTAACTGTGGTGAAAAGATGTTCTAGAAACAGATAACACAAGACACCAAGTGCTGAAAACCAGAGCTGCACCAGGCTCTCATTCGATCCTCTAGGTTTTTACTTATTAAAAGACAACTGACGTCACAGGAAGACTCTGTTTCCGAGTTTGGCACAAGCTACTATGCATAATTTATTCATATGTAAAAGTAGGTGTATTTTTCCTTTTAAAGTCATCTTCTTCAGAAGAGTTATGCTATATGGTGTTTTAACATGGTTTTGACAAATAACTGGAACATATACACTACCGCTCAAAAGTTTGGGATCAGAACAGTTTTTAATGTTTTTACAGGAGTCTCTTCTGCTCATCGAGGCTGCATTTATTTGATCAAAAATACAGGAAAAAATTTAAAATTGTGAAATATTATTATGATGTAAAATAAAGTTTTTCTATTTTAATATACATTAAAATCTGATTTATTTCTGTGATGCGCAGCTGTATTTTCAGCATCATTACGCCAGTCTTCAGTGCCACATAATCTTCAGAAATCAGTATAATATGCTGATTTATTATCAATGTTGGAGACTGTTGCGCTGCTTAATATTGTTTTGGAACCTTTGATACTTTTTTCAGGATTCTTTGATGAATAAAATGTTAAAAAGAAGAGCATTTATTTAAAATAGAAATCTTTTCTAACAATATACACTACAGTTCAACAGTTTGGGGTCAGTACATTTTTATTCTTTCTTTTTTTTAAAGAAATTAAAACTTTTATTCAGCGAGGATGTGTTAAATTGATCAGAAGTGATAGCAAATATTTATATTGTTAGAAAATATCTATATTTTGAATAAATGCTGTTCTTTTTAACTTTTTATTCATTAAAGAATCCTGAAAAAATTATCTCAGTTTCCAAAAAACATATTGTGCAGCAAAAGTGTTGATAATTCTGATAATAAATCAGCATATTAGAATGATTTCTGAAGATCACGTGACACTTTACACTGGAGTAATGATGATGGAAATTCAGCTTTGCATCACAGAAATAAATGATAATTTAAAGAATATTAAAATAGAAACCATTATTTTATATTGTAATAACATTTTGCAAGATTATGTTTTTTTTTCTGTATTTTTGATCAAATAAATGCAGCCTTGATGAGCAGAAGAGACTTCTTTAAAAAACATTACAAGTCTTACTGATCCCAAACTTTTGACCGGCAGTGTGTGTATATATATACTGTATGTGTGTGTGTGTGTGTGTGTGTGTACAGATCCTAAATGTCCATGCACTGTGTTGGCTTTGCTGCAATGTCAGTAACAGCACACAGCAACACACCAGATCTGTCCACGATTATAAACGTAATATGCTAGAAACCCATTTGAGGGCATATTAAAATATCATGATCCTTTTCAGATAAATCTGACACTATAATAATATGATTTAGGCCAGCAAATGTTCATTTTTGGGTGAACTATTCCTTTAACATTTAATGAAAAATATAAATATTTTAGATTTGCAATCTATATTGTACATATTTCTGGCACATACAAACATTGTGAGAAACATCTTTGAAAAATCAAGAAATGATTTTGCATACACATTAAAATAAATACTTTGTGAATACACTGTGATGACAATGTACGTTTGAGTATGGAATTGTAATATAGTTGTGATTTTGTACTGATGATATGCATACTATGCACAAAACCACATAAACACTGGCAGCATAATATGAAATGTTGAGCTCAAAATGCAGTGCATCTTTAATTTTATAAACCTCTCTTGGTCTGATTCTATAGGTGACATTTTTTTTCTTCTAATGTAACAAGTTAAATGTTTTTTCTTAGTGTGATAGTGTCGTGATTTCTCCGTGGCGGCTCTGATGAATCTTCTCCTTATCAAATTTAACCACAGCTGGGAGGCAGGGTGAGGTTTGACCCAAATACAGATTGAGAGGAAGACATTATAATGAAGAGATGAAGATGAAATCAGATAAAAAACACATCTGGGCATGCATTTGAGAGAACTTCAAATTAATATAATCATCAAAAATAAGGCATCCAGTCACATAATATTATAATTTATAAATGTACATAGGATTTTTCTAAATGTAAAGACCGATGTTTTAACAGAAGCAGTGCTGCTGGGAGCCGGTGAGTATCCAGCATTAGAAAGCTTGCTTCTCAAAGCCTAGCGATCTCTATTAATCACAAATAAAGCAGCCTAACAACTACACTGTACATAATCACACAGAACTCAGAGAAATCTTCAAGAATTCCTAGAAGACAAACTAATGCTCAAAGATGCAAAGTTCCAGAATAATCTAATTCACAAAGTACAACCATTTCTGTACATCACACACTAACGCATCAGTCAGAACAAATCTGATATGAGAAGGAACTTTTAATGTGTCCTTCAAGGGAATTTCTGGGAAACCCATGAGGGATATTTGAGCCATGAGGATCATCCTGTCCACTTGGGAACGCTTGAAAAGTGCACTGACTGGGAAACTGCACTGATGAAAAAGCTCCTCGCTGTCAGTCACTGATGCTGCATGTTGAGCTGTGGGCATTTATACTAATTCTTCAGATGCTTTGCTTTAATGTGAACTGAATGAGTGTTTAGTTTGCAGTCTCTCACACATGGACCTAATGTGAGGACTAGCAAATCACACACAAACATGCTCATATCACAGTCACTCACACGCGTTCTCGACCACAAACAGATACGATTTTCTGTCTCTCACAAGTCCCTGCAAACTCCACCAAGTGGTTTAGTCCCCATAGGAACAACTAGTAATAGCAGACAGTGAAATGACCGCAATAAAACATAAAAAGCCTCATGTGCAAACAAAGAGAGTTGGAATAAAAGCACACTGGTGTAATCCAACCTCCCGGGATACCAAAACAATCCTAATGCATCTTGATATGTAGCAAAATTACATTTACATTTAATATCGAGCGGCTGTGCAATAGAACAACATACTGGATTTCTGATCATTTTATACAGGGACGTGAATCAGACAGTGGGGTCGATGGTAGGACGCACTTTGGTTGCTATGGTGACCGCAGGTGGGAGGGGATGCTGAAGTTTATGTGTGTGCAAAGGAAAGAGCCAGATGCTTGCTGGTGAATTTAGTCCCTGTAGAGCCCATTAGAATTAGATAGATGAAGTAAAACAACAACTAGAACCGTTCACCATGACGGCAGTGTTGTTATTGTTCATTCAAACTAAAACTATTAAAAATCTGTTTTGGTATGAAATGAAATAAATTCTAAATATTGAAATACTGAAGAAACATTATATAGATACAAATGTGAACGTAAAAAGCTTGGGGAATTAGACATGCTGCACTGGCAACTAACTGAAAAAATAAAACTAAACTTACTAGAATTCAAATAAAAATAAATTGAAGATAAATAAATGTATTTAACAAAATGAGATAAAACTTAAATGAAAAATGAAAACATAAAAAATAAGAGTGTTTTCTGTTCGGATGCTGTATTTCTGTTATTGATATTAATTCTGTCTGTGACTATAAATTTGAGCTTTAATACGTCTGTGTTTATTGATTACAAATACACACTGTGATATTTATTGAATAACTATTAAATGTCACCAATTATTTACCAAAAAATTAAAAAGCTTAAAAAACGTTAGAAATGTTGCATTGGCGGCTAACTGAAATAAAATAAGTTGAAACTAAAATATCTAAAACTTAAATTAAAATAAGTTAAAGCTACATAAATGTATTTAAAAACAAAACAAAGCTTAAATAAAAACTGAAAACATAACAAATAAAAGATCATTCAAAATACTAAATATTAGTAGGCCGTATAAATAATGCACTGACTGGGCGGGTACACTGTTCAGATGCTGTATTTCTGTTATTAACTGTTCTGTCTGTCTATGAATAGAAATTTGAGTTTTAATATGTCTGTGTTTAGTGATTACAAATACACACCGTGATATTTCTTGTACAGTTAGGAATAACCAACAGACGTCACAAACTATTTACCAAAGAAGGAAAAAGCTACCCCATCAACAATCCACAAATTCACCGTCATGCTAAGATAGTGTTACCACAGTAATCTATCAAGTCAGTACTTTGGGGGAACTACTTTAGGGTGTGTTACCGTGGCAATGTGACAACAGACAAGCGCCCTCTCCCGGTGACCTCACCCGGAAAATTGCTCCTGAATGGATTGTCTCCAATTCATCTCACCATGAGAAATGGGATGGGCTCCTAAAGAGTTTTTTAGGCTTCAGAGAATTACAATAAAGCACATCCCAATCTGTGACAAAGCACTAGGAACAGCTCATCATAAAGAGCCAGCCAGCAGCAGAAACCTTCAAATGTCTATTTTACAGTTGTGCTGTCAATTCACGTTTATAAAAATGCCGCGACTTATGAGAGATTTCAGATGATGTAATGTTTGCAGACCATGGTTAGGCTCAATAAAGGTAAATAAAGGAGGCACTGAAGGCTTTTGAGCAGGAACCGTGCTATAGTTTTCTTATTAAAGTCTGAACAACACGTTGAGATTACAGAGGAGCTGACTCACGAGGTTCCTCCAGTAACTGTGATCTTTAGGGACGTGTCCTGTGGCGTGACAGAGATCACACTAAAGGCTACAGAACTAAAGCCGAGTGTTAATGAGAAGGAGGGAGAGTGATGGCCGAAACTGTAGAATCAATAAATGAATACACCTGTCAATCTGCACTACACACACACACACACACACACACACACACACACACTCTCT
>NW_015505428.1:797688-812109 GCF_001515645.1 Sinocyclocheilus grahami | reverse complement strand
TATGATTTATAAGCTGTTTTCCTCATGGGGCCCAAAAAAAATGTCCTCACAAGGTCAAAATATACTGCTATTACTATCCTCGTTTGGTCCCCATAATGTGGGAATACCAGGTACACACACACACACACACACACACACACCGACGGTCCAGAAAACATGAGAAAATTCACTGACGTTTCATTTTCACCATATTAACTTCAGAAATGCATTGTATTATGTAAATGATTAAAGTATAAAAGACAAACAAGATTATTTAAATAATTAGATACATTCGCCTACCTTGTTCTCCTCCAGAAACTTGAGTTTGACCGAGACGTCGATGCGCATCTTTTCGTATTTTTCGCGGTGGATCTGGAAATGTTGCTGAGACTGCTCGATTTTTGGGAGCGTGTTGGCATCCCGCGGACCCAGATTGAGCTCCTCTAAATCTGTGCGATACGCGTCATACTCAATCCTACCGAAAGAGCACAGATCTTAGAGAATGAGGGTTGTTTTGATCAATACATTAATATAAAAGTAGTACACAGTGGCTTGCGACGATCTATCCAGACCTTGCTGCTTCATATTGCTTAATGTTGATCAAGGTGTCCTCTATAGTTTTATCCACTAGAGTTTTAACACTGGAGATGAAGAAGTTGATAGCTCCAAATAGAGTTTCTCCATTTTTCGCCAGGAGCTTTTGGGTTTCAGCATTGTAGCCGAATTCCTCCTGAAACACATCAATAAATAGAGATTGCATCTATATTTGCAGCTACTAAAATAACCCAGAAATAGATACTGCAATGAGACTTTATGCCGTCTGCAAATAAATGAATTCAAATGAAATGTTACTCCCCGAGGGACCAGTGCACTTTCTGGATAGAGTCCAGTCATAAAGTATTTAGTATTCATGGTGGAAACATCAATACCAAAAGTGTACCCTAAACAGTCCATGAATAAATGATACTGTATGGAAGGCATCCAGTTATTGTGTCAGAATTGCAATATTATTTATCAATGAAAGAGCTGAGAATCCATATATGCCACGCAGACATATCTGTGAGTGAAATATTACAGTATTCAATCCAATGCCAGAATTATGATATTTTGCACACCCTGCTGTTCCAAAAGTTTGGGATCAGGAAGATTTAAAAGAAGTCTCTTATGCTCATCGTCATCAAGGCTGCATTTATTTGATCAAAAATACAGAAAAAACACTAAAATTGTGAAATATTATTACAATTTAAAATATCTGCTTTCTATTTGAATATCTGTTAAACTGTAATTTATTTCTGTGATCAAAGCTGTATTTTCAGCATCATTATGCCAGTTTTCAGTGTCACATTATCTTCAGAAATCATAATAAAATGCTGATTTATTATCAGTGTTGAAAACAGTTTTTGCTGCTTAAGTTTTTTTTCTTTGATGATCATCAAAATAACAATTTCAATAAATAATAAATAAATAGAAATGTTTTGTAACAATATAGACTTCCATTCAAAAGTTTGGGGTCAGTAAATTCTTTCTTTCTTTTCTTTAAAAAAAAAAAAAAGAAATTAAGACTTTTATTCAGCAAGGATGTGTTAAACTGATAAAAAGTGATAGTGAAAACCTAAGTTTGACAACCAGAAAGTGTGTACTGTTTTGTTTAACAATATTGTTTTGCCATTAAAAACCTAAAAAAAAAAATATATATATATGTAGGATTTTTGTGAGATCGTTGGTTCTCAGAATATTGATACGAAGCGTGAAAACAGTTAAAATGTGTGTGCATCCTTTATAACCCCATTTAAAATTTATACTGGAAAAAAAAAAGCATAAGATGCTTAATATCCATTTTTAAAAACGGACTCTGATGACATTTCGTTTAAAATCAAGAGGCTTTGGCTGATGCAACATTACAGAGAAGAGTTCTTTATATAGTTTTTATACTTGCATGTAGCTCGGGTGTTTTGAGACTAAGGTCTGCAAACGCGTCGCCCAGCTGTCTCTGCGTCTGCAGCATCTGCACCAGCTGAGAGCAAAGCGTCTGCGCCAGCTTGATAACATGCTCGTACTTTCGTTTGTTGTCATGAAGAACCTCAATCTGAGCCTCCAGCTGCAGATCAACCGTACGAGAGCCGCGTCCTAACTTCTCTGACAGAATCTGCTTAGTGCACTGCGGCGAGAGGAACAGTACAAGATACAAAATCTGTTAAAGGGACAGTTCACCCAAAAATGAAAATGTGATGTTTGTTTACTCACCCTCAGCCCAATCAAGAGGTGACTTTTTTTCTTTAGTAGAACAGTAAAGATTTTTTGGTCTTGGTGATTCATAAAATGTAAGTCAGCAGCTGCACATCTTTGAGAATAAAAAAATCATATCAAGGGACACAAAATTAATAGCCGTGGCTCCTGACGATATACTGAGGTCTTATGAAGCGAAATGATCAGTCTGTGCAAGAAACTGAGCATCATTTACTACATTATTACCTGTGATCCAGAGCCTCAGGCAAACGGGGAAATCTGTGAACGAATCATTCGGTTCTTTTTAGAGAACTAGCTGAATCAGTTCACCAAATCAGACCGAAGTGTCTCGAGCAGCACAGATCTACAAGTCACTCAATCAAAACTCACTTTCAGACGACTGGAAATGAGCCGAAATAGCGGCGTATCTGATTCTCTGATGAATGAACTGATTCAGCTCCAGTTCTTGAACCAGTTCACTGAAACAAACGGTCTGAAAGAACCAGTTCGTGGAAAAGAATAATATTGATAGAAAGGCTCTGGATCACAGGTAATAATGTTGTAAATAATATTCAGTTTCTTGTACAGACTGATCGTTTCGCATCATAAGACTATATCAAAAATATATCATCAGGAGCCACGACTATTAATTTTGTGTTCCTTGATAAGCTTTTTTTATTCTCAAAAGACGTGCAGCTGCTGACTTACATTTTATGAATCACCAAGAAAAAAGTCACCTACCTCTTGGATGGCCTAAGTGTGAGTTAATTAACAGCTCATTTTAATTTTTTGGGTGAACTATCCCTTTAACAAAACGGGCAAACATTGAAAATAAGAAATATTTACAGGGCTACAAAAGATTTAAAGGGGCACAGAGGATATATAGAACCCCGTCTCTTTTGTGACAGCAATATTATAGAGAAGACATGAAATGATGGGGAGAATATTCAAAGGGATCATGACTGAGAAATGTCACACGCTGGACTAAACTAGTATTGCACATGCATGATAAAGCTAAACAGACTTTTCTGACACATGGATGCTTGAGACATTTTGAGGGAACACAGATATCATCATAACCACTACGACAGGAATCACTCACTTTATACGTGTTGACGCTCCACTTCCTCATCAGCTCCAGCTTCTCTATAGCAGGACTCTTTATGTCATCAGCGAGGACCACTGCTCCTGCCGTCTGCTGCTCTGTCAAAGCACCTGATGACAGAATGACATCCATTATATCAATATCATCCCTCTAATCTTACTGAGACGCACTGGCATAAACTATCAAGACTCAAATACGTCATCTGATGTGATCAAATGATGATGATTGGCTAAATCAAGTCAATCAATATTAACATCCAAGATAATTCTGTGTTTGACAAATCACATCGGTTTCTACTGATCAAAAACATGGTTGTTATTGGTCTTGTTATGGTTAACTAAAACAAACTCAACTAAGCATGTTACAACGATTTCTGAATGATCATGTGACACTGAAAACTGGAGTAATGGCTGCTAAAAAAGCTTTGCCATCACAGAAATAAATAGCATTTTAATATGCATTAAATATTTTGAATTGACAATTTAAATTTGTACCAATGTTTCACAATATTATTGTTTTTACTGCAATTTTAAACAAATAAACTCCAGAATTTTGCTCCAAGATATACTGGTAGGGGCATGTGATATTCATCCTCTACAATAATATGTTAATTGTTGTTTTAACGATGTGCGAGCTGACATTATGGAGTATGCCACTCAAAAAACAAACAGAAACACGTCTTGAGAGTCCAGAAGCATTTACTGCGTGATGAAGCAGTCAGAATGACCTGTAATTCAAGTTATGAAAGCAACAAAATATTCATAAGATACGATATAGTTGAGTAATATCACACTAGCAACAGTTCCGTTTTCCTGAATATCAGCGTATGAGCGCGATCGCAAATGTGATTAACTTTATATAACAGTTCAACAAACATGAAGTTAATATTGAGTGAGTTACACTTTAGACACAATAGTGTTTTTTCTGTTTCGCCAGTGAAAAAGTTAGAGCAGAACATTTGTGCGTCTCAGAGCAACACTGCAGTGATTCGTTCCTGAATTAATCTGTTTTTGAATGAATCACTTGAGTCAGTGTTTCAATGATCCGTTCATTTTAGTTTCTAAATGAATCAGGCGTTTTGAACAAATTGTTTGAATAAATGATTCAATGATCCATTCATAAAGACAGTCACCTGCTTAGTTTCTAAATGAATCAGGTGTTTTGAATGAATCGTTTTGAATGAATGATTCAGTGAATCGCTCATTAATACAGGGACTTGCTGCCACCTACTGGCGGTTTTAGTGTCATATTTACTTATTCACCCCAAAAATACTGAGATATCATTTTTTGTCAGTATGAATGAAGGAGATATAGAGGAATAATAAAAAGGGGTGGTCAGCAATTACACCAAACTAATGACAGGTTGCCATGTTTCCGTCCTAATTAATTCACACAGTAGACGAGGATGAAATAATGAAAGGGGAAGTAGACAGGGGAAAAAAAAGATCACAGACAACTCTGTAATGAGACAGGAACACCTTTCTTTTCAAATTCAAATTGTCCCTGTCTCTGCAACACACTCAACTGTGGTTCACATTACAAGCACTGGACAGCGAGAGGATATTCTAAACACTACTAACCTAAAAACAACCCACTCTAACCTGATCTCATTTATTACAATGAAAGGAAGTGTTTTAAATGATAAACCTTTTACCATTGATTCTGAGCAAACTGCGAATCTCTATGTAATCTTATGTAAACGCATTTGTTTGTGCATCAACTGTAGCACACTGAGTCATTGCATGTGTTTGTGTGAAGGACAAAAGCAAATGATAGTCATGTTCAATGCATACTTAGTGTTATACCTGTGTACGGCCCCACTTGGACCACTCCCTCATTCACTGCATAGTTTTCAGGTGAATTGTGGGAGTGTGATGTGATTGGTCCAGAGAAGACATTATGTGGCACATCCTTGACAGAAATCAAACAGGGAGAACAAGAATAAAAATGAAAGATTTCACAAAGCAGTGTACTATGTTTTCTTCTTAGTTTTAGCTGTCAGTCATTAATTTCAAAAAAGCGTTAAGGAACATTAGGCACCAGGAATATTATCCGTTTTAAATCTAAACACTGAAAACTCAGGGTTAATGTTCTTATTATTTATGAGGTCAATAACGTCAATTTGACAATACAACCCATAACGGGCATATTATTGGTGAAAACGTGGCCAAGTAAAACTGCAGTGTGTGTTTGAAGTCACCTTAAGTGTACAAATGTGACCCCGGAGCACAAAACAAGTCATAAGGGTCAATTTTTCAAAATTGAGATTAACACATTATATGAAAGCTGAATGAATAATATTTCCATTGATGTGTGGTTTGTTAGGATCGGACAATATTTGAAAATCTGGAATCTGAGGGTGCAAAAAAATCTAAATATTGAGAAAATCATCTTTAAAGTTGTTCAAATGAAGTTCTTAGCAATGCATATTACTAATCAAAATTAAGTTTTGATATATTTACGGTAGGAAATTTACTAAATATCTTCATGGAACATGATCTTTACTTAATATCCTAATGATTTTTGGCATAAAAGAAAAATCTATAATTGTGACCCATACAATGTATTGTTGGCTATTGCTACAAATATCCCCCAGCGATTCTCAACACTGCTTTTGTGCTGCAGGGACACAAATGCATATAAACATATTACAGCGTCTCTTCTTGACTAGAAAAGTTTTTTCCCCTCGGACACTGAAACTAAATACAGCGTGTTTGTGAAAGTTTCTGTGACTGTACAAAGTTCATGAATATTTAATGAGGTAAGCACTAATTAATTTATGATTGGTCGGCTGTTGCTAAACAACTCGCCTGTCATTCTAGCGCCATTGTTTCACATTGTACACATCTGGCGACACCAAACGCATGTATAATCAAGGGTTAAAAGAGGTGCTAGACATCATTCACAACTATTTGTGTGAAACATTGCTTTAACCAGGTACTTTTAGATATGCCCGGCGATTCAAGGTGTCTAGTTCTTCTGTTTAATGTGATGAAAGTCCTCACTCAAGACAATTTCCTCACAAGTTTAAAAAAAGACTACTACTAAGGGGTGTGCGATACGATAATATCGTAATTGTTGTTTTAATCAGAGCCGCATTAGCATTGACTGCGTGATGAAGTCTATTAGAATGCAGTCAGAATGATCATATAATTCAAGTTACGAAGCCAACAAAATATCCCTGTGTGGGTTTTTATTTGATAAGATTTGATATAGTTAAGTAACAATAGTCAATAACTAACCATATAATAGTCTGTCTATTCGTATCAATAATTAGGAACATTACTGCTGCAGTCATAAGACCTTATGTCATTGTCATTATGTGTCATTGGTACATTATACTTAGGAAACATTGATATCCAAACATTCTGTGTTCAAATGGCACCATTGATAGTTGAGGTCTGTTCAGGACAAGAGCGGTTTAGAAACAGTGGAAGCGGTGCATGATGGGAGGTTTGTTCTCTGTAGGATGTCTTACCGTTTGAAACACTTCCTCGTGACTCTTGTCTGCTTCTCCGTTTCTGGTGACTGAGATTTGAGCAACCGGGTTTCTGTGGGCCTCCTCTGCCATAGCCACCTTCAACACACACACACACACACACACACAGAGACACACACAGAGACACACAGACAGACACAGACACAGACACAGACGCACACACACACAGACACAGACAGACACGCACACAGACACAGACACAGACGCACACACACACAGACACAGACAGACACGCACACAGACACAGACACAGACGCACACACACACACACACACAGACGCACACACACACACACACACAGACACACACACAGAGACACACAGACAGACACAGACACAGACACAGACACAGACGCACACACACACAGACACACACAGACGCACACAGACACACACAGACGCACACACACACACACACACACACACACACACACACAGACGCACACACACAGACACACACACACACACACACAGACACACACACACACACACACAGAGACACACACACACACACACACACACACACAGACACAATAACTAGGAGAACTAGGACAAAAACAGCGTTAAAGCTAGAGTTCAGATGCAGAGCGCTACCTCCACCAGAAAGCTTTGCACAACCGCAGCTCATCAGGGCTCATGAAGGGTTAACTGCAGCACCACAAGCAAAGAAAATTAAGGTGTAAAAACCCCCAAACCGATCAGGTCAGCTGCTGCTGTAGAATAATTATTTAAAATCAACAGGGAAACAGAACAAGCAGTTAATCAAAAAGTACAACAGAGACACACACACAGACACAATAACTAGGAGAACTAGGACAAAAACAGCGTTAAAGCTAGAGTTCAGATGCAGAGCGCTACCTCCACCAGAAAGCTTTGCACAACCGCAGCTCATCAGGGCTCATGAAGGGTTAACTGCAGCACCACAAGCAAAGAAAATTAAGGTGTAAAAACCCCCAAACCGATCAGGTCAGCTGCTGCTGTAGAATAATTATTTAAAATCAACAGGGAAACAGAACAAGCAGTTAATCAAAAAGTACAAGGTACAGCAATAATAGCCAAGTCTGACTACACTGCCATCTGGTGATCATTTTGATCAGTTTGGGGCTGATACACACATTTTCATATACACTAGCGTTCAAATTTTTTTTTTAAAGAAATGCTATACTTTTATTCAGCAAGGATGCATTAAATTTATTAAAATAAACAGCAAATGCATTTTGTTAAAAGAGATATTCATTTCAAATAAACGCTGTGGTTTTTAACTTCTTATTTAAGGAATCCTATAAAAAACAACAACAAAAACAAAAAAACAAATCTGCATAGACTATTAGCATGATTTCTGAGTAATGGTGCTGAAAACTGCCATAAGTTTCACATTTAAAATAATACATACATTTAACTACATCAATAATGAATTTAAAATATATAAAATAGAAAAGTTATTTTATATTGTAATAATATGTCATTATATTAATGTTTTACTGCATTTCTATCAAATAAATGCAACCCTACGAGCATAAGAAGCTTCTTTTAAAGAAAAACAAAGTCGTAACGATCCCAAACTTTTGAATGGTAGTGTATTATATTTTATCCTATATGCTGGAATATAATAAAATGCCATTTTAATAAATACAAACATATTTTTACAAAACAGTACAGTATATGTTGCCTTTCTTTCCAGCTGACACTACCCATAATGTTCAATATAACTGGTGTATAACATATAGTCTTGACAAAAGAATAAATGTAATTAGGGCTAAATCTGACCTATTATTTTAATAAATATAAACCTACAAAATGTCTGAGTAATACATGCAGTAATGCTGTAAAAGTCACCACCAGAGCGTCCTCAATTTGTCTAATTTAATCTAATAATGAATGAAAAGTGGACATGCACAGATTCACCCATGGTTTGATGAACAAAACACAACACTGTGCAAGAAAAAGGCTGCTTTATCTCAACAATTCAGCTCCTACCTCCCTTTAAATGAAAAGCTGAAAAAAATAATAATATCAGACTTTGGGCTCATTGTAAGGTAAAAACAGGAAAAAATTATTCAAACCGCACTTAACTCTATACAATGACAAAAGTGAACGTGAGAGGGAGAGCGAGCGAAAACTCATTAATGAGATGAAGCACACGTGACATTGCATCAGAAAGTTGTGTGCCAAATGGCTAAGAAGATTGCTGATGAGCCTTTAATTAGTTTTAATGACACATTAGTGCATTAGTTTTAATGACACAACCAAAGCTAGGCTTCTATTTACACTCGCTCACTTCATTAACTTTTACTGAAAGACGCATGAAAAAAGAGAAATATCCAATCACTCAAATTGGACACGATGCAGGAGGGTTACACTGTGGAAAGATGAAGATCTATAACCAATAACAGATCAATAGTGAAGTATTAGTAGTAGTTATTTATTTTTATTGCCATGGCAGCATCTAAGGCTATTTTCATGGCAAAAACGGAGTGTGGATAACGTAAGAGTTACAAAATAAAAACCAAGCAAACACAAAAAACAGCAGTTAAAATAAATTAATTGTATTTATTTTTTATTAAATTTAAAAAAAAAAAGTTTTTTGGTTAAATTAACACATGATAAAGAAAAACAAAAACAATCTAAAATATTTTCTGGTAAAATCTTGCTAAACAAGTCCCTGAGTGAATATGTTTAATGGAAAGGGGGGTCTTGCAGAACATGCATAGAGTTGGGTCTTCACCTTTAAGCAGATAAAATAGTGAATATTAGTGTAAAAAAAAACTGACAATGTACAGCCCACTGGTAGGTTTCTACTGTAAATGCATTACTGTTATACGTTATGGCTGATGACTGATAATAATTTCTATATTGCTTCTATACTATGTTGCATAAAAATAAATGAAAAATAAAACAAATGTAAAAGTTTGGATAGTTCTATTATGATTTTAAGACAAAGATCTGCTAACAGTGTTGATAAGAGTAACTTTAAATGAGTGCTACATAACAGCAAAGCTAAAAACAGGTGAAAATGAGCATTCGCAATTTAATATCCAATATACTGATATATTAGAGTTCCATCACTATACAACAAACATCAATAAATCCAAAAGTGCCTACTTCAGTTACATATGCAAATGAAAGCAAGGTTTGTTGTCACTATTTGGTATCAGGTTGCAATTTAAGCAAAATAACAGCTTACTTCAAGGTGGTTTAATTTCACGGTGCCCTTGCATGTGGTTTAATATGTAACTACAAGAACGGCTATTAAGGTTTGTGTTCTGCTGCGAGGCTCAGTGATTTGAATCTTCAAGACAGGAGGCTTGTTTGTCTGGCCGGTGAAAACAGCACACAGTGCATGAATCTTTCAGAGCCACCTGAAGCCATCGTGCCAGGAGGTCAGTGACTCTAAACTCTCTCAGACGAATCACATGAGCGATTCAAATCTGGATAGATCTGGCATCGCATTCGGTTTCACGTGAGTCCGTTTGTGCTCCAGTGACGGCCAAGCATTATCTTTTGCAGGCACAACTCAAAAATCCCCTATTTCACAGTGTCACAGTTTGTCAGCATGCAACAGATTTGATGATTAAAGCAGCGTTTATGAACAGCGCCTCTGTCACGCGCAGCAGAAGAGTCCCCTAGAGTTCAGTCGATTAGAGATGTTAACAAAGAGAGCAACGGCAATCTGTTCAGACAGAGCCCTTATCACCATCTCCTCATGAAAGCCACATAAGTCTAATAAATGCTCAAGGAAAATGAAAGATGGGTCTCTTAAGCAAACCTCTTAGTTATCAGAAGAAAGACTTTTAACAAGATAAAGCATCAAATAAACATGTTCTTTATCAGGACAGGCTGTAGAACGGTTTGAATCATACTTGTATATAAAAGTGCAGAGTTTTTTTTCACTGTCACTTTGTTATTGACAGGAACTTAGCGTGTGGTTGCTATTGTAAAAAGTAAAAAAAAACATAGTTGGTAATAGAAGTGTGCTGTTGTCCAATGCTTCATCTAAAATTACAAAATAATTAAACTATGTTTAAATTATTGGTATACAGTAGGCTACATAGAGTTTTTGTGCCATATTAATAGAAAGATTGCATGGAGTATTTGTACTTCAAAAAATATTATTTGATGAAAAAACCTCGTTGGCTAGAAAAAAAAAAAGAGTGACATAAAAATACACTATATACTAAAAACGTTTGTTCACCAAACTAATCATCTGCTTTAGAAAGAAATGTTCACACTTCTCTGCTAGGATTCCACTGTTGCATTAAGAGGATTATTAATAAGTTGAGATAATCACTGATATATAATTACTTATAATTGAAAATAAATGTTATGGCTGATGACCAATAAATGGTTACGTTATTAAAATTATGAAAAAACAGTTGCAGCAAATAAAAATGTACAATGTAAAATTAATCACATAACTACAATGCACAACAACGACAAGTCTGCAAACTAAAAAGCACAAAAAAGTAAAATATTTAAATGCAATAATAACAGCGACAGCCAAGCAAAATGTACCAGAACAGGCTAAAGATATGCACCACCACCTGCACAGAGAACCTCACGAAGACATGGAAAGAGAGAGATATGATTCATAATTCATTCAGGTAGAGGTCTAGCTCTTCTAAATTCACAGAAAATGATAACATATTGCTACTGTGACGAACAAATCAAATCAAATTTGAAACTATGTACAAGCATACAAATCTGAATATTTACAGAGTGCCACAAAAGTTTGGATATTATCTTGAGATGCTTTCCACCAACTAACTGCACAATAAAATACAATTGAATCAACATTGCTGTATAACGGTGCAGTACAGAGAAACGCTTCTCTGTGGTTTTACCAGCATGTGACAGTACTCTGGGTATTCATACGGCAAAACAAAAGAAAACAGCACACAACTCTGCGAGCATAACAAGACACAGACCAGTACAACATTATTAAAATAACTGACACAGAAAGGAAATAAACCAATACTATATCAAACTGCTGATAATTGTAATTTAAAGGACACAATATAGAAACAGTGCAGTAATTAGGCTCAAGTAGAAAGAAACCATGAATTTGTTAGTCTGGGGAGAAATGAAAACATTCACATTTACATACAGGCTAATGTTACATGGGATATTTTTAAACGTTGAGAATAGAGCCAGCTATCTCAAAACTACTCACACAAGCACTCTCACTTATTTACTGCGGCAGGTTCAGGTCCACGCAGACCATGCATTGCTAAAAAACATGTTTCTTAATTATATTTGATAGAGGAAAAATATTTGTCAAATGACATGCATTTCATCTTATGGCCTTAAAACTTTTAATACCAACAACTTCTCACATGCACTATATTTCCAAAACATATGATCACCCCTTTCTAATTAATGGGTCTGGTTATTCCAGTAATTTCTGTGAGGACAATTAATGCAACGGCATACAACGGCATTCTAGAAAATGTTGTGATTTTAACTTGTTTGTTGGTGTATTGTCGTTCAGAAACAGAAAAAGGCCCTCCCCAAACTCTACAATGACATTGTATAATATAGCATTAAAGGGACGGTTCACCCAAAAATCGTTCTCTTGTGTCTATATTCCTCGTCTTCAAAACACACGTTCAAGAAGTAATCCATATGAATACAGCAGTTTAATCCAAGTCTTCTGAAGATACAAAATGACTTTATACGATGAACAGATTTAATTTCGGCTTCTATTGACATAAAAACATTGATTGATGCACATGCATAGGGATACAGAGCTTGCTTGCTTGCCATGCAAGAATAAATCTAATTGGTTCTTGCATTAGCTCAAACATGCTTGTGTGACACAAACAAACCTCACTGGTTGTTATGAATCAAGAAGAAATATTCGAGCTTCCATTTACCATATTTTTGTGCACATGTGCATTGATCAATGAAATCTGTTCATCATATGAAGCGATTGTATCTCTTCAGAAGACTTGGATTCAACTGTTCGATTCATACGACTTACTTTTACAATGTCTTTACTGTAAGAACTTTTTTAAGCATTGCAGTTTTGGTGGCGTGGACTTTCAATGGAGGGACAGAAATCTCATGAAAAAATATCTTCATCTGTGTTTCGAAAGATGAGCGAAAGTCTTATTGGTTTGGAATGACTTGAGGGTGAGTAAATTATGATAGAAATGTCTAGTTTGTTTTCACTGGAAAATAATGGAATAGCAGAACTCGTTAATTAGAAGGGTTGTCCACATACTTCTGCCCATATAATGTAACATCTCATTCATTTAATCCAATTGCAATAGTGAAAATTGACAGACTTTATGCTAGACGATATAAATGTCAGGACAGTTTTGGGGCTCTATAGTTACAAATGTTTGAAGAGAGGAATGAGCGAATGAGCTTTGTGAATAGTTAATATGACAGATGAAGCAAACTGACAAAACGTATGAGGGAAAACGAAAAGGTGAGTCTATGCTAGGTGCATATCCTCTCCATCACCCTTGATCCTGAACTCTGACCGGCCAGGGAAAGCAGACATTAGGGTTTTGAATGCATTTATCTATGGTGTGACTGTTACAGGTCTTCATATTCAAGACCATTTGAGTGCTCTGATTAGAGGAGAATCCGAGCACTGAAGTTTGCGAATATTGCGAGAAATTCTCTTGAACTCCCGCTGACCCTTCTGCCAGCGCTTCAGCGACATGATGACCAAATCTCCATCCATCTTCTGACCCATCACCAGATAAGCAGCATTGATGTCGTTCATTTCATCACACACACACTGAAGACCATCTTTCAGCCAGAGCACCGTCTTCTTGAGGTCACGCTCAGTAATGCTTCCATTCAGCTTGTAGATAGTTCTGCTCTTGGTTTCTGGAATGATCTTGGTGTCGCCATTCATGTAGGAGATCTCCTTGACTTTGATCTTTAAAGCTGGTGTGTAAATACGATTGAAGGTTGAGGACAATGGATATAAACAACTGCTTGAATTCAAGGTAGACCAAATAGATGAATGACTTTTGTCTAAACTCTTTACAATGAATGTTTTTGGATATTATTTTCACTTTATAGGGTCCTATGCTTAAAAGCCAGAAACCAGCCTAAGCTGGTTTGTTGGTCTGGTCTTTTGACTAGTTTTTGAGGAATGTTTTGCAAGCTAAACCAGGATAAGAGTCCATCCTAAATCAGTTAAGACTAGCCTAGGCTGGTTTAAGCAGGCTTTCCAGCAGCTACAGAATATGATTAAAAGAGTTCTTGAGGTTATATTATAGGTTCTTCAACGCATCAGATGGTTTTCAAATACGTGCATAAATAATAAAAAATTATTAAATGATTTGTGGGATTTAAATGATAGTTCCCTCCAAAATAAAATGTCTGTGATCATTTACTCATCCTCATGTTGATCTAAACCTGTATGCATTTCTTTCTTCTATGTAACACAAAAGAAACTGAAATCCGTCTCTGACTTTTCTTTTTTTTTTGGCCTGTACGAAGACTGGCTGTTTTGGACCCCATTGACTTTCATTGTATGGACAAAAACATTCATAAAACTATCTTCACTTGCATTCTGCAAAAGAAAGCAGGTCAAACAGAACAATAGTCGCTGGGGTATATTTGCAGCAATAGCCAAAAATACATTGTAT
>NW_015505428.1:796133-796723 GCF_001515645.1 Sinocyclocheilus grahami | reverse complement strand
AGGTATGGGTTTGCAGTTGCTCTTTTTCTGAAAGAGCTCGGGCTGATCGAAGGCGTATAATCCGTGAAGCGCATCCAGATATCCAGGTAAGGAGAGCGCAAGCAGCAGAGCCAGACACGCGCGCAACATTGTATCATTGGACAGCGCGCGGATAATTAACTGAGTGAGTGCAACCTGCTCTTCTCACAGCACAGTCTGGGCGGACCGAGGGAAAGCGCTCAGATGTCCATTGTGCTGGTTTATGCATATATAGGCTGTGCCTCGAAAAGCTAGTTAGCTGCAGCGTTCGAAGTAATTTATCCTCCTTGACCCACACTTAGTGTTTATACCAAGACATAAAGAGATTCAATATCGAGGTCAATACAAACGTTAAGTAGCCTGTATGCAAACAAATGCATTAAAAATAAAACTTCATTTAATCTAATTCCTGCCTTTGCATTCAGTTGGTTGGGTCAGTTGCACAACTTAACTCAGTTTGTCTGGTTTTACCCTGGAACTGTATTATTTGGTAACACTTTACAATAAGGTTCATTAGTTTAGTTAATATGAACTAAGCATGAACAATACTTCTACAGCATTTATTAATCTCA
>NW_015505428.1:786464-793874 GCF_001515645.1 Sinocyclocheilus grahami | reverse complement strand
AAGGAGCACAATTGAGCAGACACAACTTTTTCTAAAATTTTAAAAACTCACAAAAAACAAACAAAAACAAACACAGATTCAGTATTCCTCAAAATGAATAAAAATAGTGCAACTCAGAATATGACGCAAACCTGCAATAATTAAATGTTAAACAACACAAATATGCTTTATGTATTTAATCCCATTCTATTTGCTTCTGAGCTTCGATGATCCAGTTCAAGCGTACTAATAAGCACAAATTACACTAGACAAACATTTGTGTCTTTTTTTATTGCCGAAGTGTGTTCTTCTGCATTCTACTGTACTTTCCCTTCAGCCTGAGGCTTATTCATTTCACTTCTGGTGTGAAAAGGCTTTTATATTTGCCAAAAATATAACTTTTTTATTTTAAAAACAAACAAGCAAGACCTGTCCAGATTTAAAAAGTAACGCAAAAGTAACGTAACGCATTACTTTCCATAAAAAGTAACTAAGTAACGTAATTAGTTACTTTTTTATGGAGTAACGCGATATTGTAATGCATTACTTTTAAAAGTAACTTTCCCCAACACTGCTTAACAGTATACTTTTATAAACTAAAAAAGTGCCAATTTAGTCACAAGAAGTATACATTGTACATATTGATTTTTATTATATTTAATGCATAAAGTAAACCTGGAAAATAAACTTTCCTCAAGTTTGCTTAAAGGTATAGTTCACCCAAAAATGAAAACTGTCATCATTTACTCACCCTCAAGATGCACAAGTTTCTTTCTTCTGTTCAACAAAAAAAACTTGAGGGCGAGTAAATGACAGAGTTTTCATTTTTGGGTGAATTATCTAATAAAATAAACTTTTTTTTGTAAGGGTGCTTCTAGTTCATAAGAAATAACTCTTAACGCCATAGAAACATTCTGGGTTCCTCAAACAATCTTTCAGTGAACATTTCTTAAAAGAACCATTTTACTCCTATTACTATCGGAAAATATGTAAGATATTAATTTGGTTTTTTGCAAGCAATCTTTTGCTGTAAGACTTTAATTTGATAGCGCTATAATTCATATTCTTTGGTGAGTGATGCTGTGGTATTTACCCCTTTAACACTCACGGTCATCTGTCATCATTAAGGCAAAATATGTGAAGTATAGTTCATAATTTTATATAATATGGCTAACATTTTTTATGTATATCAGAGTGATGGATGATAGATCAAATGATGGAGAAAATGAACCATTGAGTGAAACTGAACTGCTTGCAGTGGTTCTAGTTCCTGCATCGTTCATCACTCTGTAGGGTCCAGTTTTAAGCCGCTGAGTGGGTCACAGAAACAAACCCTTTCTCATCGCAAGACAGATCATCCTTACAGAGTTAGAGGAAGATTAAAGGGATAGTTCATCCAAAAATGAAAATGTGATGTTGATCTGCTTACCCCCAGGGCATCCAAGATGTAGGTGACTTTGTTTCTTCAGTAGAACACAAATGATGATTTTTAAGTCCAGCTGTTGCAGTCTGTCAGCCGTATAATGCATGGCAATGGTAACAAAATCTATGAGAGTAAAAACAACATGCACAGACAAATCCAAATTAAACCCTGCGGTTTAAACCCTGCAGGGAATTTCTATTTAGTTTAAATATAATATTTAAGAAATTAACTTTTGTGAACCAGAGTGGAGGAACGCTTAATTGTCCAAAATGCATTCCTGGTGGTGTTTAGGTCATTTGGTTCAAATTTCAGCTTGTGAATTGAAAAGGAGCCAATTTTTTAATTCTGAATTTTGCCTAGCCCTGCAACATAAATATATAAAAGAAATTGCTTTGCAACTAACTACTTTGTCTTTACAAGGAATAAACCAAAAAGACTGTGAAAGATTAAGTATGTTTTAATTAATAATTTATGGATAAAGTTACTTAAAGGAATGTTTCACCCAAAAATTAAACTTAGCCAAAAATGTCCTCACTCTCAGGCCATCCGAGACGTAGATGAGTTTGTTTCTTCATCAGGTTTGTAGAAATGTAGCACTGCATCAGTGTCTCAGCAATGGATGCTCTGCAGTGAATGGGTGCCGTCAGAACAAGAGCTGATAAAAACATCACAATATTCCACAAGTTATCCAGTCCATCAGTTATCATCTGGAGAAGACAAAAACTGAAACTAATCCAGCATTAAGATGTTTTTAAATTTAAACTATTGCAACCACGAGTTGTAGCATGAATTGTATGTATTTTCTAGTTGCTGGTCAGTTGTGTTTTTCCTGAGAATCAGTGCAGGGTTAAAAGCTGTCATCAGACCAGTTTTGAGATATAACCTTCACCTTCAGTCTTAGCTGACAGCAGGTTCTCATTAATGTGTTCATGAGAAAATGAGAGCCAGCTTGCAGGAGTTCAGCATCTTACATCTGTACCTCTCTCTCTTTCTTCAACCCCAATCAATCCCTTACCACTCACTATTTCCACAATACACATTTGTATCAAGATTCACAGGTCAGGCCACTGCCATAAATAATTAGAGGACATATGTATTCTCTTGCAGGAACCAAGGGGCCTTTGATAGTTGAACCTCGTCTAGCGTAAGTTCGGTTCTTCAGCACATTAATTTCTTTACATTAAAGTACGTTTCCCTTTTCAAAGAGAGAAGTCAAATAACAGGAAGGTATGTTGGCTCAAAAAACTGTAGATGCAGCCAGCAGCTGTTATTATAGGGTGAATATGTTCCCCCCCCAAAGGACACACAGCAATCAAACTTTCATTATTGCACATTTTTCTCATAACTATTTCTTTGAAATTAATACTCGGTCTTTGTGATCAAAAAACAACATTTCCGTTAGACTAGACAGCAGGAATCATCAAACTAAATTTTACTTTGTGAAACTAAAACAGGTTGATCATAAGTTGATATCTTTAAATGTCTGAGATCTTAAAAAAGAGGAACTATTGTTGTTGCTGTTCAGATCTATTAATTTATTCAAAAATGCATTAAAAAAATTTCACTTAGAATTTCACTTGTAAATGTACCAATTAATTACAAAGAAACTGCAAGAAACACATTGAATTTTAAAGTAGAATGACTGAAATAGTTTTTCTACACATACAGAGAACCGGGAGGTAATTGAGTCAGCGTGTAACCAATGGCAGTATAGATGTGGGAAGACTTTGTCTGCATGTGTGAGTGAATCTGTCTGTTTTTTGCTTCAAAAGCAGGCCTATATGAGCTTAATTCTATGCTTGCAATTCTAGTGATTGATTTCGTAAGTTAAGTCAAAATCTGGCCCATGCTGAAAACAAACAAACAAACAATGCATGCATTCTTGTTCACTGGTTAGTGAAGTATGAATTTATGTAAACATTAAATAAAACATGATGATACACTTATTAATGCATTCAGCTTCTCTACAACGTGATGCGTACAGTACTATCAAGAGAAAACAACCAGTTAACATTTACAGTAAGATTTGATTCATTACCATTAATTAAAACATTGTTCTGTGACTAAAAATGAATAACAACTTGTTACAGCATTGATTAATTTGGTCTGTAAACATACCGTTGTTCATTGTTAATTCGTGTTTCTTCATACACTGAAAAAAAAAGTAAAAATGTTAAACCTTGATTAGCTGTACCATTACCTTGCCATATACAAGTGATAAACTATAAATGGTTTAACGTTGCATTTTATGTAATTTTACTATAAAATAATGCACAATTTTTGGAAACTACCATATAATTCATGGTGAAAAAGAGTAAAAGGACAGTCCAGAAATCACTGCATGACTTGACATTTGATTATATTTTATGTAAATAGTTATGTTTGTTCTTATTATTGTCATCATTAATGTAGTAGGGTGTTTTGTTAGATTTTTATTGCATTAATCTATATTCCATTATTTGATTGCATTATGCATGTGTGTTACCCTGATAATGTGCATTGCCTATATACAAGTATTAGCCATGTTTTGTGGATAAAAAGCATATTTTGCTAGTTATAGTGGATAAGTAACATCATATAACTATATACAGTGATAATTTGTAAAATATACAGGCACCAATAGCCATCCAGTAACACCTGAAACATTGTCACCAATGCTGCCGTTGTTGTTTTATTTGTCATAAATTTAACAGTATGTTTTATACAAATTAAATAATGTTAATTTATACAACTTGTTTAAGTAGAAATGAACACTAACCTAGAATAACAAATGCAACAAATGTATTGTTCATTGTTAGTTCATGTTTGATTAACTCATTTTCTGGGGAGAAAGTTTTGCATAGATTAGTCTGGAATAGTACATTTTCAGAAAAAAAGGTACAAAAGCTGTCACTGGGGCGGTATCTTTTTGAAAGGTACAAATATCTTTCTCCTATTATGTACCTTTGAGGTACACATATGCACCGTTTAAGTGTAAATAAAGTACAAACATGTGTACCTCCCCAGTGACAGTTTTTGGACCTTTTTTCTGAGAGTGTAAAGGTCAATGTTCAGCAAAATCATCCACTGCATATAGAGTGCTACATGGACTGCCATGTGACCCAAGGTGACCTGGGACATTCCAGAGAATGGCTTTGTGGGTAAATAAAGCCTGGCATCCATAGGAGTCTGCCTGGTGGCAAAAAAGGGTTTACAGGCATCAGCCAAACGACCTGGTGATACATGAGGCAAAGCAGACACTCTGTAACCCCCGCCTACTGTCTCACACGTGTGCGCACATTTATTCCTTCAGTGACTGTAATGCATTTAAACCAAAGCTGCACTATACTGCAGGCATGCAAAGAGAGTGTATTCATCAATGCATGGTCAGGTTGCAGTAAGGTTTCATTTGTTAACATTAACTACATTATTATTCTACATAAAGCATTAATTATTCTTCGTAGTCTCAACATTTCCTAATGCATTTTAATCTGTATCTGCTAATATGTGACCCTGGAGCACAAAACTTGAGATGTACTGTATGCATCATCTGAAAGCTGAATAAATATGTTTTCCATTGATGTATGGTTTGTTAGGGTCGGACAATATTTGGCCGAGATACAACTATTTGAAAATCTGGAATCTGAGGGTGCAAAAAAATCTAAATATTGAGAAAATCATCTTTAAAGTTGTCCAAATGAAGTTCTTAGCAATGCATATTACTAATCAAACATTAAGTTTTGATATATTTATGGTAGGACATCTACAAAATATCTTCATGGAACATGATCTTTACTTAATATCCTAATGATTTTTGGCATAAAAGAGAAATGTATAATTGTGACCCATACAATGTATTGTTGGCTATTGCTACAAATATCCCCCAGCGACTTAACACTGCTTTTGTGCTGCAGGGTCACATATTATTTAATAGACCTTATCTTAGATCAATAGATCAATATCCTATTGTAAAGTATTACTGATGCATTTTGCTTTCAGTTTTGTATCAGACTGATATACTGGCAAAGCTTGTAAATGCTCCAGATTAAATTGTTTTAACAGGTGAACGTTTGAGTGATCTACAGAAAAAAATATCTAACAGAAAGCTCTCGAGATAGAAATCTATGTGGAATCAGCTGTATCAAGTGAGGAGGAATGTCGCACGCTCTCTGGAACATGAAGGCAAGATTGTAATCAAAGAAATTTAGAAAAGAGGCGATAGATTCCCGACAAAAGGAAAGATGGGAAGATACATGCAAAATGTTGCAATGTTAGAAAATGGGATGGTTTTACATCTTGGAAGGAAAGAAAAAAAGGGAGCTTTTCTGTGTTTTTTTCTGCTGTCATTTTTAATGCAAAAACTCAAGAATGAACTCCACACTTTAAAAAACAAACAAACAAATGCAGCATGCATTGCTACACTGTCATGAGTTATAATGGGTGGCAAGAAGACGTCGAGGTTCATTGCAGTTTTAGAACTTGTGGGCTAGTAAAAATACTTTGGATCTACGGGACATTTTCCTCTAATCTTGGCTGCAGTGTTTTGTAATCAATGTTCATGCTGAGTGCTATCACAAGGTCACCCTTTTCCTCTTCTGTATCATTGCAAGTCAAATGTTGCACATAATGAAACTTGCTTTCATCAAGCTGCTGCTGCATGTTGAAGTGTTTGAGCTAAAGTGGCCATCTGATTATTTGGACAAGGCATGATGAATGATTTTGCAGTGGCTTGAAGTACCACAGCATGAAGCCTTATGGGAGTCTGGGTCATTTCTTTGTTGTTTTTCTGTCTGCTTTTCTTAACAATAATTTAAAAAGTTTTAAATAGCACTTTTGAGAATGAGATGAGGACTCCAGTCATATCAGTAGATCAATAAAAGCAGTTTTATTTTACATGGTCAGCTTGTCACATACAAGGAGCCAAATATATCTTAGTGCCAAAAAAGTAAGGTCAGTGAAATGTTGGTGCAAGAAACATGGAAAAATGCATCCAGAGCAGTGCCAGTTTTTGTACACTTAAAAAAATACTAAACTACCTACGCTGAAAAAATGGTGACATCTAAATTAATTGGTTTTAAGTAAATAAATATTACTTAGCATCACTGAATCAACCTAAATACATTGATTTATATCAACAAAACAATTTTTCATGAGTTGAATTACCACTTTTTGTGGAGTTTACACTGTAACAAATTCACAAAAGATCAGTCTAAAGATATATATAGGTATGTTATGAAATATATAGTTAAAATATAAATGCTGTGTATTTGCAATGATGTTAAAAAGCCGTGTTTGTGTGTTTGTGTTTGTGTGTGTGTGTGTATTTGTCAAGTCAAGTCAAGTCACCTTTATTTATATAGCGCTTTTAACAATACAGATTGTGTCAAAGCAACTGAACAGCATTAATTAGGAAAACAGTGTGTCAATAATGCAAAATGACAATAGAAAACACAAATTTTTCAGTTAAAGACCGATCTCGAAGACCGGAGGCGGCGGAGGGGGAGAGGTCGTCGCCCGGGACCTGGCTCGCGTCTTCCGCTGCGGCTGCACCCAGGGTCCGTGGTGTCCCGGCGCCGGAGTGAAGGACATCTGGGAAGATCGCGTCCTGGGTGCACCGGGCCTGTGCAGAGAAACACACGGAGTAGAGGTGGTGGGAGAGATAGCAGCGCGCTGTGTACTTACCTCGGACTTGTGAGCGTCAGCCTGGGATGTTTCCAGCGCGGCTCTCCGCGCTCTCAGCTGGGTCTGCTTTGCCATCAGGTCCCGGATCTGCTTCTCCACGGCCTCCAGCTCGACCTGCACCGAATGCAGCTCGAACGTGTCCTCACCTGCACTCAAAGGTAGACACACATCCGCCATTAAAGCAAGTAACAGTGAATAGTGTATTAGTAATGTAAGCGAGATTAGCGGCAACCACGCTGTTTGTGTGTGTTTGTGTGTGTTTGTGTCTGTGTGTGTGTGTTGTGTGTTTGTGAGTGTGTGTGTGTGTGTGTGTGTATGTGTCTGTGTGTGTGGGCGTGTGTGTTTGT
>NW_015505428.1:781498-786321 GCF_001515645.1 Sinocyclocheilus grahami | reverse complement strand
TGTGTGTGTGTGAGAGTGAGTGTGTGTGTGTGTGTGTGTGTGTGTGTGAGAGTGAGTGTGTGTGTGTGTGTGTGTGTGATCTGTATTTGCTTAATGATCTCACTGTCTGATAAAGTTGGCTTGTCTCACAAGCAGTTCCCGGCCTGCCAGATGTGTTTTATGCTTTACAGTTGTTAAAGAAAATACAATAAACTCTTATTAAACTCTAAAACGGTTATGACTACACTATATTGAAATGACGATATAATCCGAAATGTATTTATTGCATACAGTTTTAACAGTATATGACACCCCACTGGTTACAAGCTGTGCAGATATCAGACATTTTTATTATGATTCTTCATCCATGTGAACTTATTTCCAGGCTAAATTAATAAATAAATAAATCCACCCACTAATGGCCAAGAAATACAGTCTTGAATGAGATCTTGAAGAGACATGACACATATTATCTGACCTATGGCATAGTCAAGACTGAAGAAAATAGAAATACTGGATGATTCAGACAATTCAAATATCTTGTGGTTTTGCTCTAACTGTGACTTGGAGAGGTCTGAATCACGAAATAAATTTAAATAAATTACATATCATTCTTTTCAGCTTATCAAACCATTGGAAACAAATGTTACAAGGCAGCAGTTGCACTGTTAAGTTGCGGTTTTGCTCAGTGCCTGTGATTTTCTATAATTTTGGCCGAATAAGAGCATGCTTACCAGCAGCATTTTAATGTAGGCTGGAACAAAACAGATTTAACCCTCGATACGCTGCTGAAAAAGGCAATAATTCAAATGCAAAAAGATTTTTAACGATAACTTAAACCGTTAATTACAGACCTACTGTGAGCCATGAGGTTGTTAATTGTTGGTATATGCTTTTGTTGAAGTCATCGGCCCACATTATTTCAACTTATTTTTTAAATAAATCAGAGAGCAATTCACAACAAAAGAGCTTGCAGGGAAAGCCCACTGCACAACACTTTCCAAAATACTTAAATATTTGTGTGCATATATATATATATATACAGTATGTGCATATTTTGCAATAAGCTTGAAATATGTTGTTTCTATAATCAACAACTTTAATTGAATAGTTTTATATCTCACCATTATTTTTTATTTGATTATGTAATTTGCAATGCTTCTTGAACCTTTGGCTTTTGTTCATGTACTTTCTTGCTTCAAACACACCTCGTAGCTGCTTGGCTTGGTTCATGGCTCATAACTCTTCAGCGAAGACATTTTAAAAATCCCTGTGGGAAAAATATTTCTGAAACCGAGGCTGCTGAAAAGCGGGCTCTGCTGCAGTCTGTACTTACTATTGTCAATGCTGTTGTTGTTAGTGAAATGATAACACTGTTTAGCAAAGTTTATGTTGTGATGCACCAATAAATATGTTAAAATAAGTATTTTTTCCCCCTCCATCATTCGTCCATCCGTCTATATTTTATTTATTTCAAACATGTATTATATATGATACCTGTATGTAACTGAATGAAAGCAAATGTGTCCCTTTTCTCTTTCAGACATCTATTTTTAACCATTCAGAAACTTGGTTTAGGTGGTATAAAGGATATTATTCACTCCCTAATTACTGTGTGATTCAAAGCACTTGTTGATCGAGGCTCATATATATTGTTCTTATGAGTTAGATTCCAGGAAATTAGATCAATTAAATGCAACATTGACGGCTATTTGCTTTTAAAAGCAACAAAAGTTCCAGTCCTGGCACAGCTTTGATGTTACAGAAACAGACCTACAGTAATAAGAATATCAGCCTGAAAAGTCGCTGGGGGATATTTGTAGCAATAGCCAAATATACGTACGTTGTATGGGTCAAAATTATCGATTTTTCTTTTATGCCAAAAATCATTAGGATATTAAGTAAAGATCATGTTCCATGAAGATATTTTCTAAATGTCCTACCGTAAATATATCAAAACTTAATGTTTGATTAGTAACATGCATTGCTAAGAACTTCATTTGGACAACTTTAAAGATGATTTTCTCAATATTTAGATTTTTGTGCACCCTCAGATTCCAGATTTTCAAATATTGTCTGATCCTAACAAACCATACATCAATGGAAAGCTATTCATTCAGCTTTCAGATGATGCATAACTCTCAATTTTGAAAAATTTACCCTTAAGACTGGTTTTGTGCTCCAGGGTCACATATTAGAGTGATTTCTGAAGATCATGTGACACTGAAGATTGGAGTAATGATGCTGAAAATTCAGCTTTGATCACAGGAATAAATTATATTTGAACAGATATTAACATAGAAAACAGTTGCTTAAAATTGTAATAACATTTCATAAATTTTAACAGCATTTTTGATCAAATAAATGCAGCCTTGATGACATGAGACATTAAAAAAAATGAGGTACAGAGTAACACAGCTGAAATAAAACCTCAGTGTTCGAGTCTTGTTTCATTTCATAAGCAGATCCACTGAGGACTTGTTTGCACCAAGGTATCACGTCATAAAGACATAACTACATGTGAGCAATTCACGTATGCAGAAATTAACATGCGCTGAACTTCACGTGTTTCGTGTTGATAAATATTCTGAGTTCACGTTCAGTATGAAAATGATTTTCCATTGCTTAATGGAAAGTTAACTTACAGCAGGAACCAAATCAAGTTCATATTATGATCAAAGTTGCTTTCTGACACAAGATTTATTGATTGAGCTATTGCTAAAGTTACTTACTCTGTCTAGAAATATATGAAGTTTGTTACTGAAGAACAAAGAAAGCTCGAGGTCGCTAAGCCATGCTTATGTAACAAAGTGCATGTGTAACCAATCAAAAAATGAACTTCCTCTCCATAGAGTTGGGCTCTGTGGTAAATTAAGCCCTCGTTTCACCCTCTTTTTTCGTTTAGTTCAGAAGCTATTAATGATCAAGTACACCATGAATTGCGTATGCACATGCCTTTGGGGATGAAACTTGTTCCTCATTCTGCACCAGGTCCTAATCAGGATCTGGCATATAGTTCCTGAAGTCACCAATATGAGAACTGGAACAACTTGACCCATACTGTACGGAGCCTGTGACCCTCCATAGACTATAACATATGTGTTGTTTCCAGCTTAATTTAGGCATTGTGTGCCGGTGCACTCGTTACTCTTGTCAGTCACACTCCAGCATACTGCTCAGCCCAGCAGGCTATTTGAACCGTGAACTGCTGGGGTGTAAATCAAAAGCTTGCTGGCCTTGACCTGTTACCGCCCTGGTTGAAATGCATGCTGGCTGCTAAAAGCTGGAGTGCACGGGTCGGTCTAGGAATCCCAAGACTGTGATGAATGTTTGCAGGCCTCCTCAAAGCCAAATACCCCACCTTCACAAACTTCCCTCCCCACTGGTCGTCTGACCCCAAATAGTTGCTCTTCCTCAGAGGTCAGATTGACATGTGCATCTCGTTTTTAGTGATGGCTAATCTATTAGATATCAGGAAAATAGGTACAAATCCATCACTGGGCTGGTACCATTTCAAAAGGTGTATGTGCACTTCAGGTACTATTGCATGCTTTTAAATACTAATATGTGACCCTGGAGCACAAAACCAGTCATAAGGGTCCATTTTTTTAAAATTTAGATTTATGCATCAGCTGAAAGCTGAGTACATAAGCTTTCCATTGATGTGTGGTTTGTTAGGATAGCACAATATTTGGTTGAGATACAACTATTTGAAAATCTGGAATCTGAGGGTGCAAAAAAATCTAAATATTGAGAAAATCATCTTTAAAGTTGTCCAAATGAAGTTCTTAGCAATGCATCTTACTAATCAAACATTAAGTTTTGATATATTTATGGTAGGAAATTTACTAAATATCTTCATGGAATATGATCTTTACTTAATATCCTAATGATTTTTGGCATAAAAGAAAAATCTATAATTGTGACCCATACAATGTATTGTTGGCTATTGCTACAAATATCCCCCAGCGACTTAACACTGCTTTTGTGCTGCAGGGACACATATGTGGTACTATTATAAACCATTTAGGGGTAAATAAAGTACAAAGATGTAACTTTTAGCTTTTGTACTTAGGATACGCCACAGTGACAGCTTCATATCTCTATTTTTTTCTGAGAGTGGAGTCAGAGACTCTGAGTTACATAGATTATCATTGACATTTGTATGTTAAGTGTTGTTCTAGCATACATACATGCACAAACATACACTATGTACTGACAACCTCTAAAACTTAAGCATTTTTTTATATAATGACATCACTGAATCATCAATGAACTGACTTTAGCTGGAAAAATGACTTTTTGTTATTGTCTTCTTGCATTATTGACAAACTATTTTCCTGTTTGACTCTGCAAAGCTGCTTTGACACAATCAGTATTGTATAAAGCTCTACACAAATAAAGGTGACTTGACTTGACAATGACAGAGATATTAATTTGATCATAATATCGGTTGCACGTTCGGAGAGAAAACAGTTTACTTCCGCATTACGAAAAAGAGCTGGATGCCATTATATAGAAACTGTAAACGTCTGTGTGTCTCTAAAGTTCTTCATGTCAAGTCAACATTTATGTTTTAGATGCTGTCACATATGCACGTATTTCAGCACATGTCCAAATGTGGATACCCACATTTATAATGTTGGGAGATCTGCAGCCAACCTATATTAAAATCTCCTTTAAAAAAAATGCATGTATTTATTTATCTATTTATGCACTAGGAAGAGAAACTACTTTACTACAATAAACAAAGTCATATTGCTCTTTTTCTTGCAATGCTGTCAAGAGACATTCTGACCACAATATAACTCACTTATTTCTAAAATCTCTCAAACTAGTGAAGA